>NW_010972598.1:1737644-1771971 GCF_000737465.1 Haliaeetus leucocephalus | reverse complement strand
TTCCCCACATAATTCTTTGGGAAAAAAAAAAAAAAAAAAAAAAAAAAAAAGTCTCAAAAGAATCATGAAGCCCCTGGCCAGGATGATCTTTGACTTCAGGCTGGGGAAATCCTCCTGCTAAAAATCCCCACAGGCTTAAAAGTTTTACTGTAAATATCCTCTATATCTCTTGGAATAAGTGCTTTTCCCAGTATTCCAGAAATATTAATGTTATGTGCAATCACAGATCACTGCTTTTTTCTGTTTATTGTCAACATTTGCCTGCTCACAATGATGTTAAGAGATCAGAATACATTGTCATACTTGTTATTTCAAATTCTGACTTAGGACAGAAACACATTACAGCAAAGCCAGAAAGAGTTACTTGTTTTTTCTGTTTCTATTTGTATAAACGTCTTCCTGTCTGGGATTTAAGCTAACCTCTGTTTCTTACATTTTCCTAAAACAGACAAAACATCAATCATGGAAAATAAGGACCCGTCATGAAAGCAGTTTAAGACAAGCTATACTTTAGAGGACTTGCAGATAATAGCTATCATAAATTAAACTAGGTAAGGAAAACTTTTTTTGTTTGCTTATACTGTACACAAAGACATATAGCTAGAGGATCTGTGCTGAAATTTTTTTTTATTTTAAAAAGATTGCGTCCCCTTTTTAAAAGGTCATCTATGGGAACTAATGTCCACTAGGGCAACAAACTCAAACAAAGAGGTGTTCTAAGGAGCTGCTTTGTGATTATTTTTTTACCTACTGGAATTAGCATAACACTTTGATAGAAAAGCTGAATCCTAGTGCTGAGATAAATGAAATTGTCTAGCCACCTCAAGGGAGGAGATTTGTTCTTTGAAATCAAACTAACAATGGTTGCAGCTACCCATTATTCCAAACATAATTAAATGATTATGCAACTACTTTACTGAGGATTTCAGTTAGCCACTCATGGTCCTTGAATACCCCACAAAAATTATTAGCAGATGCAGGGCTGCTAACTCAGGGGATTTCCACCACATTAACTAGTCCAGAGTAAGTTCTGTGGAGAATATGAATAGAATCTGTACATAAAGAAGACAGAATTTCTAACTCTGTAGGTAAAGCTGTCCATTATCCTTGACTGATTTAGAAAATCATGAAACAGTGGAATGGCAGGTAGGTGACTTGAGCTGCAGATGTCTTTTAGGTATGAATTCTGTGAGGTGCCTGTTGGTATCTCCAAGTTCCAGAACCTCTTTAACAAGCTGGCTCTCAGTCCCTTTGAAAACAGAGTTGAAATATTGCCAAAAATCAAGCTATTAAATTCAAACTTTTATTTAAATAAACTGGCCTGGTTTTCACAAGGTCCAGTAGAAAAACAATGAAAACTTCCTGGCAAAACCAAAAAGCCAGGAAAAAAGAAAACATTTTATTACAATCCACCATTCATCTTCATAGCCTGATGTAGACAGGTCTGCAATATTTTTTTCAGATTGCTCTTTTCCAGGCATTGGAGCCTCATGTGAATAACTGTGTAATTTCGTAACTATAATGAGATCTTTCCTAAGAGAAACAGACACATGAGAAACTATCTCATAGACTAAAAACTGATCACTCTAATCCACCTACCAGGAAGATGCTCAATGCATATAGTATAGTTAAAGTTACAACTCTCTAGTGCGAAATTCATCCAAGATTAATTCCAAAGGCTATTCTTTGGATCCCAATGCATTCTTATTTTCCAAGAGCTAGGTGGTTACTTAATTCCGGAACAGTTACTGGTGACTAAGGAATTAAGGCTGTTGTAAAAATAGTATAGTTATATGAGAAGACTGTTTCTTCATCTTCATAATTTTTCAAATGAATTCACTTTGAGAACTGAGTCCTTATACTAAATGCCCTTATTAATCAAAGAAGTCTTCTACCCCTTATCAGATGTCTCTTAAATTTCCTGAATTTAAAAGCATCACTCAGGCTTCAGTCACTTTAGCTTTCTCAGAATTTTAGATCTTATCAGAAACAGGATTACTGCCCTACCATGAGAGCAAACCAGTCTATATTAAAAAAACCCCAACCCTAGTTGCAAGAAACTTTTCTTTCTCTCTTTTATTTTGTCCATATATAAAACAATAAAAATTAAAATCTGCCAAAATATTGATGTCAGGAGAGACTTTAAAAATGATATCAGTATTTCTGAGTTTATTATCTCACTCAAATATCTTTATAGAAACTGCTGGTGATAGAAATGATGGAGGTTAAAATGTCACGTTTTTCCACTCTGGGTAGGATCTCTGGAGTTCAGAATGAAAACGAAGTTGCTTTACATCCAGAAATGCTCATATGCATTATTTTGTTCTGTTTAACAACCTGCAAATAACTAAAAATGGCAAGACTTCAACCAGAGCTGCACCCAGTCTTACCAGCCTGCTATCTACCTCCACAGTGCTGGAAGCATGATTAAGTGCAATAAAACTGGACTTCATATGTAGCTATTTCATAGAACTCTAAAGACAGTCTTAGCAAACCTAGATGGTAAAGCTGCTATTTCTAGAGCCAAATCTTGGCTATCTTATGCATGACTCTACAGGCCTATTCAGTGTCACTGACTCACAACAGTTATCAGAGATCTTCATACAAATGCAATGGAATGAAATGACAGGTTGCCATCACTTGCTTTTGACATTTTTAAATATATCATCAATAGCTTTCCCATTTGCTATACAAATCAAGAAGAATTGATGACTTTTCACTCACGTTAGTAATATTAAATATCATGTAAACTAAGAATTGGATCATTCATCCCAAAGGTTATCTGTTGTTTTTAATTATATGAGTTTGTCAAATGGAAGATATTATTTCTATCAATATATATATGCAATCCTTTCCTACTTATATTCCAAATAAATAGTTAGGGCAATGTTACTAAAATAAATATTTATAGCACTATTACAAATATTTGCTATTAAATTTTGTAGCTACTGTACTGATAAGATCCATTTACCACTCAGGCCAGAGGACTTCATGAAAATAAAGTCTGGGTATGTCTTTTACAAACTTGCAAAATTCAGAGCTGTCCCACAATGCCCAGAGAAAATACATTTTGCAACTGAACTTAACAGTTGTTGATAACCTGCCCTTATCAGTAAAGTGAAGGAGGAATTTCACTGACTGCAATTATCTACAGAACACTGAATTACTTTTTATTCATGCACAAAGAATCATGTGGTCATGGGTGGAGAAGGAAGAAGGTAGGGAGAAAGAGTTCATTTCTGACCAGGGGGTTAGGCTGTTTCTGGGAAGCAGGCCAAGTAGTGGGATAGGGCCATGGCTCAAAGATGAAATGGGAAGAGTTTAACTTTGCTCCTTTGAATATGCAGTCCTCCTAAAGAAACATACACTCCAACCTGAGTGAGACCTAACTGAGCCAGTAAGCTGCATCGAGCAGCTGCCTTCCCAGAGAATGGATGCAGAGGCCAGCCCTGCCAATGAGAGAGGCTGACGACACCACACCTCCTGGCACAAGAAGTGTCAAAGAGTGAATTTCATGCAAAATGCATAAAATGTAACAGATGTGCATTTTCACATGAGTCAATGTTGACATATCTATTCTTTCCTGGACAAATTATAACTTAGTTGGGAGTAAACTACAGGCATTTCGAAAACAGGGACTAAGGATAGAATAGCAGAATATTTGCAATTAAAGAACCCATTCTCCATTTGCACATAGGCTTTAAAAAACATATTTCCACAGCGTAAAAGCATTAATCTTCCTGAAGAAGTGAAATTTCATTTTATATCCAAGAGCTCTTAAAGAACAATTACACAAAGAACCAAATGAAAGTCCAGACATATGCATGGTCTCACTCTTCTGGAGCTGGTGAAACTACTTTGACCTGAAATGCTTCTTACCATATTCAAGATTCTGCCATGCAGGTTTATCAACAAAAGAGGCATTTTGCATATATCCACAAAGTCAGTGGACAACAAGTGTGTTAACTGGTCTATTCTTTCAGATTGTAATTGAACTGTCTACTGTAATGAATGAAGCATAGAATAATGTGCATGCAGTTTGCATTTGTTGAGCCTGTCAGCCTGAGTTTGGTTCACTTAATGTTAAAGAATTGTTTACAGGCAGATTTCTCTATTAATGTGCATATAGTTTCTTTCAAGCTTAAGTTTCCAATGTTTAGCACTCCTTCAGGCACAAGACTCATTACAGTGCTAGACTAATAATCGAAGTGTTTTTCTTTCTGTCATTGTTCTATCTAAATAAATAACTGGAATAATTTTAGAATGCCATGCATTAGAATAATCATAGTTTTATATGCATGACTGTTTCCTCCCCACAGTAGCTTAGTGTCTTCACTAAGTTTAAGCATGAAACATTAGCCAACTGCTACTAAAACTTGCTTCGCTTACCAAGTTCTTCAATATTTGAGAAAAAGAGGGAGTACTGGTTTTTTTTCACTCCAACCCATTCACTCAAAATGTTTTTCCATGCAATAAATGTTACTCCACTGTGATGTATTCCACATAAATACATAGAAAATTCAACCATAAGTAAATATTTGTAAACAAATATTTTGCAGTTAAGCATATACAGACACGTGTACGGTCATAAAGATATTTCAGGAGTCCAAATTTGCCCTGTGTAAACAGAAATTCCACTAAAACTGAAATATATGGCAATTTTATCATTTGAACATGAACCAAATCTCACTAAAGTCAAGAGGAAGCTTCTCTGGGCTTTCAGTCATTCTCCTGAAATTTAATTGAGTTTGTAGAGATTCATTTGGGGCTTACAGGGATAGAAATCTATCACTCCTGCTCTAAAATGCATATGTCCCTAGAGCAATACAAATTTTCTGCACATTCACAGTTCTGGTCTTCCAGACAAATATTATATTGTCTGGTAGTTTTTATATACAGACACTGAAGAGTGGAGACAGTTTCGTTGCGCAAACAACCTTATTGAGAAGCCTAAGAATGGATCAGGACTGTTCCCCTCTCAGTAAATACTGCCACAACTGAACATTCAGCAGCTCCATACTTACTTACAAGCCTTCAATTAAGGATTCTGTTTTGTACCAATTTAAAAAGCACATACCTAAGGAAAACAAAAAAACCCAAAACAAAACAAAAAACAAACCACGTAAAGTATCCTTTGCTTAAAAAACTTATGTTATTGCTTAATTACTGGTTTTGACAAGCTTTAGTTGACAAAAATTAATGGGAAAAATGTTTGTACATGTCTATATAATATAAATTGGTTCTAGCTTACACTTCAAATCAATGACTGAGATTTCTAAACAGGAAGTCTAGATTCCCAGTCTCAATTATTTCTAATGAGATAAGGCATCTGGATGATTAGGTCATACTCTTATCTCTACAGAAACAATCACATGCTTCTTCTAACAGCATGGATTACAAAGTCAATGAATGAAGTGTCACTTTTGAATTTCTGAAGAAATTTGCCCTCTGTGGACTCCTATATCATCAGTCCCATCAGTTAGGACAGTATCCAGGATTGCTTGGAGTTTATCAAATTGTATGTGAGGTTCGGGTTATTCACAGTCTTCTGCAAATATATGATGAAGGGAGGGCGGTTTCTAACAATGTTTCATCTCTCACACTCCCTAAGCAGAGCTGCAGAATTTCAGATTTTTCTCTCTGTTCATGGACAAGTGTAAAAGAAAGAAGTTCAGCCCTGACACAGATGTGTCATTAGATCAAAATTCCACAAGGAAGACCTTCCAGAGTGAATGTGCTGATTCCTAGATGGCCAAGTAAATCCGTAGTTCACATGATTGCTACAGGTGGAGCCGTAAGTTTAACATGGAGGAGGTTGGGTGCCAACTCCAAAGACAATTGCAATGTACCTATCTCCCAGGAAGGGTCAGGGTGCACTGTAAAATCATCCAACAAAGAGGTATGAGACAACACCCCCTTTATCCTGGGACAGAAAAGATCTTATATTGGATAAGTCCCTTGGGTCAGAAGAACATGGCAGAATACATGGCTGTCTTAGACCATGCACTGAGTTCCACTGTTTATAGGAAGAGTGCCTGTGGTTCATGATTAAGGAGCACAGTTTGAAACTTGCCAGCTCCAGGGAAAACACAGAAGGAAAATAAGAAATAAAAAAAAGAAGAAGAAGAACAACTGCCCCCTAAAATAAACATCAATACATGTAAAACTTCCTTAAATAAGAAAGAAGAGGACAAAAGCTGTAGAAGAGTGTGCCATTGCCTTTGTAAAGCACAGAGGAAATATGTAAAATTATCCAGAAGACTGAAAGGACCTGCAGGCTTTGGAGTTGTACCCTGACATTTTATACTATGCATACTTCACAGGAAAGAAGTAAAATACAAATATGTGCCTGTAGGCACTACGAAGGCTGGAAATTGATATAAATGGTTGTATACATATGTGTCCCGGTTTCAGCTGGGATAGAGTTAACTGTCTTCCTAGTAGCTGGTACAGTGCTATGTTTTGAGTTCAGTATGCGAAGAATGTTGATAACACTGATGTTTTCAGTTGTTGCTCAGTAGTGTTTAGTCAAGGATTTTTCGGCTTCTCATGCCCAGCCAGGGCACAAGAAGTTGGCACAGGACACAACCAGGGCACCTGACCCGACAGTGTATTCCATACCATGTGATGTCCCATCTAGTTTAGGAACTGGGAAGTGGGGGGCAGGGAATCGCCGCTCGGGGACTGGCTGGGTGTCGGTCGGCGGATGGTGAGCAATTGCCCTGCGCATCATTTGTACATTCCAATCCTTTTATTACTACTGTTGTCATTTTATTAGTGTTATCATTATCATTATTAGTTTCTTCTTTTCTGTTCTATTAAACCGTTCTTATCTCAACCCAGGAGTTTTACTTCTTTTCCTGATTTCTCCCCCATCCCACTGGATGGGGGGGGAGTGAGTGAGCGGCTGCGTGGTGCTTAGTTGCTGGCTGGGGTTAAACCACGACAGTATGCTACTAACAAGATAAATGCAAACACAGAGTAACAATTCAAGAAAAAATTTTCATACTGGATAAGGATGTTGAGAAAATAACTGGACTGGGAAATGTTCATCTCTTTTTAAAACACCTGTGATTGACAGGTCATGCTGAAACCTGGATGAAAAATTCCAACAATGTTTCATGCTAATGATTTATTATGTGACACTATTACCATTGACTACCTGGAAGCAGCAGGATTAGCAACTCAGCAGGGTGCTAAGTATATTATACTGCTAGAGATGACACCTCTGTGTAGTACAATGACCCAATTCCTGGTTTTGCAAGAACAGAAATACTACTCAGTACGATCAGCAGAAGGAAGTATAACATGAAGGAGGGCAATAAGCCCAGAAGGGAACCTGAATGTGCCAGTAGGAATGGGCTCAAAATTCTGCAACTGGTATTGTTAAGAAGTTAAGGACCAACAGGTATATTGCCTTACTCTCAACTAAATACACAGTGACCTTGGTCCTACAATTGGACTCTGATAAAAATAATTAAGCAGTGATTTCTTCTATGACTATAGCTGCCAACACATTTGGTCCCAGCCACGTATTCCAAAGCGAGTTGTGGGTGAATCTGTACAGCCCCCTCTTAGTATTCTTAGTAACATGGCCTGGATAACAGCTGGCAAGGTAAGAGTGTCAGTGTAAACAGTTAAAAAAGAAGCATGAATATTTGTAAGACTGGGGAGAGACACATGTGAACAAAGCAGTATTCAAAACTTGGTTTTGTGTCAGAAGTCATTACACCTGCATTGCATTCTCCGTGTAGGTCTGACAGAATCCAGTCATTCCCACTGGAGCAGTCTGCGCTCAGATAATGGACAGACAAGACAGGGTGCAACTAGTAGAGACCCACACCTCAGGTGTGCATATGTGCATCTGCAGTGTGCTTTTTCACCAGCATGTGTGTTAGGGGATTGTAGGATGTGGCACAGGTTCACATAAAGCTGGAGTACCCACATCTTCAACAGGAGGTGTGTTTAAATAGGGGAACCTGCACTCCAATGGGGCTAGGTTCACATCACGGTGAATGTGGCAGGGATTACAACTTTCCAGAATTCAATATAGAAGGGTGTTTAGAAAATTGTACCTGTATTTAAATATTTTTAAGTATCTAGTATTGTGGTTTATCTATTGCATTACTGGTACTGATCCTGAAGATAGAGTTCACCAATTGTTTAATTATGTGTTGCTAATAAATCAATAAACTGCTTTAGTCCTTATCTAAAATATGTGAGTTGAGCAGTTTTTCACAGCAACAAAATTTAGGTGCTATTGCTATCATTCTGACTTCATAGCATTTCTCATATAAATGATTGTAAAGTGCAGAACAGAGACTCAGGCCAAACATTTTGGATCAGCAGCAGAATCTTGTTCCAGACTTGCTGGTATCTTATTATGAGTCCTGAATTGCAAAGAACATAAGAGATTTTAAAGAAGTTTTCATTCCAGAGAACTGGGGAAAACAACTAAATCTTTACAAGTTGGCAAGTTCAGTAAAAGCAAAAGCTGGAAAAAACTGCTACTGTTAAAGTATGATGATACCTGAACCTGATACCATCTTTAGTTATAAATGGCAAAGTACTTCACAAAGCTAGCTGATTTCACAATTTTCTTTCAAGCATGGAACACTACATAAATTTGGGATTGCTTCAGTCTCATATAAAACATACTAATGCAACATCTAGAGGAAAATTTGTCATTATTTCTTGTTCTTTGCTCCAAAAACAAGACCAGAAGACACATGAATTGAGGAAATCAAGAGACCTGATTAATCGTCAGTCATTCTGCTTGTTGTTACAGAAGTGGAATAAATATGTTGCGCTAGTTCTTCCTTTGATGCTCATATCTGCAGCAGCACACAATCAGTATTTTTATGATTAGATAAGTACGTTTTCTAAGAGCTAGTGAAAGTGTCAGAATGCAAGAAGTATGCTGAGTAGCTGCTGTCAGTTCCAAGGTTCAGTAGAGCTCTAATCAGTTATTAATTAATTATATATTGGAATACTAATAAGTACACTATATTTTAGACATTTATGGAACTTCTCATCCCCTTCTTCTGTAGACACATAGAAATAATTTTAATTGATAGTTTAAACTCTGCTACTAATTGGCTTGATGAAACCTAATGAAAACTTTTGTGATTAACTTTATACGCAAGCCACAGTAACTGAGCTGTGCTGAGCTGTTCATTCAAACCTAGGTGAATATTATAAACAAAATGCATACTCAGGCAAAAACATTATAAACAAAACATATGCTTGGGAAAAAAAATTTAGACCCGCACTAGAAATTTTGCTGATGACTCAATTAAAAGGAGCACAGTATTCTATCTGTGGCTAATGCATTACTTGGTACAACTCTACAAAGTAGTTGAGTATAATAGAAATGTTTCTTGGAACAGAGTGTGCATGAGTGTGACAGTTCCTTATCATGAAAGAAAGTGGACATAAAAAGAACAATTAGGAATAGAAAGATGTTCAATTAAATAAGACAGCTTAAATATTTCTCAACTTCCATGAGCTCTGACTCAAGAGCCTGTGCAGCTTACAGAATGTTTTCTACAACCTTGATACTATGAAACACACAAAAAAAGGCAACCATAAACCACAAACCTTTTTACTCATTGCCATAACATGAAACAGTGATTTTCTGCTGCACCAACCTTTGGCTTATTCCATCTGTTCCATTATACCTGCAAATATGGAACCAGCACAGGGAGAAAGGCTTGCTCAGTCACCAAAATAGCAAGAAAAGAAGAAATATATAAAAGAGTTGTGCAAGAACAAAAATGATTAGCGTACAGCCTTGATCCAAAATAGCCCTGGACAGCAAAGGAATTTCCAGAAGACCTGACTGCACCTTTTGATGGTGATATCTTCAGCAAGGGAAAAACTGACAAAGCTCAGAACCTGCTGATCCTTGTACCCCTTGAACTGTCAACCACTAACTTTAATGTTCCATCATGCCCTACTTTTACACAACTGCATTCAAAAATAAGCATGATGTCATTTAGTTGTTTTGTTTCTTTGTTGTATTTGGGGGGTTAAATAACAAAATATCACTTCAGAGTAGTAAAATCAAATATACTATTTTCTAACCAAAGTGATACTGAAAGTGCCGTAATAGAAAAAAATCCTCTTACTATCACAGTATATTATGTGCAATGCAAAAAAATCCATTGTTTTGAACAGGATTTGGAGATAACCAATTCTAACAGGCAGAATTGGAGCTGAAAGAGAACAAGCACATGCTGCCAGTTATGCACAACATTGGCAAGGAGTTATCTCTTTGCTTGTTCAGATTCTTCCCTTATAACTCTTATATTGACTTCTAGTGATGTGTTTAGAGCTATTTGCGTAAGAGATGCTGTGGAATCATTAGGACAGAGCAATATAATCGTACAATCAGATTAACAGTAGTGACAAATTTGCATTGCCGTGAAAATCATTGTTAAAATGTTTCCTCACACTCGTCGTTGCAGGAGTTTGTAGGAATCAACAGGAGTAGACTTTTCCTGGCAATTTTTAGTATGGAGTGCCAGACAGAAGGAGAAAGGCATGTACTATGTATCCTTGCATAATTTAGTAAAAGATTGTTTTTTATAAAGAGTAAGGTGAAAAGAAAATGAGTGAGAAGGACCGTGAGTCCCATCCCAACCTTGAGTATAGGCATGAGCAGGCTGGAGTTTGTATGACAAAACTGAATAGAAAAAAGGACTGGTTTTGTACATCACACCATCCATTTTTTATTTTTCTGAGTGTTATGAAATCACCACCTGTTCTGTCAAAGACAACAAGGTATTATCTAGAACTGGAGACAGAAACTGAAATAAAGCACCACTTGGGAGAAGAAATATTGTTGCATTATCATGACTGTTCTTATTCTGACATTCCCATAGAAGGAAGCTCATAGAGTAGCTTAATAAGATGCTTTCAGAGCAGCAGGTAGGCTCTCTGTCAAATAAATATAGAGGTTCTATATTTCGGACACACTTTTCACTGTTCTCTTTCCTTTTGGGATACTACTAGTTCTTTTGACTCCATTCTTAGAATATTCACGTCAGAGGCACCTGACCTTTTCTCAAGGTGAAGCAACCCAGTTCTCCCTCTTGTTCCTGTCCCAGGGGAATAAATGAGGTCAGCAACTCACTGGAAATGGAATTCAGAATTTGCAGAATATTTCCTCTGTTTAGCAGACATTACAGAAAATTGTTAAACAGAAAGGATAGATGAGACATGACTCCTTTTGCTGCCAATTTCAATTCTTACTCTCTCATAGCAAGCAAACAATTATTTTTACAAATAAATTCCTGAGTTGCAATTTGTTGTCCTGACCTACAGACGTTTCAGATGTCTGAAATGAATTTTCACCTGAAGTCATCTGACAAGGTTAGTGAGACTATCCACAGGGATAAGAAGCTGCCCTTAACAACTCATCTGCAAGTCTTGGATCTGTATTTGGAAGCAGCTGAAACCAAACAGAAGAAAATGTAGTACTAAAGGTTTGCTCCATTTTCTGCCTATCTCTCAACAACAGCGTGGAAAATCATGCTAAGCACCTTCAAATTCTATTGATACAGAGAGGAACTCCAAATGAAAATCTGTGAACGCTTAGTTAAAAATTAGGGAGGGTGGTGGAAAAAGGTAATCCATAGGTAAGAATCTGCAAAATCTAGTTTTCAAAAAACACCACCAAAATTACTGAAAATCACAACAAGCTGACCATCAAAGAGTTTATGATTAAACTTGCATAACAGGCATCTGCAAATCAATTTTTTGTCTCATTCACACTGCAGGCTGACTAGCTGAGCAGCAGAGATGGACAATTACTCTTGTATGCCTTCCTTACCAATCTTAATTCTCCTCTATTCCTTGATTAGAAAGAAATAATCATACTGAAGTATTCAGCCATCTTCACTGATCTTGCTTCTCGCTTGCAAGATATGTTGCTGCAGAAAAATTCTGATCACCCATGTCAAGGTCACCTAAACAATTAGGTCAAGAAATGCATAAGTAGGGCTTGGGATGCTGTAAATTTTCACAAGAAAAATGCATCTTCAACTATGTCTTGTTTAATGTCATGGTTTGTAATAGAATGTATAATTGAGCATTATTACTTCAAAGCACAGTGCTTCTAATGAACCTTTTTATTCTTTCAGAGTATGAGGTGTTTTCTCAATAATAAATGAAATGTTCCTGACAGATGTGTTTGCTAATTATAACAGATTTCTTTAAACCAGACAACCACCATCAACAACAGAGGCTTCACCTGACTGAACAAGCAATCTGCAAGTGTGCAGAATGAATCACAACAAACAGAAAAGAAATAAATGGTGGATAGTAGATGCTGGAATATTGGTCCCATCAGCACGGCTACTTAGATGACATTAATGCTCTTAGAAAAACAACAGACAAAGTTTATTAGAGGTACCTGTTTATGAAACCTGGAACAGATCCATCCTTCAGATCTTACAACAAATTTAGGATTTATTCACATCAGAATATAAAAGGAGAGATAAAGTACAGGCACACAAAAACTATAGTACAGAAAGAGGTCAGTCTTGGAAAAGGGAGTTTGCTGTTAAGACAGCAGTGTTAATGGGACAATAAAATAAAACCTCGTAATGTATCACCTGGCAAAATGAGGTGACAGCAACATATATATTCCAAAGACAGGAAGATTAACAGATACAGTCAGCAAAGAAGAATAACAGGAAAGGTCAGAACAAAGTAAGATTCTAAGTCAGGCTATCTACAAGAATGACTCATTGCAGATTCTACTGGTTTTAAAATTAGGATTGAAACATGTAGTACCCAGCTGCCAGCACCGCATTGCCCTCCACTGCAGGGGGCACCGGGCAGGGCAGGGATCTGCAGCAGCCTCTGAGCAGCCGGCTGGAGCCCCGGTGGTGGGAGCAGAAAACAGGAGAAGGGGCTGAGGGATCGCTACAAAATCACCAGGCTCACAGGCTGCGTGGTATGAGTCACAAGTATGAAATCTAGCACTTATTTCATTATCACAGCACCTTGCTGGTGTTCCCAGAAAAGAAAAATTCCATGGACCGTCTCTCAGTTTTTCCTGGGAGAGCAGGGCATCCTTGTCTTAAGTCCTCCCCCTGTCCAATGAGTAGATGCAAACTGACCAGAGTGAAAAAATGTCAGCTTCACCTCATTACACAGAAACATTCAGATGCCTTTCCGCACAGTTGTCCTTACAGCTCTTACACCTGGAAAAGCTATGTCCAGTGCAACTCATCCTCAGGCTCCACCAGAAAGATCACAATCAAGATAGATAGATTCTCTTACAGGTAATAGAAGAGATCATTGCACCATGCTACACATAGATTTCTTTGTCCGGCAGGTTGCTATCTATATCACCAGCTGCATCTGTTAGATTTGTTAGTACCATAATATTAGCTGCTGGCAGTCAGAGAGTGGGTTGAAACACCACCCTCTCTGTCCGGTTACTGAGAAGGGAAGTAAGCTGTCACACAGCACAGGGACTCTCTATCTGCCACAGACAAACATGTTCTCTAAGAAAAAAACTTCAAGAAGAAATCTAAAAGTAGCATGGGGAAAACTGACTGAAAGATGGCAAAGAAGAAATTAGTTAGGGAGCAGAAGCAGGGAAGAGATGAAAGAACAGCTAGTGAAATGGGTAGCAAATTCTAAAAGGAAACGAGTTTGGAAAACAGAAATGACTGTGACTAAGTCCCTCCATCATCCACAGTGTTCCCCAGTTCTCCCTGCCACTGCTTCATGCCCTCCCAGACCTGGTTTCCCGTATTTCCAGCTGAAAATGCTAAATAACAAATATAAATGCTGCTCACGCATTTGTAGTGGGAAATTACTCTAATATTGCCCAGGTTGTGATAAAAAAAAGGGGTCAGCATGCCTATGAATATGATTCTGAGGAAATAAAGTTTCAGTGTGCCATATGCTTCAAACTCTGGACTATACTTCTTGCAGTAGTAATAAAAAAATACATATTTTTTTTAGATTCTGTACAATACATATTTTTCTGGAATTGCTCAGATAACGGCAGAAAAAAAAGGCTGTTCTCAGCACTGGGCTGGTATTGCAACGGTTTTGAAGGTTTTGAGCCTTGCCTCTCTCACCTTCCAGAGGGACCAAACTGTTATTCAGAACCAGAGCATTCTAGATTTTGAGTCTGTAAGACAATGGGCCCCAAAATACTCTCTGAATCTTCCTAATGGAAGTCCCAGTCTAGTTAGACAAAAGAATCCAGCATTTGGACCCCATTTGTAGTCACTATTGTGAACTATCATCCAGAAAGAAATATAGTCTATATTATGACCAATTTTTGTTAAAGCTGTGTATCTCAGCCACTTTACTAACAAGTGCAATGTCAATGCTGGCCAAACTTATTCTGGGCACTTAACTTTCCCACTTGTTCTCCTGGAAATAGTGAAGCTGTTTCCCTTTTCATAGTACTTTATCCAATCTAAACAGAATAAGAATGACAGTATATCAAAAAGAAAATCTAAGGTTATATTTAAGGCTAAGTGGTTACCTGAGCAGTTGAACCTAGAACTGCAGAGTTCTGATGTATTTCTCTTTCACAGTTGCATTCTCTGCTGTTTAGAAAGGTGTGAGATCCAGCTGAAACTTTCCTTATAGTAGGAAAATCCATAAATCTCTCCCCATGTAGAGGCTTTGTTATAAAGCCCAGGTTAACAACTTATTCTGTAGTTCTTCCTACCTTGAATGCAGTTACTGGCTTCCACTATCCAGCTACCTACTCCAATAAAATGCTAACAAAATGAAGTCTTATAAAAAAGAACTACCACTGTTAGATTTGGTATAAATTGTCCAGTAATTTCAGAAGATCTAAGATGAGGACTGAAAGACTGACAAATGGAAAGCATGATATTTATATCTTGTTACTTTGTGAAACTATTTTCAAAAAAGAACCCCCCCAAAATAGATTTTTTTAAAAAGGTATTCCCATGTAGGTATATCCAAGAAAAAAGTGTATTTAATGATTCACTATGACTGTGTTCTGATGTTAGTTAAAGCAGTAGAACTGTTGTTTGCTCCTGATAATCAGGCTGTTTCTAGATGTTCAACCTAGTTGTGCCCTTCATATATCCAGGTCACACAGATCAGTCTATCCAGACTAAGACAGAATCATATTTGTTGCATGGTTTTCATATAAAGCAGTATTGGGGGATTAGCTTAATATTTCACAGTTAGAAAGAATGTCAATAGGTCTGTATTTCCACATCTGTTTTAGTAAGGTCTATTACAGCAGCAACAGAAACTTTCAAGTAATATAAATTTCTGAGACGGGATGAAAAATTCCAATTGCAACCTACAAAAGCTCCCTCTTCATCTTCTAATGGGATAGCAGTGCCATTAGGTTTTTTTCTGTAATAATGAAACTTAGCGAATAAAACCTTCAAACTTGTCTGTGAAATTCTCCCTGAGATAAAGCAGATCTGTGCACCTGAGATTCATTGGTCTGACCAGTGCAGAAGCACATCTCTGTGCATACAGGCAGTTTAGAGGCTGTGAATGCTACATCACACAGCTGGACCAAATTACTATTAAGTGGTAATAGTAATGTATAGAATAATGTGCTCTGTGAGGTCTTTGTGCAAGCCACTTCCTTTTTCTAGTAATGCCTTCAAAAAGTGGATTTCTCCCTTTTTTTGTTGTTTGTAAAGTGGTACATTTTATCCATCCATGAACAGTGTAAAATATTTTTTAGAAATTTCCCACATGTGCTGTATAGTAGTGTATGGTATAACACAGGCTTATTTTTCTTAAATACTTCCTGTGACCCTTCAGAATTGCTTTACAGACCTCCCCAAGTCCATAAAAAACTACTTGTCTGAAACACTGTGGACATTTTCAGATAATGTATGCGACAAAAGGGTTAACTGCTGAGCCTAGACTGCCAGATAACAAACCCAAGAAGGGAAATAAGCAGATTGCCCTAAGGAGAAGACAATTACTCATGTCTGGCAAGTGAAGGGGAACATCTGGACCTCAGAAGTTCATGTGTTAACAACCAGACTGCACAGTCAGCACAACACAGGATGCCTAAGAATACTTCAAAGGAACTGAACATGATGGGAGAAGACTAAAGTATGTCTGTGTACTATTGGATAATTACGCTTAACATTTTATTTCAAGCTGTATATAAACTCCTAGAAAATCCTATGGATACCTTCTTTCCCTTATGGTGGTGGCAGGGGGCATCTCATGATCGTATAAAATAAAACTTTTGTAATTCTACCCTTGTGTCCCTTTACTTCTCAGTCAACAAATGTTCCTAATCACTTTTGTGACAATATATTGAACAATTTTTTAAAAGCCTATATTCTGTAACTTCTCTTCAGGCTGCAGTGACTACAGTAGCTCCAAGTGTAAGCAGTAATCCCCATTTGCAAGTAGATGGCACATTATCACAGCATATTTATAAACAAGATATACTTGAAATGTATGTCTCAGCCACACAGTAAGAAGTTTGAGATCATTCTTTACTGCAAATTAACTATAGCTCAGTTTTATACAGTACAATGATACGATAAATTTTAACAGTGCTAGCAGTTACTAGTACGCTTAGTATACTAAGTACTATTGCACATCTGTTTCTGAGAATTTTACAAATGACACAATTCAAACACTGAGCTGGAAGTAAATGGACCCTGCCTCCTTTTAGACTGTAAAGTCAAGTCAGGATTAATTGCATTAAAAACAGAACATTCAGGAAGGCATAATCAAAGAGCTTACTCACTATCACATTAACTCACACAAAAGCTAGAAGATTTCAAAATATTGCCGCTGCATCTCAGTAACATCCATTATATTTCAGTTACACTAACTTAAAACATTGGTTTTTTTCTAACTAGGCACCAATCAATGTGTGCAAGAACAATTGCAGAGGTTGTTTCATCAATTATTTGAAACAGAGGAAAGCAACTGGAAGGAGAAAATACATTAAAAATACCAAGAATCAGTCTTATTTATAGAATAGATTCATAGAATTGTTTAGGTTGGAAAAGACTTTTAAGATCATAAAGTCCAACCATTAACCTAATACTGACAAATCCACCATATATTATAAAGCAGAATCACCATAAATGTCAAAAATGCCAGTACATTTGCAGGAGTTAAGGAAAACTTTGGTGCAATAGTGAATGTTTCCACCTTTACAGATGCTTTCCTACAGCTTTCCTGAGTGGGAATATCCTTGACTATATCTTTTTAACTTTGACTTAAACTGATTCTTGCAGATTTAGTTTTCTCTGACATTCCATTAGGTAATCACATAAAGACAAAAGTCTTTCCATTATAGTTAAAGAAATGTAATTATCTCACATCTTTTTTCTCTACCCCTTCTGAAAAAGGTTTTTATAACCCACCCAAAGTAAGCAGGATTAGTCTTTCACCTGGCAGCCATAATGAGCACAGTCCCAGTGGTCTAGTTTGGACTAACTCCTGTTTCAACTTCTCCCTTTAATAAGGGCTTTCAATTTAATATTATTGAAGGTGTAGGAAATAATTTCCCTGTTGGACACCAATTAGGCCATTGAAGAACCTTCACTGTACACCATATTTTTGGATAACTCCAAGATGGTGTGCATTAAAAGTGAAAATATCTGTGCCACAGACTACACAGAGTATCAATGGATAAGTAATCATTCAGCTTTTTACTGCATTTTAAATGTTCTTCTAGTTCTAGGATATGCAAAGCCAAATAAATTTCAGATCTGAAGTCATATACATACACTTCCATGATCCCACGGAAACACTGTACAATCAATATACCAGAAACATCTAATTAAGACAGAAACTATTAAGACAATTCCCTAGCTTGATGTAGGACACTTCACAGTCACTGTACTAAAGGCAAGCCCATTATTCAGTTCATCTTTTCTTGCATTCCACATAATTTGTTTCCACATTATACTTTTTATGACCTAGTAGTTCAATATTTAATTATATTCTTCATGTAGACATGTGATATTATGACACCATAACCTTTTTTATGATGGTTTTCAAAATTTTTAATTAAGGATGGACATTGCAAGATATGTTATAACCTCAGCCCTCTCTAAGTTAATGGAAAGAAGAAGTCTAGCTTCTTGCAGAAAGGAGCCCAAGGCAATGATTTCTTTCATAAATGAAGTACTCGAAAAGACAATGAAGAGCAGAGTAGAAGAAACAGACACTGACACTAGCTGCAAGAGAATACCCTTCATTGTACTATTCCTACTTAGCCACTGGACTTTGAAGAGCTCATATTTGGTTAACAAGAAAAAAGAGCCAAATTGGTAAGCATAAATAAAAATATACATACTCCTTACTTTATTATTTCCTTTTGGGGTTATATACATCATAAGATCAAAAAGTATATAATTATTATAATAATAATAACAACAACAACAATAACAATAATTTTCCACTATTAAAATCATTCTTCCTAGCTGAAATGTATGTTTATATCCTCCTTAATCTCTTTAACTTCTAGCTATTTCCTCTGACATGGTTTTGGGCCACCTCCTTTGCATCTGTTATTTTATTTCTGCACAAGTTCTTGCCTGCATAACTTTGACAAATTTCAAACTTTCTTTTGATAAACTAAGCAGACAAAGTTCCAAATTGCTCATTGTGAATCACTTTCTATGAGTGTGTCAGACATTTCTGTATTCACTACAGTTTTTAAAAAATCCATATTAAAATTTGAAAACAAGAACCAGATGAAATTTTCTATCACCAAAGCCATATACAGAAGTAAGATCACTTCCCTCCTTATATTTTCTCTACCTCTGTGCTCTATTAGGTCTTTTTGCCCCTAGAACATGTGGGAGAGCTCAGAGAGTTGTTTGTTCCTTTTGAATTCACAGATCCTTTCAGAGTCACAGTTTCCCTGTGCTTCATGCTTAGAGAGATACCATAGCATTTCATACTACAAAACCAAGTCTCTTTGAGTGCGATATGGTTGAAAACCTCCAGACTGGTGCTTCTAACAAGAAATAGAGTATAATAGAAGAAGTCATATAGGTAGTTGCCTCTCCTCTCTGACATCCCCAAAAAGCTTCATGTGCCTTCCATTATCCTGTCATTACTGTTTTCTTGTGTCGCCTTTGCTCCTATTAAAGATAGCTCCACTGAGGAGCGGATACAACCAGGATGTTGACAAAGAAGGGATGCATAGCTTTTCTCTTGCACCATGTGATGAAGAACACATGCAGTTCCAGATAGTGCTAACAGCAAAGATTGTTG
The DNA here is from genome assembly GCF_000737465.1 of Haliaeetus leucocephalus. Classification (NCBI taxonomy): domain Eukaryota; kingdom Metazoa; phylum Chordata; class Aves; order Accipitriformes; family Accipitridae; genus Haliaeetus; species Haliaeetus leucocephalus. The sequence goes on along the minus strand of NW_010972598.1, from coordinate 1,752,726 downwards.
GGCTATAGCTTTCTAAATCCACCTGCCCACTCCAATAAATACATACCTGCTTTAACAGTTGGTACACAGTAAATAATTTCCTTCTTATAAAAATAAGCAACTGGGGGAACTTGAGCAAGAGAGAGACTCGGTGAGTCATCTACGATCACACATGATGCTTGATTAAAGATTAAACACAACACTGCTGAATACCCAAGATCAATTAGTTACGTTATGTAATCCTAACACGCTGCACCATAAACAGCATTTGTGTGTGATTGTAAGACGGAATGAAAACCACATAAATAAGATGTCATGATCCTCACCTAGCCATCTGTACAGAATTACTGAGAAAGTAAAGACTGTATCTTTCTATTGTGCCAGAACAGGTTTCTTTTAACCTAACTCATTTTTTATGAATGTGTATGTATTCTAGAAAGGGGTAGTTCAGCAGTTTCTCTTGGGCTTTTGTTTTATTGCCTAACTCCTCTTAAAAGTTTAAGATACAAATGAGCATCCCAATGCAGTTATTCTGCCTGTGATAGAAGATAGCATCATAAGGCAGAAATTTGCTATTTCCACTTGGAAATTTAACTGTAAAATTCTTCCAGTAAATCAGTTTTATTATAAAGGAAAATGACACACTACTGGTTTATTGCCAACAGCATTGATGATTAAAAAGGTTATTCTGCCTGCTTCTACCTTATTCTGTAGAACAGAGAACTATAACTCCTTCATACATCAGTTTAGTCTGTCTTTAAAAGGATGACACTGATGTTTACCACCTTTGGTCTTTCAGATCTGTTATTGAAAACGCATTTTTAAGAACCTAAAGCAATGCTACATCCTAATGGGATTCTGACTGTCGCACAATGAAACTCCATCTATCATTTCTGAAATCACCCTGGCTTGGACAAAAAGATTCCTGTGTTCAAAAGTGGCACTAAAAAAACACCAAAGCTGAAAACAAGATTTACCAAGTTTATAGCCAGGGTTTGATGAAGTACTTCAGAATCTGCTTACTTTTAGAGAATGTTTCAATGATGTGCTGAAGTGCTGAATGAATCAGGACCAATGTTAACATATATTTCCAAGGACAAGGGAAAAGAGACAAAAAGAATTTTTACACACATCTTGTGATTTCTGCTTTTTTTGTATTGACACATAGTGAAGCACCCTTACTACTCCTTACTACTTGGTTGAAGTACATGTTTGTTTGCCCTCTGTCATCTCTTCCAATGTTTAATGTTAAATAGGTTCTGTTTCCATCACTGAATAAAATCTCCTGACTTCATTTGAAATGGTAGGCAAGTCACAGGCCCTTCATTTAGGAGATAACGTGTGTTTGGGGAGGGGAGTTGAACAAGGTCAGTTCTAGTGTAGTGGGGAATAGAGCCCACATTCTCATGACGGACAAATGTTTTTCCCAACTAGCTCCCAGGATGAACATCTCAGAATTCTGTGTTTCAGATGGATAAAATGGAGTTATTCCAATGAATTCACATCAAAAAGGCAATAAAATAGGGAACAAAGAAATGCACACAGTGGTCCAGATTCCTGATAGTATTGGGTGGTTAACATGCAATTGAAAGCAAGAGAAGTGCCAAAACGCTCCTAAATGTATGTTTTAAGAGAGATTTAGACTAAAACTTTTAACAGTCTTGTTTTTACCCTACATCATTTTCTTTACCAGAAAAAAAAAATGCAGAATCCAAAAATACTGGTTTAGGTTAGAAAGAATATATGCAACCCAGGAGTCCAAATACTGTGGTTATCTTCAGTGATCTGTAAGCAGCCAGAACTGGAGCATTTTACTTCATGGAATGACTGTACAAAACAAATGTTTGAGCTGAAATTCTGAAAACCCCAAATACAGGTTTTATAACAGGGCTCATAAACTTGCAATTTAGGAAACTAATATTTCTAGAAGACAAACCAAGTTTAAAAACAATGACACCAAATCATATAAAACTAAGCAATCAAAATATAACAAATCCCAAACTTTCTTACACAAAGAGAAATACCGCACTGGAGGCTGTAACCACAAATACAGTTGGAAATAGTTAACATATGCAGGGTCCCATTGATAGGGATTAATAAATACACCTGTATTGAAAAGCTCATTAGTCAGCAATAACAGTGAAGGAGAAAAAGTTCGCTGTGATAGTCAACCACAGCATGAACTGAGCCAGATAGAAGATGCACAGTTTAATGTGAACACAGGCTATCTCTGGCAAGGCCTTTCCAGTAAAGATCTAAGATATTAATGGTATATAGGATAAGGTGTGGGTTTAAGCACATCTGTGTATAATTCTGGCTACCCTTATTCAAAGCCATTGAAATCTAAATGAAAGTGGCACAGAGGTAAGCTATTACTTTAAATCAAAGGAACTGAAATGCTATACTCTAAGTAGAGGGAAAGAGCTCGGGAATTAGGTTAGCTGTGGTAGTGTCTGTGTATACTCATAGAGATCAAACATCAATAAGGAAACTTTTAGGATAAAGTGTGCAAGAAAAAATCCAGGTGGGTATTAGTTAACACCTAAACCAGAAATCAGTAAGGTGCTAACCATCAGGGAGGAGAGGTCTAGAGCAGAACACATCTGCTGCCCAGGATCCTCTATGGAAATAGGAAAAGAACAGGGAAAGGGAAGAGATAATTGACCAATTTCAAGATGGAGGCCAATCATTTTATGAAACAGATTACTTACTGAGATAATCTGCTGTAGAAGGATGCACCGATCACCTGAAATCATTTTCAGTCTTACATCTTAAGAAAGGATGGTCTCATCACTAATGCGCTAGCCAGAAAGCTATGTTTTATGCCAACTTTATAATATTGCTCAACTCAGAACACAAAGGACCTTATTTTCAAAACCTCTGAACACTTACAACTACAGAAAGAGGAGCAGGAGGTGCTCTAACGTTCCTCAAGTTGCATAAGTACAAGCAAAATTTAGCAATTTTCTGTCTCTGCTTTAAGTCCTTATCTGTACTGCAGAAATAATAACTCATTGTTTCAGAGATGTGTTGTAAAAGAATTAACATCTGTTTGACACTTAGCTATCACTGTGATTAATTCACATTGAAAGTGCTGGGTTTTAGCAGTGATAAACCTGTATGTGACCAAAAGAAAATTTTAAATCTATTATTGCTCAGCAGGAAGGAAAATCCAAAGCAAAACCCAGCCAGATGAGAGGCTAGGTGTCCTGACGTGACCTTATAAGCGATGGGATGTCAAGGCCCTCCCAGACAACACAGAACTCAATAAGAGCAAGCCTTGACCTGTGTAAATTAACTGGTAACTTAAACACACAAAGCAACAGGCCCAAGCACATACTTAAGAGAATAACTTGCTCCAAACTGAGCCTCTGTGCCAAAGCAAACAAATTAAGATTGCTACCTTAATTTCCCCATTGAGAGTTAAATTAGTAAATATTTGCTAGACAATTCAGAGAGAAATGTACCACAAAGAGAGTACTCATTTATCTGTACTTCCATCCTGCTTATGTGAACAACCAGGCCTCGGTATGCAGTTTGTGAGGCTGCACATTGTAGCCCTTTACCCAGACAATGCAAATATGCTCCCTAGCTTCCCAAGGCTTAGAGAAACAATAAGTTTTATTCTGGGTGGTTATGCCTGCTTCTGCTTCAGATGACATCACCATCCATTTGTCTTCTGACTTTCAAGAGGATAGGTTAAGGAAGGAAAATGGAAATAATGATAATCAAAAAAGAAGGATTCATGCTGGGATGTTTCTCAGTCATATAAAGTGGCTGTTTCTACACTGGACTCTTCTACCTATCATAAGTGAGGGGGTGTTAGGGTAATACTGCTGTACCTTGGTAATACTCAGAGCGCTTGTATTCTGAAACAGCCTCCCAGCGGCTACAGTAGGCATTTGATAATTGCTCTGGAGGAAGGAAAAATAAATGTCGTATTTTCTGCTTTTATTACCTACTATTGTCTGTAGTCCCTCTTTAGCGTTAGAATTCTAATCTATTGTACTCAGATAACTACATTTAAATTACAATTTTATACATATTTAAACATCTACATAGAATTAATCATAGAATATGTAATTTTCTATTATTCTGAAGCTGGTCAAAATATTCCTAATAATATAGATTTGTATTTCTGAAATAACACAGTTACTGTCAAACCACATGACCACGAAAAGCATCCTGACACATAAGACTCTCTTAGCCCCTAACATGAGGAGGAATGCAAAGTGCCCAGCACCTTGCCTCACTGAGGAGGAACCAAGTCCACCCTCCCTATGGCTTGAAGCTGAGAAAACAGCACCAAGACACAAGACCTTTCTAGAAGCTCTTTAATCTGACGACTGAAATCAGTCTCCCATTTTGTTCCCTGCAAAAGTGGCCAGTATTCACTTTTACGTCATCGCTTTAAAAAACTGAAGAGCTAGAAACAAATTCTCAGCTTCAAAATTTCCACTGAAAATGGAAATACTCTGCCAGGTGTCTTTTTTATCTGGTAAGCAGATAAACTAAATAACTAGAACACTAACTGAACAGAAAAGCTAGAAAGATTAAAAATGTTTCCTTAGTTCAAGTCAGGCCTTACAGTAATGTAAAACACTTCACACCTTTAATGAAAAACTTTGTGTCAAAGAGCATTCCCTGCAGCAGCAGTGAAAGAAGTGGTGAACAACCACCCCGCTGTGCCCCTCCGCACCACGGGCAGCCGGCTGTGCAGCTGCACTGCAGCACCTCATGCTCTCCTGCTTACCACCCGTCTGCACCTCCGGCTCTCCCCGCTAGTTTGAGATCAGCTGCAGCATAAATGTCACAGCTGTTTACACTGTGCACACGTATAGAAAGTGACATTCACACTCATAAACAGGATTCTTAAAAGGCTATTTTTTGACCTTATAGGAAACCTATGTCACAGAGTCTCTTGCAGACCACGTATCATAATTAGTATCAATAATGCTTCTGCATCCCTGGCTCAAAGCAATATTCCTACATACACCACTATTTCAAGAAATTAGGGACTGGACAGTCTTCAAAAATAATCTACATGAAAAATATGAGTTTGCAACCTTTTAAATTTTGCTATTTTAAAAGAGAAGGTCTGATTTTTTCAACAGTTTTTGCCTCTTGTGTTTTCCATTAGAACTCTGATTCTTTTACCGCTTTCTTTTCCTTTTTGTGTCCTACCACTATAGCTTCCCCAGAGGGCTTCATTTATGACTCCAGAAGAAAGGTGGTCCACACTCTCATTTTACAGAGGAAAATAGGATCACAATTCTCAGATCACACAGCAGGCCGGTGGCAGAGCTAGAAGCAGAATCCACATTTCCTGAGACACAGACTACTACTTTACATGAACTTTTAAAATACAAGACAGTAGGGAAATGGCTTACAAGCACAACTACAAGGAAAATAATTTGAGACCCTAACACTCAAAGGGAAGGAAAAAAACATGTAGCAAGAGTTAACCATGTAAAGTGGCAAGAGTCTTCAGACAAACCTGACAGCAAATTATATACAAGCAGGCAAGAATATATGAGACACGGATTGTCTCCGATTTCATACTGAAACCAATCTCAGTAAGAAGGCCCTTCCTTACCTTTCGTTTTTATGGATCTTTTGCAACTGCAGATAGAAAAATGAAAGGAGGTTGAGAATAGCAAAGATCATGACATTCATATTAATAGAAGGAATTCAGCAACACACAGCTGAAATGATTATTAATCTGAAATCTAGATACGAGGAAATACTAAAACAACTAAGAATGTTTACATTAAATGAATAATTAAAAGCAAGCATAATGACATTTTATAAAAATTGTTATAAACACACTATGAAAGAGGAAAATTATCAGTGTGGTACAAAGAAGAATGTGTCTAGGAGTAAAAGGATTAAATAAGATAAAGAATATTTAAGTATTCATGTCAGAAACAGATTTCTAATGTTCAGACCTCGTAGCTAGTGTAAGTCTCCCAAAGGAAGGAGTAGAGTTTCACTGCATGAGTCTTTTAGCTGGAATATTAAATTAATTTTTAAATGGTCTTTCAAAATAACCTAATATATACACTCTATTTTTGCTACCCCCTTAGGGTAATGAATGCTACAGTAGCATTTATATCTCCTTGCAGAATACATCCTGCAGATACAGCAATGACATTTTTTCTCTTCACTAAGGGTATTAAATTACTTACAGATCTAAAGTGCACAATCTTACAGTGAAAGACAGCAAAATAACAGTGAACGGGAAATAAAAACAAACCTGTCATACTAGGATTTTCTACCTTAGGCACAGCCCCTTGGTACGGTTGTTCCTAGATGCTAAGGTGCCATGGAGATATAGCAGGATTTCCTTGTGGTAACACCATTAGCTTTTGGCAATGGAGAGTTGCAAATATAACAGTTCTTTCTCAGCAGCTACCCTAATGGATTTTAGCTTCTCTAAGAAGACTCAGACTGTTGCTGGGTGGGTTTTTAGCACAAAAGCAGTAAGCGCACCCCAGTTGAATGCTTGGCTCTGTATTGCTGCTTCTAATCTGTAAGTGGATGGTACAGTTCCTCAAAAAGTAAGCAAGAAATACAAGATAGATTATATTATCTTTAGTGTGAATTTCAGGCACTCAAATATTTAAAATAATTTATGGCTCCATTTTCTCAGTAATCATTTAATAAATATGTTCTTGTGCAGATTTCTAGCTCACCGGCCTTTCATTGGACAAGCTACGTAGCTTGCATGTTTTCACAAGGGATAATAAAATAACTTGGCTTGAAACACTGGCTTACAACAACTTTAAGCTCTGGAGATAGTTATACTAGTAAGACTCAGCTGAGACATTACAGAGGAATACTTCATGAATAATGTGCACAATGCAAGCACTTATAATGGAATCAGTGGAGCAAGATGAGGAATCTCCATAGCCTCTTCCTAGGTAGCACATTGTTTAACATTCCCTATTTAACTGCAACCTTAAGTTATTCTTTCCTGCCATTTCATTACCATTCTACAACAAATCTATTTCTCTTTGTGAAAACAAATTGCACCACAGTTTTAAGAAGGAATCCAGTGGATTTTGACATGACACCAAATTGTCCGGTGTGAAACCTCAGCTTGGATTAGTGGATTAGATATATGCTTTAATTATTTCTCTGCTCTCTGAGGCTGAGGGTTCATAAAATAACTCCAGAAAGTAAGAAAAACTCCCATTCCCTTACAGTATCAAGAGTTGCTGTGGGCCATCTTTTCTAGTCTTACCCAAGTCCATTTCAGAGAATAGTATTACCTTAATTAAAGGGAGAGATTAGGGTTCTATTTACTTCATTTCTGAATACTAAGTAGGCTTCCACTGCTATGGTAGCTGCACTTTTGTGTCCCCTGTGTGGCATGAACATTCATATCCTGTGTCATCCACTTTTGGCTATTCAGGCACAGATAGCCCCGAATCAATCTAAAACTCCTTTGGAAGGCTTTCCAGTGAATTTCATTCTCATCATTAAATTAAAGGAAAAATTTGTGCCCTCATACTCATGTAATGAAACATTAATAACAACTTTACCCCAGTATTACAGATTAATTTTTATATAATGAACTATTTAAAATTTTCCCTTAATTGCCACATATTTAATACATCTGTTGAAAGAAACAATTATTAGAATAATTATTTTGGGTATTCCATTACTCATAAAGTTTATTATTCAAGAGTCATGAGATAGGAGATTCACCTACAGAAGGTTAATTAACTAAAATGCTCCTTTTATAAAACCATTTCCAACTCATGGGCAGCTACTCAGAATGGAAATATTTATTGTAAGATTTCATTTAATTATATAATACAGGAAAGGCAGATATGGATGGCAGCTTGCCATGGAAGACTATTATTCCATTCCTTGCTTAGCTAACACACTTAAAGAGAATTATCAGTGTAACTCAAGGTACATTCATACCTTCACATTACTACCTGATGGTGTTCCGAACTCTAGATACCTGTGTCATCCTAAGTACTTCTAGGCATGGCATTCTGTTATTTCTGCTGCGTCTTGCATTAAGCCCATCTTAAGCAGGACTCCAAGAGTTTGGTTATACTTGCAGGTATTCATAGAAAAATGTAATGATTAACCAACCTTTTTTCTATAGCAGCTTTTACCTCTAGCAAGAACACCTATGTTTCTGTAGCTATTACTATTATCTATTATTATTTCCAGCTGTTTTCTGTTCTGGCTACTATCAGGAGACAAACTCAGACAGAAGGGCTAAGAGGATTAGTCACGAGATATGGAAGTTTTTACCAGGAGGCCACTTCTTTTTGGTGGGAACAGAAATAGCTGTAACTCTTTGTCCTCAGCTTTGAATGGTATTAAAATCTGTAGGCTTAAATAACTATAAACAAAGACTGCCCCCCAAAACTATGTAAGCTGAATCAAATGGTAACACATTTTAGGAAGTGAAAGAAACTCTGTTCGAGTGAAAAACAGGTCAACCAGAGATCCTACAGAACCAGCCTGAAGCAGGATCTTCAGACAGGGTACAGCTGCCCTCAGGTTTGACTGACCCAGTTCTAGCTTGTGCTTCCCTTCTTCACAGTATGTCCCTCACATTTGTTCCCCAACAGCCTCACTTTTGTTCCACAGCAACCTGTCTCTCCATCCTTCCATCCACAAAGCTGTGGAAACAATTTTCTTCTCATTTTACCAATTCTGCTTATGTTCCCCTGTGCCTTTTTGTCTAAGCAGATGGTATCTCCTTCAAGACAGGAACCCTAACCTATTTTCTGCTTTGCAAAATATTCAGGTACTGGAGGGGTTTGAGTGGAAGACGAAGGAGCCCTGACATGCCTTTGGTTTCTTAAAGGAAGATGCAGTGAGTAGTCCTGCCTCATGTTCTGGCCACAGAGCTGCTGCAGTCCTTCCATTTATATTAGGGCTGTATCTCCATTGAATGCCTAATACCAGACAGCCACGTTCCTGATCAGCCCTTAAGTACTACAGTAAAAAGTGCAGTTATAAATATGATTCCATATAAAATGACACTTCAAATGCATGTTGTAAAATTACAGCACAAGTAAAAGGAAAGAAAATTACTGAAGCACGTCTGGAAAACGTTTCTTTCCCCACTGATGGATTTCCCTGGGCTGCCATAAATATTGACTTGACTGTAGTTCATGTGAAGTATTCACTTTTTAAAACTGAAGTGAAGGAACATGATCTTCATAATCACCATGATGCAAGTGCACTGATACTTGCTTTCATTCAGAAATCCCAGAATGCTCAGCACTTGCATGAGATAGCCCATGATAATAAAATATTTTGCAAAGGGGCCAAACAGGGGAACTCAAATGAAAGTTTATTGAAACAAGACTGGTCCTTTTATAATGTCTCATGGAAGAATACTTCCTTACTCTGTGGTGCTCTCCAGTTCACAGCTTCCAGCAAACTCTGTCATTAAACTTCAGCCAGGTAATCTGCCGTAGTCTGGGAAAGCAATCCTGTCCACAACAGCTTTCATGACTTCTAGCTTCTTCCAACCTTCATCTTTCATTTCCTTGCCAACCATAGCGGAGGGGAAAGCCTCTCCAATTATATCCAAGTTTTTCTGGCAGTAGGTTCCAGTCTACCCCTTACATCACAGGCTTTTTGCATACTGTGATGGTTCTGTACACATACTACCCAACAAGTCCTCAAGGAATACTTACAGACTAGATAAATAGTACTACCAACCTTGTTAATGGCCGGAAAAAACTGGGACAAAGAGGTTCACAGTTCACAGTTCACAGTGACTCAGAGCCAAAATTAAAACTACCCTTTCTCTCAGTGTCCTCTTTCCACCAGATTACATGAACCAGAACTAATGGCAAAGGAGGTTCTAGTAAAGGATGTTCAAAAACTACCCTACACTTAAGAACAACACATACAATTTCACCTCATCTCAGAAAAATTATGACATCCCAAATTTGGCTGTATTTTGCATATCTTTTGATTCCCAATTTTTTTTTTAAGCTAAAATAGCTACTTTAAAATATTTTCAAGCATTTGTAAGAAAACTATTTGACACAATGAAAAATCTTTATTCCTAATGTAAAAATTTTAAAATATTTTGGCAGTATCTTCCAGCATAGTAAATCTTCTAGGCTATTTTACCGATGTCTTGAACTACTTCATCTTCCAGAAAATATTGTAATATTTAAAACCCAATACAAGGGTATGAAATACGACTAGGAAAAACCCAAGACTAGAATGGGGTATAATGGCAGAAGAGGATTCTGGTTTCAAAGACAAGTTCTAGAATACAGCAGCATCTGTCCACTGACTGAAAACTTGCAGGTGCTTCTTCTGTGCCTATTTCTGAGCTAAACTCCTCCAAAGGCCAATTATTTAAGTAATGCTGATAGTTCACTATACAGCTTTATAAGAATAAAAATCAGTGTGTGGCAGCTTGGAAGATGAAGCTGGCCTAGATGTCAAGCTTTTTACAGCACAATGTTAAACCTATGTCCAGAACCAGCAGCTGATTTCAGACACTACTTAAACAGAGGTCCAGCTCTTTTTGTAAGAAATTTAATCAGTTTGTCACCGGACAGAATCCGCTCTTTCATGCACTGCAGGACTGAATCACAAGTGCTGGAGTTGACTAGAATTTAGAAGGCATAAAATGGTAAATCATTTAGAACAAGAATGGTAAAAAGATATCTAAAAGAGAAAATAAACCATTTCACTTCCAGCTCTGCAACATCATACACTGGTTTGGGACATGTGGGTTCTCTGTAAGTAGAACCAATCAGCTGGAAGAATGCCAGGAAAGGATCCTGGAACTGAATTCCAAAGTGGAAGAAATAGGAGAGAAAGAATCCCAAATTTATCTCCATCTCTCAAGGTTATTTTATCATTTAATTAAAAGATTTTTGAATAAAACATTATCTGTATGAGACCATATAAATTTCTTAACTTCAAAGGAACAGATATTTCTAGAAAAGGTGAAATTTTGTTTTAGCGTTTAAGCAAAAAGTTCAGGGCCAATTTCAGAATTGGCTAAATCTATAGGATGATAACTGGTTACAGTTCATGATAGACATCTTTTTACTGACTCCCCTATTCTAAAGAAACAGAGTGGCTGCTGATTGCTGCAACTTAATATCCATTCATCCACTTTAAAACCATTCATACTCCCTGAGGTAACTCAGTGTCTGGAGAACTGATTTGTCATAGTAAGGAGTAAAGACTCGAGTCCACTCCATGGAGAAATCTAAGGATCTTTCTATGTCAAGCTTCTTAGCAGTAATATTTGATACCATTTGTTACAAAAATATTATGTTGGCCCTAATTACAATATGACCCCTACTGCATCTAATTCTGCTGAGATAACAACCTTAATCTTCTGATAGAAAACTTATGTGGGGCTTTCTGATGATGCAGGAAACTGCTTTTAAAAAGAAGCACATATTTATTAAAGTACTTCATGATCTAAGGAGTCCAATGCAATATCAGCTTTACTATCTAAAGGCAACAAAGGAAACAAATTATTGTCTACTGAAAATAGAGTGAGAGTCAACTGTAACATCTGTTAGAGAAAATTAAACACAGAAAAGTGAAAAGGCATAAAATAGTTTAGATGAATGCTGCTGCCAAAAAATAGCTGATGTGATGGGTCTTTCCTCATAATTTCACCTGGTCTTAGTGGGAAGTTTATCCAACACTTCCTAGAGCAAACATATAATAAAATCTAATTCTTCTGCAGAAAGCTCATAAAGGTCTATGACAACTCAGCCTCAAAGGCTGTACCCCATCAATATTATTTTATCACTTAAGAATAAATTGAGACAAGTTCATATTAAGGAGAGGCTATCTAGGTAAAAGCAACATAAACAAAATCTCAAAAACCATGCCAACTATGAGATCAAAGTTTGAAGGTGACATCCTCATACACAGATCCTTTCACAGTTCATCTATAGATCATGGAAACAACATAGATGCATAGATTTCAGAACCAACCTGAATAGGATGAAAATTGCCACAAACTCTTAGATGTTTAAAGCAGGAAAAAAGAAAGACAGTGTTGAAAATCAAGAATACACATTTCAATGTACTTTGATTTTCACCAGACAACGGAAGAACATTGGAAATACCAGTAACACAGATGGGTTTGGCTAATAAAAAGTGATTGGATTGCAGCTGCTTTGGTCTGGTGATATTGGTTTTGCTCACTCAAGTTTTATTTGATACACGTAGTAGAAGTCATGTGTAGCACTGCCAACCCTATTCTTGCATAGAAGATAACAAAATTGTGTGAAAATATGTTAAAATTAAGAGCAGATTTTTAAAAGTTATTTTAAGCCTCTCCCTTTTTTGCTAAAATTTACTGCTGTTTGAGTATATTTAACTAATTTCAATCTGGACTGGTGTTAAGTGGCCTCTCTATAGCAAGGAGGACAATCGTACAGTATGTTTCCATGCTCCTGTTTCTTCATGGTTACTACCACTGTTTTACTTCTTCAAAACTTAACATATTCGACTTCAAGGAATTCAGTCCCATTCCATAGTTAAAGAATTTCCTTTTAAATGTGCTTTCTGAAATAACTTGGCTCCTGCTGCAAGGAAGACATGAATTTAGCAACAACCTACTTCAGCAAAGCTTTTTGTCCATGAAATGGTTTTGACTTTGCCTCAAAGATAATTTTGCTTTGTGATATTTTGCCCTCACATATTCAGATGGTATTCATGGAAATACTAATAAACTGCTTAACAAAAAGCCACCTGAGGTTTTGACTGAGATGGGTCATGACATGTGAATTTAATTTCATGAAAGGAATTGAACTGCATAACTTTCTATTATTTCTGAGGTCTTCTGTGTTCCACTTCTCTATTCTGGGAGTTGTCTCTTTTTATTCTCATTGCTATTTAATATATGCCATCACTCCATGATGTAGGAAACAATGAAGTGCAGTTGCAGACTCAAAGCCAGCCTGAGTGGGAGGGGGTGTAAAATGTTTTAAGAAACACCTGGACTCACTGCAGGAAAAGTCTATTTCAAGGACATGTAGAAGCAATGCTAGAAAATTAAGCTAACCCTAATATTCACCAGGAAAATAATGCATCCAGCATAGCAAAGTCCCACAATAAACTAATATTTTAACATGAATCTCCAGATACTTTTAGGAAAGCTCTGATAATAGCTCACTTTAGAGATACACTCAAGAATACAGCAATATAATTTGACACCTAAAGGTGATGATATACAAACTGCACCAAAAGCTTTCAAATACCAGAGTAGGCCAGCAGAGGTGGGCAAAAGGATGAGGCACAGGAGCTAATACACATTCCTACCTCTGTCTTCTTAAAGTATGTACCTAAGATACATGCAAGACAACTCTACTGCAGGAGCCTAAATTTTCAATAAAATACAATGGAAAGGATTAAGTGCCTTGAAAGAGTGATTCAGTTATTAAGTTGGAATCTTAGAGCTAAACAGTGTAAATATTTCCCTGACAGAACATTAAAACCAGTGAGAAAAGTCTTTTTATATATGGAGGCAGTATGGAGAAAGCAGATCAATCACATGATGGAGTTGCCATTTTATGTTCTCCTTCCCTTTGAACAGAACTCCATTCTGATGTTGAGATGGCCTGTCTGCAGAAATGCCCCAGACAGTACAGCTGAGAGAAAGGCAGCAGGGTGAGAAGAAAAAACAGAGATTCCGTCTGGATTATAGCTGCCTGCTTCAGAATTCAGCTCTGTCAGTCAGGGCTGCAAAGGATCTGTCAGGTAGAAATGAAGAGTAAATCCACAAGGGAAAATGTCAGGAAAAATCTGATTTTGATTAAAATCTCTTCCCATAAAGCAACACCAGAGGCTCAGAGCAGAACACTGAAACTGAACTCTGAATTTCCTAGTTCAATCCCTCTTCTGTTCTTTTTCCACATTCTTTTTTTATACATTCTATATAAAATGGCTATGTATATGCAATATAAATTGCATTGTCATTTTTAGAATAATTTTTCAAGGAACCTCAAGTTAAATGTGAGCTGCTTTTACATGGTTTAAATTTCAGATTGTTCATGAACCACAGAAATCCTAGAGCTTTGTTGTGGTTCAACCCCAACCAGCAACTAAGCACCACACAGCCACTTGCTCACTCCCCCCATGGCAGGATGGGGGAGAAAATTGGAAGGGTAAAAGTGAGAAAATTCATGGGTTAAGATAAAGGCAGTTTAATAGGTAAAGCAAAAGCCACACATGCAAGCAAAGCAAAGCAAGGAATTCATTCACCACTTCCCATGGGCAGGCAGGTGTTCAGCCATCTCCAGAAAAGCAGGGATCCAGCACACATAACGGTGACTTGGGAAGACAAATGCCAAATGTCCCCCCCATCCCTCTTCCCCCAGCGTTATAGGTTGAGCATGACATCATACGGTCTGGAATATCCCTTTTCTTTGGCCAGTTGGGATCAGCTGTCCCAGCTGTGTCCCCTCCCAACTCCTTGTGCCCCCCCAGCCGACTCCCTGGTGGGGTGGGGTGAGGGGCAGAAAAGGCCTTGGCTCTGTGTGAGCACTGCTCAGCAGGAACGAAAACATCTCGGCATTATCAACACTGTTTTCAGCACAAATCCAAAACATGGCTCCATACTAGCTACTATGAAGAAAATTAACTCTACCCCAGCCAAAACCAGCACAAGCTTTTATAATTGTATTCAATTTTGAACAGGGATATGGAAAGTGTGTTTCTAAAGTAACACAATGCATAGAACTATAGCTCTCATATTCAATTCCAGTGTAATGTTCAACATATACTCACTATTCTTTCAAGATCAACACATTCCTTATTCTTAGATTTTTTTTTTCTGAATTATTCTGTAATATTTACAGACTGAAAATATCAGCAGATATTTACCAGTAAAAATGTTTTACATCAATTTAAATGAATATTTGAGTATGGATAGGTCAGATAGTGTTAATATAAACAATCGACTTGAAACACACTCATTTGTTTTCAATTATTTCCTCTTAATTTTCAACAGCAGAATAAAGATGCACAGTTATGCTGAATTCCCCAAAAAGAGAAAAAGAGGGTGAAGTGGAGAGAAGAATCATAGAATCATAGAATAGTTTGGGTTGGAAGGGACCTT
>NW_010972598.1:1737145-1737454 GCF_000737465.1 Haliaeetus leucocephalus | reverse complement strand
TCTACCCTCCTTTAGTTTAAAACCATTACCCCTTGTCCTATCGCAACAGGCCCTACTAAAAAGTCTGTCCCCATTTTTCTTATAAGCCCCCTTTAAGTACTGAAATGCTGCAATAACATCTCCCTGGAGCCTTCTCTTCTCCAGGCTGAACAACCCCAACTCTCTCAGCCTGTCCTCACAGGAGAGATGTGTTCCATCCCTCTGGTCATTTTTGTGGCCCTCCTCTGGACCTACTTTAACAGGCCCATGTCTTTCTTGTACTGAGGACTCCAGAGCTGGATGCAGTACTGCAGGTGGGTCTCACCAGAG
>NW_010972598.1:1723643-1736933 GCF_000737465.1 Haliaeetus leucocephalus | reverse complement strand
CCATGAGGTTCACATGGGTCCACTTCTTGAGCTTGCCCAGGTCCCTCTGAATGGTATTCTGTCCCTCAGGCATGTCAGCTGCACCACTCATGAAACAAGATTACCTTTATGTATCTACATTTCCACGCACAGGACTGCCTATAACGGAAGAATATTCTGCAGCTCAACTTAGGATGCAATTCACTTCTGGATACAGGGCCTACAGCAGGTACAATGAAAACATTTACAATTAAATGTGTCTCTGCCTCCAACACCCCTGACGAAGTTTTTAAAGGGAAGATGTGACCCACAATACACTCTTTCCAAATAAACATAACATTCATCTTTTGGCCATGTACCAGTATTGCATAAAACCACTGTAAACTAAAGATCTTCTCACAGACCAGAGATGTATGTGGCCAGTTTGTGTCTTTTTCCATCACTGCTTTACAAAGACTCCAGAACTCTGCAAAGATAAACTCTAAGCTTGACAGATAACTAAGCCTTGAGCGTTGCTCTTAGCTAGGCCTGTTCTCACTCAAGACTCATCATACTAACCGTTCTTAATGATTTCTTTTATTCCTTGTGTTCAGTTCATCATAGCTAGATCTACTGCTGTACGATATTTTAGTCAACATTTAAGAAATAAACTCAGTACACTGTTATCCTAGATCATGGAATTTAATGCTTTAACTAAGACAGCTCAGCTTATTAAGAAATGACACACAAGCTTTTTTCCTCTGCAAATATATTTGAAAACGTAAAAAAATAAATCCAAAGAACATCCACTATGTGCATATCTGGGATTAGTTTTTACAATGGAAATTATTAAACAGAAATTTGAGATTTAAAAATTAAGAAAAGGAAAAGTGGCAAGAAAATTAAGACTGTAATGTGCAAATAATATAATGCTGAATTGGCTGATAAGGCAAACAGTATTTCAGGATGTTTAAAATCCACTTGTCATATAAAAGTAAATGCTAGGAAAAAAAAAAGAAACTTAACATCATTGAAGCATCTCAGGTTTTATGTATCCAGAAGCAAACTTGGAGACTTAAGTTTAGCTTAACACTACAGCTAAATTAACTTGGTTCAAGGAAATAAACAGCCAGTAAAATAGAGTTATTTCAGGGATGATTTTAGCTGCATGAACTGACTCATCACAGGGTCAGGCAAGAGCCATTGTAAGTACCTAAGAAATTGCAAGTGCAGACAGATGGGAGTGGCAAAGGAGGTGTAGGACTATCTTAGCAGCAAAGACCAACTTTGTCAAGATATCAAGCAGTGCCCTTAGGGCACCAAGGGTAGTGACATAGACTTGCATCACTAGCAAGCCCAATTTAATCACATTTGCAAGTTGTCTGTTTCCCTCACTCCACCACACACAAAAAATGTGCTTGCATGATATAAGCATGAATTTGTCCTAAATGACAGCAACTTGCAAGTATCACCTTGAAGTGTTTTATCACTATCAAAGAGAAGTAGTTCACTTTTCATACAGTCACTAGTTTCTGTAATGGTTGGTGAAACACTGGAATGGTGAGAAGTGTCAGTGAATGCACTTGCACCATTCTCAGTGGGAAATCAGAATGTTATTAGAAAAGTCAGCAGCAGACATTTCCCATTGTAGCCTGGCATTACCTGCACTATCTTTAACTTTCTAAAGATTCAGCATTGGATTCCAATTACTGGGGACATTCAGGGTAAAAGGTTAATTTGCTTCTTTGGAAGCATCTTTGATAGCTGAATGGGCATCAACAAAGATGTTAGAGGCAACATGGAAAAATCACATTCTGAGAGTCACAAAAATTGTGCCATATCTGGTGATTCTGACTTCAACAGATTAAGATACTCTATAATTTTCTTGAAAACACTTGGATATGTCACTCATTTATTTTGAAGTTTAATCATCAAAATATGCATTAAAATATAGTGATTTTTCTAGTTTGGGTTTTTTTGAGGATAAGAAACTAGTCCTAATAGTAGAAAACATCTAAATACAATAGTACAAAACTATTTTAAATGCCTGATTGCATGTTTACAAAATAATTCTAGTATGTCTGAATGTAACTTTATTATAGAAATTATGGAATGTATACTTTGTCAAATTAAGTACAGATCTTTCCTGATCCTTCTGATCTCACTGAGACTAAGATTTCCAAATATAAGTCGGAAGTGGAATATATGTTACTGGGCATTCATTTCACAAGACCAGAGCAGAGCTAGCCTGAATAAACCCCTGAAAGACACTGTTAATAGCAAGTCCTCAGCATCAACTGTTTCACTCTACAGATCTGCTCCTACTTCACAACAGTACTTGCTTATGAAGACATAGCTGAAAACTCAACTTACATGTATGTCTCCTATAAAAGAAAGGACAAAAACTTTCCAGGTTGCCCAATTACTTGAATGGTTCCTGAAGATAAAACAAGAGTTCTGGCACAGAACAGCATCAAACACCCTAAATTCACCAGAATATGGATGTACTACCCTTCTCTATTGACAGAAAAAAATAATCTTCCAGAGTAACAACTGTCTCTATATTAAGGCCAGAAGTTTGGTTAGGAGAGATACTGGATTCTTACAGCATCCAGGTACTAAGGATTTTTCTCTCATTTCTCTGTTAACTTGCTTTGAAAAGGAGAGTTGGTCACCAGAAATCATATATAACTGTTGTTACACATTCAGTATGAAAACAGTAATACTTATTAACATAGCATGGGGGTAGGTCCAGCAAAAGCAGTTACAAGCTGGATGGAGAAGTTGTGTGGATGCCCCTGTGTCATGCCTACATGTACCAATCTGGGGTGCTAATGAGAGAGGGGACAGCAGATTTCAGCTCTTTATTACTCATCTGTCCTATTAGCAATGAATGTGCCCCTGGAGGAGATTTCTGGGGATACAGACTCATGGTATCATTTTAGGAAAACATAAATCAGATCTGCTGTTTTGGAAACTGTCAAAAGTACTTATACTATTGCATAGCACCTTAAGGCATCATTGGCATACATTATTTGCTATTTTGAAAGTATTAAGTTATTTCCATTTCCCATATACCATTTAAAAACCTGTAGATTATAAATTCAGCAGCTTCACAATAGCCACATGAAGAAGTAAATCAGTGGTCATCTGCACTGAGGAGAAGAGAAAAATCTATATTAGGACATGCAGCTTTCTTTGGCGTTTAGAATAGCTTTCATCTGTGACTGCAAATTCACTTGGATTCCTAAGCAGTTGACCTTTCTTTCTTCTGCAGTCTCACTAAATTGATTTTACATACACTACCATTTTTTAATGAGTTAGCCAGCCATTTTGCTCAAAGCAGTGAAGCTCTAGCTATCATGTCATTTCTTCTTTGCCAAAGTCCTTTCAAAAATAAAATAGAATCAAAGAGAAGACAATATGTTCCATATTGCGTCTTTCCATCTCCAGATATCCCTAAGGCAATGAGAAAACCCTTACAATGCAATAACTCTGTATGTAACTACAGCAGTGATTACACACCTCACAATAGTTCACACACAAATTTGGATAAGGTATTACAGTATATGTTAGAGGGAAATAAAGTCAGTTAAGATACAGGTTCTTAAACAATTATTCTGAGTCTAACTGGTGATCCTGAGCATCCTTTTTGGTTGTAGAATAAATGATATATTCAGATATGCCAAGCATGATCATAAAGCCATTGCTACATGGACAGATAGAGTTTAAAAAACCTAGTGAAACAAGATTAAATCTTCAGGAAGGAAAATAGTTTCCAAAACTATCTTCCTTACATTAGGTAGTTGTCGTGGTTTAACCCCAGCCAGCAACTAAGCACCATGCAGCTGCTCACTCACTTCCCCCCCACACCAGTGGGATGGGGGAGGGAATCAGGAAAAAAAGTGAAACTCATGGGTTGAGATAAGAACAGTTTAAGAGAACAGAAAGGAAGAAACTAATAATGATAATAATAACAATAATAATAATAAAAGGATTGGAATATACAAAACAAGTGATGCACAATGCAATTGCTCACCACTTGCTGACCGATGACCAGTTAGTTCCCGAGCAGTGATACACCCCCCTGGCCAACTCCCACCAGTTTATATACTGGGCATGATGTCACATGGTATGGAATACCCCTTTGGCCAGTTTGGGTCAGCTCTCCTGGCTGTGTCCCCTCCCAACTTCTTGTGCCCCTCCAGCCTTCTTGCTGGCTGGGCATGGGAAGCTGAAAAATCCTTGTCTCAGTCTAAACATTACTTAGCAACAACTGAAAATATCATTGTGTTATCAGCATCCTTCTCATACTAAATCCAAAACGTAACACTATACCAGCAACTAGAAGGAAAATTAACTCTATCCCAGCTGAAATCAAGACGGTAGTCTACAACAAAAATCAAGGAACTTTCTACTTCTTTTCTAAAAGATTGTGCAGTGTTCAGATTTTCACTTTGTCAAGCAATGGCTGCTATAACAATACTCAGGCTTCTTGTTTAGAGAATGACAGATCTAACCCTGCAGCTGGTGCCTACTAGTGCACCAACACAGTAGTCCTCAGCAAGGCAGAGGACTAGTGTGTGAGTTCTGAGTCTCAAAACATTCTGATCAGTTCACCGGGTCTGACTTAGACATGGTCAAAGTAGTCATTTGGAGAATGTTAATAAGGTCAAATTGTAACTTGCACATTTGTGCAAGTAAGCAGGTGCTATTGTAAGTGTCACCCAAAAATGGAGGGAGGAAATGAAGGCACAGAAAGAGAAGCAGAGGACATCTACACAACTTTGAACAGTTACAGCTAAGAAGCACTACCATATCTGAGTACAAGAGAAATCAAACAAGTTCTAAATGCAATTAAATATTCCCCTACATCTCAAATTTATCTGTGGCATACTGCAGACTTTTGGGTATTGTTTTGAGTCTGCACCAGCTCAGGCATAAAAAGCTGCAGCTGACAATAGTAGAATACTGATCTCTCAGCAGTCATTATAGAATGAGGAGATA
Source organism: Haliaeetus leucocephalus (assembly GCF_000737465.1). Classification (NCBI taxonomy): domain Eukaryota; kingdom Metazoa; phylum Chordata; class Aves; order Accipitriformes; family Accipitridae; genus Haliaeetus; species Haliaeetus leucocephalus. Next base: position 1,731,968 of record NW_010972598.1, on the reverse strand, counting down.
GCTCCTTTAAGAATAATCTTTTTACCCTGAAAATATGTCCAATGACACCACATTACAGACAACCATACTTCCACAGGGTATGCCATATGTCTACCAGAGTAACCTGCAGCACAATCACTTCCATTTGGTCTCTTAAAAAATACCACCTATTAAGCTGCACTGCTCTTGCACAGCTGTTCGGCTGCTGTCTCATGCTGAGAAATGTTCTCCAAACACACTAGTACTGCATTGGCACATTACCCACATCAGGCTCCTCCTATCTATAGATACAACAGTGTTGTGCCTAGCTCATTTCACATAAGTTACATCATTTGCCATCTGTAATCTCTCTGCTATTTTGCATTGAATATAGTCTAAGCATGAATTTACCAGCAGGGACAGGTGCTTGTTTCATTCTCATAAGCCCTGCCCAGTACAGCACATGCTCCTGTATTATGAGACCTGTTTGAAACACTACGGCTGCACAATACCTCCTTTTTTAGCTCCTCCCTAGATTATGGCTGAAACCCCCATTTAGTCATATACTTTATGCTTCAGACAGACTGTGGCTCAAATGCTTAAATATAAAATAAACAGTATTATATCCTTCAGGTTCATGGTAGCTGCAATATAATTCACATTGTCTTTAACGTGACATGTACCATATGTGCATGCTCTGACATTATAGCTTCTGTAGTGCCACTCCCAATTCTTAGTGACTCACAAAGCATTCTTATCAGACAGAGCTCTTTGTTTCACATATCCTGCTCTCTCCTGTTGTTTTGCTTGTAATATTTTACCAGATCTTATTTGCAATTTCTTATAGATGGTTGTGCCGAAAAGTTTACTTGTCTTCTTTTCTTCACTTTTGGGAATAAAAATTTACAACACATTGCGCAACAGCAGATAACAGGAAAGGTTGGTTTTTTCCATGTGAAAAATAACCAAACAAGAATTATAACTTCTTCTAGTACCATGAAAAGAAAAAAAGCTAAGAAATCTGAATGTAAAGACAATGGTCCTGAAGAGAAAAGATTGTGTACATACATGTTTATATTTCTTCTTTTGTTGTAAAAAGCACTGAAAAGAGCTGCATATGGAATAAAACTGATGCCATACATTTATTATCATTAAAACAAACATAAACACTAAACTCCATGTCTATTACAGAGAAAATGTAAGCCTATTAAATGGGGTTTATTTTCCATGTTAGATGGCTTATAAGTTAAACGGATATCACAAATGTGTAAGTGCAGGCATTTATAACTACCTGTTGGAGTCACAAAAATTTCTATCTATCACCATCTCTCTTCATTCCATATGTATGAAGATATTAATAAATGATTGGTCTAATTAAAAGCATGGAAGGATATATTTAAATGTGCTTCTTTTAAGAAAGGAGCTTGCAGAACTAAAATTGCATTCATTCAGAATAGAGAAATAAATTCTCAGAGATACTGTAAGTCAGATCTTGTCAGTCTGACTGCTCTGTGACTTGTGTGACATTAAGCAAAGGATGGCTCTGGTTTTCCAAAAATGCTTGTTTTCAGGTGGTAATAATTATACTATTATAATTACAGCTACTTGCTCAATACAAAGGTTTCACAAGTATAAGTTGTATAAATTGTTTAGATGTAGCATGCCACAGAAATTTTAACACCAGTACATTTTAGAACTAAGTTTTACTAATATGGAGAGAGGAGTTCATTTCTTGTTTAAAGAATATACAGATGAACTTCACTGAACTCTAGTTCAGCATTCTGTCTTATACTACAAAACTAAAATAGTTTACGAGGCACCAAAGGGAACACTTCAGCTCACTTCAGACATAATACACTCCAGTAAGATTTGTAGTAATTTTTCCTTAGTTTCCAAAAACGCCAGCCATCTGAATGCTTTTCTGTAAAAGTCAGGAAAATGTTGTCCTAACTGATATGGAGAATTTTGCTTCTTCATCAACTGTGCCGCTCTCTTTTTTCAATAAAAAGCTGAAAAAAGGATGACAAAACCCAGTAGCTCACTGAATTAAGGACAATGTTAACAATCTCAGGGAGATCAAAGACAAGGGAAAACCATGCTAATATTGCTATATAATTTGGTTTTGAAGTTAGATGAAGAAAAGCACTCCTCCCTTGTAGGATTTTTCTGTTCCAAAGACCTTTGTTACAGTCAAGAAAACTAAAATTCCATTAGAAGTGGTATATTCATGTCATCTTCCATTGTCAACAAATAAACAAATGTACCTTAAAATACACTGACTGGGCAAAAATAATAAATCCCAAATAAATCATTTCAAACAAGGTTTTTGCTCAAGAGTTGCCAAGAGTTTGCAGAAATCTCCAATACTGATTTGCCTATTAATAATAATGATAGGTAGATTTTTTTCATTTCTAATAAAAATACATGGAGAAAGAACTTAATAAAGCCAGGTCTATACATTTTGGTATTAGTTTGATTATTTTTGTAGTTATACTTGTTAATAGAGCTATAGAAGCATAGACTTTCGCAAGGATGCAGGTCCCCTGTGTAAAGATGCTAATACTAGTGTGGATCAATCCTTTTCTATAAGGAAAAAGCACTAGCCTTATAAGCATTCAGTTCTGCCAACACTATGACCGCAGTGGGGAGGAAGACATAGGGAAAGGATTTGCTTCTGCTGCGTTCAGCATGCAATATCAGTTTCAGTGGAAGAACTGGTGTCTGAGGGCAAAGCCTTAACATTTCTTGTGAATATAAGATCCATCTTTCCTCTTCTAATTTAGCCATCAGGACTCTCCCTCCCACCTTTTACATTGTTGAGCTAGGAAAAGAATTCAGAAACTTAAGAGTAGGAGATGCAGGATAACTGAGGCCTATTCTAACTCTCTGGCTGCCTTCTAGTAAACTAATCCAATATGGCTCTTTTTTTTTCATTTAATCACTGGTTAGAATCCTCTCCTTTCATACCAAACACAAATCATTGAGGCTTGTGATAGCTGATAAGACTACCTTGAATTCAACACTTCTGTGTCGAGACTCTACTCACCACAGAACTAAAATCCTCATCAGTGACAGAGGCAGGGGGAGAACTCAGAAGTCATCATCTCAATCTTCCTGTATCAAACACTCAGCCACTATACTTAATACATGTTCTCACCAAGGCATAAATATGTAGGATACAAACAAGCAAAGTACTGAAAACACATGCTTAATTTGAGGCACATCTTAGTATCACCAACTCACATGCTTAAAAACAAACATTTGTTACAGCATGTGTTGAAGAGTTTTGCCTACAGAGGTCCTCTACAGAAAAAAAAAAAAAAATCTTTCACTCACTGAGCCGGGGAAGGAGGGCCCAGGCTAGGCTACAAAACTGCATGCTCTTGAGAAACAAGTGGAATCAAATGATTCTTTAAATGATGATCTCATTCAGTATTCCTACTTTCCAGAGTTTTTAATGGTAAAAAATCAATGTCCTGATTGATTTTCCAATCATCTTTCATTTTCATCTGTAGGCAAATGGCATTAATATTGAACCGCTCTGCAGAAAGGCTTTGATCTATTAGTGTGCTACATTGTTATAGAATTAGAGGCTTCTTCACTCTCCCCTTCATTTCATGACCTATTATATGCTGGACAGTTAAAAATGTCTAGTTTCCCAGAGATGCAGTTAACTTTTTCTTTTAAATGAGGGTCATGCGCATTTCATACTTGTATCATACCAATCATGTAATTTTTATTTATTTTTGTATTGCTATCTAATTGCATTTAGGAAGATGGAGCAAGTTCAGAGCTCAGTCTGAAGGAAACAAGATCACTGTCCATGACCTCTTTTTGTGACCTCTATTTTTTTCTTCCATGTACTCCCTGGACTAAATTAGCCTTTGCTGTAACAACATGGAAATAAAACAGGATTGTAGCTGGATGAAGTTGACAGACACTGTGTTTCATTGTTTCACCCCATGAGCACTAGGGGCAAGTGAAGATATAGCAAAAGGGAAGTATCCGTAACCACTCTGTCTCTCCCTCTCAAATGGGTTTGTGCTGCTTTTGTCCCCATGTAACTTAAGCAATCTCACAGCAGTCTAAATTATGCTGAACAGTGCCCTGAAAGTGATCTCAGCAGTGAGATATCTTTTTTACTGTGCCATAAAAGCAGGGTGGAGAGAAATAAGTTCAAAAGCATGAAGCAGCCTAGGGATTCTCTATGCTGAAGGGATGTCTTACTGAACCACTATTTTTAAATATTCTATTAGAAAAATTGGCACAAATTTGGAGGCTTGATGACTCGCTTGAAACTATTTATTGATAAGCAATGTGCATATCTCTTAGCTCTCTGAGCATCATACTACAGTTCTCATATAGTACTCTTTTAAACTGCACTTTATTAGCACCTTATTAGAATCCTATTAAGCTCTTCAAAAAATACGTAAGAAACCAAATAGCTCTTTTTTTCATTCTTTGAAAACATACTTGCATGACTGTGAGGAAAATGAGAGAAAAGCAAAATAGGAAAAGGACTAACTCAGCCTTATGCCAAGCACCCCATCTCAGGCAGCGTATGTCAGAGCAAGGTCGGTTATGTGATTGATTTCTTTAAATACTGTGAGATGCCAGACATACGCAGACACTGCTGATACTGTCCCAAACTAATATGATGTGGTACTATTTTTGTGGAGCTTGTCCTCTTGTGGCGAGATAAGGTGTGCCAATGTAATGAAAACATTAATGCACACACCAATACTGTATGTTCTCTTCTCAATAAAAGAAGAAATAAAAGAAGTTTTAAAAGAAGGAATGAAAGATCAGCATAAAAAAGAGGACAGTCCTACTGTGGTTTGCACTGAGGTCATCACTGGATTTTTCTCTTCAGGTATGTTTATATTCTTACGAAACAAGCTATCACTGCAACATTAAATCTTTGACAATAGCTTCATATTCTTTTAATTTACTGAGTCTTCTCAGCAGCAGAACATAGCATCACCTCTCACCATTTAACAACCTTTGTTTTATACAAATAAAGGGCTTTGGGTAATAACAGAGGTGCCCAAAATGCTTTGTTTTTGATGGATCTTTATGTACACATGGGTATTATAAAACACTGCTTCAACTAAAGACTAACTTATTGATGTCAGTATTTGAAAATAAATCTATTTTTTTTTCCTGAAATATGGTGCTGAATCTAGTTTTAGTCTAGTCCTTCATGAAATTAGATTTATAGAACACATTGGTGGTTTTTCCCCTCCAGGTAACTTTTCAACAAAATTTTCAACAGAAAGGTAAAGTTTTCAGAAGGAAAGTTCTGGCAAATTCTAGAAAAATGGGTAATTGGTTGAAGGGAAAATAACTGATTAGAAAGCAATTTTCTGAATGAAAGATGGGGATAAATCAGCTTTTTTTCAACTCCTTGGCAGCAGAAAGCTGCTGTCTCAGTACCTGTATGATAGTTGGCTTTTAGGCACGTATCGAATTTCAACAGTCACTGTACCTGTTCTTTTTGCCTAGTGAATAAGTACGCACAGAAAAGAAGGCGGGAGTATTGGTACAACCTGGCCTTATTGTAGGTGTTAGAGGGAGAAGGTTATAGAGGATATGAATGAGACAGAAATCATTATTTGTTAATGCTATCACTTATCTACTTTGTATAAGTCTAAGACAGACTATTTATTTATTCTAGCACTAAAAGTGTATTAGTGCTGAATTCATTAGAATGCCTAACTGTATCCATATGGTTTGATGGAAGCAATGGCACAGACCAAACCTTGGTATAAATCTGTGGCTTCGTTTTTTAATGGATCTGTTACACCATGGATTAAGCCAGAGAAAAATTAAATGCATGGCCAGTATTTTTCAACATCACCATGGACTACTAGTACTGTTTTTCTCAGTTTCAAAACAGAGATTCTAGTATTTTCAAATGACTAATTTCTTTTCTTGTCTGAGTTTTTTGGCTACCCAAATTCAAACACCTGAAAGGGATTAGATATTAAGGGACTGTCTAGCTGTCTGAGCATCAAGCTTATTTATAGAGGATCAGGTTAGGCACTTAAATGTTGAACATACAAAGTGAGGGAAATTACTCCTACTCTCATCTTCCCTCCAGGCAAAAGATCTTATTAATCATTTCCCACTTAATCTTGCCTTCTGACCTCTCCCCTTCAGTATGCTGCTTTTGTATTTTTCACCCATTCTTGCTTATATTACTCCTTAGACTACTTAACAGTTGGAATAACCTTCCAGAAAACATATAACATCCCACTCATATTCCTCCTTCAATATCTCTTAACAAAGCCTATATATTTCAAATTATTTCAGTTTTCAAGTCCACATACAATACAGAAGGTTTAACTTTTCTTGCAGGTATATATGGTTCTCATATCAGAAGTGGTAGAAGCAATTATGAAGACTTCTTGGGAACCAGGGAAGGAAGTTTATTTTAAGGCATTACAGGTGGAACAGTTCCTCCAATAGTTAATGAAACACCCCAGTTAATGCAGGGGGGTCTAGATTAAACATGAGCAACAGCAATGATTATCCAAGCTAAAATATCGAAGAGTGTTAATGCCGGATGAACAGAAGTCATTCTTATTCCTCACATACTGAGCACAAGGTGATGTGGGACATCAGGCATATGGAGAAAAAAAAAGACAGAAAATAGAGGGACAGAAAATAGAAGGCAGAAATAGGTGAAGCAGCAAAAGAAGAGAAATGAGAGAGGAAAGATAATAGAAAAGCAGATAAACACTGAGATATTATTTTGCACTTCAAAATAATGAATCCTGACAGGTAAATTTATTTGCATTTGGTGGAGTATGTGCTCTCCAAGTATCTGATACTCAGATAGCATCCTTCTAGCAATCTCGTACTGTGTCCCATCTGCAGAACCAGAGCACCTACTGTATCTTGAGTCTGCTGAAAGCCACAGATACTGTCCATCACAAATATAGATTCCTCATCAGATTGAGCTCAAAGAACGCACTGTTCAAGTCTCTCCTTTTTCCCCTACATATTTTTATTGCCATTAAAAAAAAAGTCTAGATGTGCAGCTGGGAAGGGAGCCACACCCTTCTTCAACAGATGTTCCAATCATCCAGTCCCATGGAGCGTGCCTCCTTCAAATGACAGAAACAGCCCTTAAAAGTAATGCTGTATATTAACATAAAAGTACAGTATCGTTAACAAAAAGAAAAATTCCTCTATGGAACCCTGCACTTTCTGATGGTGATAAGCCCAAAGGGTCAATGGGTAAATAAAGATCTATTCCCATACAGTTCTTGACTTCGCTCTATCAAATACCAGTATATTTTATTATTTAGCTGACCTAGGAGAAAAAGGTCTTAAAAGAACAGTAACATAAAACCAGTCCCACTTCTTAAATGATTAATTATTAACAATTTTAAAGGAGTTGTTGGGAAAAATTACTGTAATGATTTCTCTTCTACATTCAGGTCCTCTTTCTGTAACAAACATGAACATGCACTTATGTCAGAAAGTAACCTCTGACTGGTAAATTCTTGAAGAACAAGTCCCCTTCAAATTTTAGCCAGCTTAATTTACCACTATATTTAAATATATTATGTAGGACAACACTTACTTGTAGTGCCTATCTACATCTCTCTCTGCTCATATATTGCTTTCGCATTCTTTTTTTTTCTTTTTAGGTAAATGGAAAGTGGCCCTTCGGTGAATGCTTCTCTGTTTTTTTTTTTTACATCAGTCCTGATTTATACATTGCTTGTACCAGCAAAAATAATGAGTGAATGAAAAAATGGCTTTTGTACATTCAGTGAACCATAACTCTATATACCATAATTTATGCCTAGTATAAACACACATTATTTTCTTTTCCCACCCTGCCAAGCACAAATGTTTAAAACGATCAGGTCAAAGTCTGCATTTTCATATCAATCATGTCTAAACTTACCAAAGATTTTGCTTCTAAACTTGTATTTGGTTCTTTGATTTTGTACTTTGATTGCACAGTCTGGATACATAGACCAAAAATACTTTTAATACTTAAAGGTACATACTTACAGCCATTTTTATGCTCTGTTCAGGTCCTGGGGGCACTGTATGTATGGGCGCTCTGATGTATGAGATAATAATTCTATTTAAATCAGCTCTAGGTTTGCTTTTGCTTTTTAAGAAACTTTCCTGTCACAAAAATGTTATTGGCAGGCATGCCTTTTTACATTTTAGCATTGAATAACAGGTGAGGTCTTATTTCAGAACCTACTTACATATTCCAATACTCTTGACAGTCTTTCTATTCATCCAAAGGCTGTAGGTGGGCTTTATGGTTACTGTTGTTTTGCTTCATGCGCTAATGTCATTGTTACACTATTTTAGAGAAAGAAGATTTAATTG
>NW_010972598.1:1572163-1723633 GCF_000737465.1 Haliaeetus leucocephalus | reverse complement strand
ACCATGGTCTTCACCACAGGCTGCAGGGGAATCTCTGCTCCGGTGCTCCATCTCCTCCCCCTCCTTCTTCACTGACCTTGGGGTCTGCAGGGTTGTTTCTCTTACATGTTCTCACTCCTCTCTCCAGCTGCCGTTTTCTGTCTGTCCCAACTTTTTTTCCCTTCTTAAAAATGTTATCACAGAGGTGCTACCATTATTGCTGATGGGCTCGGCCTTGGCTGGCGGTGGGTCTGTCTCAGAGCTGGCTGGCATTGGCTCTGTCGGACACAGGGGAAGCTTCCAGCAGCTTCTTACAGAAGCCACCCCTGTAACCCCCTCTCCCCCCCGCTACCAAAACCTTGGCACACAAAGCCAATACAAATTGAAAACAAAAATTGTAGCGATTTATTTAAAATATACCGACATTCTGCTTTCCCAAAGCAATTTGTGTCAAACATATTAGTCTCTTACACTTTTAACCAAGACTTGTCAATATTTTAAACGTGTGCTTTCCCTTCCCTACACAGCTCACTGGAAGCCAAAATAAAGCTCTGAACTGAGTTTTCACCTTTACGAACAGTCGTGTATCCAGTCACAAAACCTCCCCTCTGGACTAGGCAGGTGTTAAGACACCATCTACATTTACAGCTTATCATGTATAAGGCTTCTAAGGAGGCAGATATTTAGTGGGAAGTGCAAAGGCAACCGCATCCTCCGCAAAACACAGCCCACTTCGCAGTCTCTCAGGCAGCATCAGCAGAGGTCAGAAGCTGCACAGCCCTCCTTGCCACCGCTGCATTCAGATCACACCTGCCTGCATCTCGCCCTGCTCCTCGCAACGGTTCCTGTGTGCATCGACAGCCAAAGGCGGCTAAACCCTCCTCAGGTTGCCTATTTACCTCAGCCCTGTCCCGCGCTAGAGGAAACACTCCTGCAGAGTCATTCGCCTCCCTAGCCCCCATTTCGTTCGTCCTTTAACCCCGCGCAGATAAAGGGTAGGAGCGAGCGAGTGACTAGAAGGCAAAGGACGAACACAAAGGAGAAAGCAGAGCGGCGGCGGCTGCGGCTGCCGCCCTCCCCTCAGCGCAAGGGGGGGCGGGGGCCGGAGGGGGCTGGCGGCCCCTCGCCCTCGGCCCTCGGCCCTCAGCCGTTGGCCCTCGGCCGTTGGCCGCTGGGGCCTCGGGGGAGGGGCGAGCAGCCGGCGCCTGTCGCGGGAGAGGTGGCAGCGTGAGGCGCCGCGCCCTTCCTCCGTGGTGAGGCGGGGGAGGCCGCGGCCGCCCTGCAGCCTGTAACCCCCCCGGTTTTAGATTGCAGTGTTGCGGTTAGAGGCCTTGGGGTGAGAGGCCTGCTGTGATAGACCCTCTTGTCGACCACGCAGGCCCGGAGGCTTCGGTTAATGATGAGGCCGTGTAAGGGGATTTAAAATGATCGGCTTCCCGCGGTAGAGGGCCCCGAGAGAAAGACTGAATAAAAGTCAGTAGCAGGACAGTGCCAAAAAATAGAAATTAAAAAAAAAAATTCTCTGACTATAGCCCTCTGCCTTGCAACTTTCTGGGCTAGGTCATAAGTCTAAAGGAGCACTGTCTGAACCACTCAGCCGGGCAGATCACCTCGAAGCTGGGATCGGTTTTTTGCAGTTTCAGGTTTGTGCAGCTGAGGGAAGCCAACCTCACCTGCAAGGTCCACAAAAAAAAGCGTTATGACTGAACGCCCTTTCCTCTGTGAACGTGGACATGAATCCATGCTTCTAGTTGTGAATGTATATATGCCTGTAGCTGGGGGCGATGGAGGGTAAAGCTACACCTCACAGATCTGCAGATATCACATGATAGTACTCACTTGCCTCAGAAGGTTGTTGACAGGTTATGTTCATTAATTTTTGTATGAGTCACACTGTTACTAAATTCATAGAGCTACATAAAAGCCTACCAGTGAACAAAAATAAATAAGAACATTTCTTCTCCCTAGCTCACCATCTGCCACAAGCTTATGATACCTTCAAATTATTTCAGGTAGTTAAGGCATATTTCTATAGACTAGCCTCACTGTTTCCATGAATTTTCCTCAGAAAGTGCAAGCAATTAACATTCCTTTAATATAGTCCTGGGGAACCACCCTGTATTTGGTCCAGTTAACCACTTCTGTGGGGTTTTCTAATTGCATTTGAAAAAATCATTAATTCCGCAGCTCCGAGGACTTGCTAACAGAAATTACTGCGATATGACTACTACCGGTAGGTATTTTCTGAGTTGGTACTTAGTGTGAATAGCGTAACCACATAAAGTCAGACCAAACCCAGGTCTGACTCCAACAGAGACCAAGAGCAGGTGTCTCAGGAGCAGCAGAAGAACAACGCAAGCCAATATGCTACTTCTCAACAGTGCTTCTCCACCTTCTAGACACTTTCAGCTCAGGGACTATGCTTAAGTTTGTAGTAACCATTAATAGATTTCTCATCCATGGACTCAACCAATCCTCCTGTAAATCCACAAAGACTTTTAGCACCAAAATAACCTCTAACTCAACAGCTTGGACATCCACTGCACAAAAAGTCACCTTTTGTGTTTGGAAACAGATTCCTATACATTCCTTTTCATGTCCTTAGTTTTTGTACAGAAGTGATACGTACTTATATAATGTTTCCATGCTGCTCATGATTTTACAGTTGTATTATTTAGTCATTTCCAATATGTAGCTCTTCCATATGTTCTTTCTTGTTGCCCTTCTTCAGATCTCTGCTGTTGCATCTTTTCTGAGATGGGGAAAGAGGGGAGTGCCTTACAGGATTGGAGATGCAAGTATACCATGGATGTACACAATGTCAGAGACACTTTACTAAAAATTCCTAGTGTTTGATTTGCTCTTTTGATTGATAAGAGCACTGATCAGACATTTTCTTGGAACCCTCTATCATAATCCCTAAAGCTTGTTCGTGACAGGCAAAGGTTAGCTCAGAGCCCATCACTTTATATGTGAAATTAGAAACTTTTGAATCAATTTGTATTTATTTACATTGAATTTTATCTGATGTGCCTACTGACTGGTTCTAGCAACTGCAAGAAAATTAAGCTAACCACAGGTCTGAAACCTAATACCTAAGTTAATATAAAAACAATTTGTAGCAATAGCAGTGAAAAGGGTGGTGCCGTATTCTCTTGCTTCTGAAGTGCTGATTTAGGTTTTACATTCCAAATGCAGTAACACCCCATCACTGAGGTGCTTTGTCCAGGCTAACTATTCTTCCTGACACAAAAGGGATACACAGTGTCCTGACTGATAATAGTTTCCTAACTAAGTTATTTTATTGGTAGGTACAGGAAAAATTGTCATGTATGTATTTCATGTAAAAAATGAGACATCACTTATGCAACAGGAAATACTGGACTTATAGTTAGAGTCTGTGGAATTTTTTTATAACTACATTAGCCCACTATCAGTAGAGTATAAAAATAAAAGCAAAACTTCTACAGATTTTCATTTGATTTAAATGCAAATAGAGCATGCCTGGCCTAGATTCCCCAAGCTCGTTGAGCTGGAGCATGTGTGAGAAACATTACAAGAGGTAAGGCTCAACAACTGTATAGTCTAGTGTTTGGGAAATACACTGTGGATGAGCTGACCAATAAAAACCCAAATAGAACAAATTACAAACTGCAAAAGAAATGTGAATTCCCAGCTGTCTGTAACCTGCATTTTGTTGATTAGAATTGTTCTGACATAAATAAATAGGTTGAATCACTTTTCTGTAATATTAACCAAGATTTTAAATTGGTTTTATTTAAAAATTTAATCAGTTGGATATAAGCAGATTTGCTGAGGATTATGTGAGTTTGCATGAATCAAATACTTAGTATTTTCATATTTTAGCTTTCATTCCTTCTTTGCAATAAAGTTATAATATATTTGGCCCAGACCTATCTGCTTTATTGCACCTTTTTCATTATAGTCTTTTCAGCTGTCATGTTCCTTGTTCTTCTGAGTTTCAACCTGGGCAGTCCATTTTGCGGCAGCTTCCCTTTTTTAGCAGAGTCAGTTACAGTAAATGAGACAGCCAATCTTTCAGAATTATAGTCATTTTAAGGCAAATGTTTTCTTCCAATTCTATTACATCAGCAGTGAATTTGGACCCCCCAAAATTGCAGTATTTGGGTACACAGAATGAAGGAAATATTTAGGTTTGACTAGGTGCTGAAACAAATCTACTTATTGTTATGTGTTACTCCATTCTTAAGAAGTTATTGCTTGTTGTGTAGTTTTCCTGCATATATACAATTTTTGCATACTTACAAAAAAAAAAGGAAAAAACTATATAAAAATATTTAACATTATTACAAAAATTGATGTTTTTTTCACTTTTTAGAAATACTATCCAGTGAAATAGAAAGTTAAATACTTGAACCAAGATTGCCTTTGCTTTATGGATTCCCAGATTGAATAAATGATGAAAGATGTCATTAAGTGTTTCCTGAGTCCTGTGTCTGGGCTTATCTCAGCAGAAGCTAACACAGTTTGTCCTACCTTTACAGTACTATCACCTATATTCATAAATTGAATTGCTGGATTATATGAGATCCACAGTCTAGGATGCTAGTTGGTAATGGCTTTGGCATGCAATTTATAATTAGCAATTGCACAGGTGCCAATTGCTGGATTATGTCTGAGGTGGTGTGAAAGTTCAAAACTAAGGGGGATTGAGCGTTCGGTTTACCCCTGGCCTTCAGAAGCAGGAGGAAAAATGATGTGACATGAACAAATAGCTTCTGATTAGCTGCAGGCTGTTACAGTTCACTGCATTTTGACCAAATCCACACGTAGGCATAGGACTGCAATTAATAATATTAAGGTTAACCTAAGGATTCAAAACAGAACAGAACAAGGAGCTTGCTTTAGTTCTGGTTCCTGAAAGGCCTGAAACAGCAGGATAGTGTCTGTTATCAAAGGAATTCAGGTTAGTTCCCAAATAGTTAGAAAGTTCTCAATGGGCAATGTTAGGATTTGAATTTGGATCCTGCAACAGAAGGCAGCTAACATGAGGAATGGTACTAGCATCGTCATATGCTAGTAGCAGTAATTCATAGCTAGTCTTCACTTCATAGGATGCTCTGAAGAAACAAGAGTTTTAGCCCTTCTTGCCACACCTAACCCCATCTGCACTCCTAAGAATGGCTTAGATGAACATGGCAACATGGATGGCCAAATAACTTGTTGCTATTTCTGAAGCACTGCTGAGCTGCCATTCAAGTTGAGTTTAGGCTAGACTTGGGATTAGTAGAAAGATGATTAAGATTCAGTTTATGATTAGGTGAAAAAAGACAAGAAAGATGAGGGCTGATACCCACTTGGGCAACTTTTCATGGATACTTCTGGAGCAGATATGGGATACTAGGCTATGGCTGGATGGTAGTTTGGCAGCTAGAATTTGAGTAACAGGCAGTGAAGGGCAAAACTGTTGTTGTATCTTGTAGTGTTTGTGAGGCAAGATGTAGACTGGAGAAGTACAGGGATGTGGCTCGTGATTTGTTAAAGGTAAGACTGGGTTCATTTAGGCCTCCATTTTCATGGATGCATATATTCATGGACCCATTGAGAGGACCATTATTTACTTATTCTACAACCTACTTGCCCTCATTGCAGCACTTGGATGTTTTTCAGAATCCATCAGAAGAGCAAGCTTTTTGGTCCCTACTGTTGGGAATATCAACTCAAACCTTATGCTGCAACTAAGTCTATATGCTGGTCCAGTCTGCAATTAAACATAAAAACCATTGGTCATTTTTTGCTAATTCTTATCCTACTGATGGGGATTTTGCATGACCTGTCAATCAACCTAAAACTTCATTCAGTCCTACCTCCATCAGTAACTGAACTCTTAACACAAGACCCAACTGTAAACATAGTCCTCAGATTTGGTTTGTATCTTACAGTGCTATTGGTAAGCAATTTACCCATTCTGTCACTGGTCCTAAACTTAGCCATCTAGGTCTCGCTGGAACCTGGAACAAAATACAAGTCTTAGCACAAAGTTCGGGCAAAACCTTTCCCTTAACCAAAATCCAGCAATAGGTAGCTGTCACAGGGTACTGGTACATTGCTGGCAACAGCTGACAATCTAGCTCAGTAAGCCTTGAAGAATCCTGAAGCAATTCTTATCAGTTGTGTTAAGCACATGCCTGGCTGCACAAGCAGTATGGACTTCCATGCCTGTCTGATTAATAATTACCCACTAGTTTCTCAGTACCATACTTTTGCCCTGGAGGATCTGGTAGGTTCTCCAATCTAACCCTTACTCTACCTTACTCCATCTTGGCCTGTCTTAGACATAGTGTTACCTCAGAACACAAACCTTTTGCCCATGCAGTTACAGTACCATTTCTCATTGTTTTCCTATGTATCTTGCAGGATTTAATGACTAGCCTTAACCTTATCCTTAATTAATCAGGAAGCAGTTGTCTTGCTGGCTTCAGCATCTTTACGTCTTGCAGTATTCAGCCATAATCATAAATTCATCGGTGACCGCTGTTCTAAACCCCAATCCTTAGCCTTGGACATAACCTATTGCGTACATGTCCTGCGTAGACACAGAATTACTACTGCTGGAGAACCACCATCCTTTCAAAGAACATTTAACCTTTAATTACTTGTTCAGCTCATGCTATAAGAAGCATGTGCTCTTTAGGTTTTCTTACCGCCAAAATTCAGGCTAGAACAAACTGTTGTCATCAGACTTAAGTGCCGTCATCCTGAATACTACAGCATCTAACTAGGATATATTTGTACTGTGTACAGGGCAGTTCAAGGCAGTATCATGTAGAAATACTAGATCTGGGTGAACTGATATTTGCAGTCTTAGAACCTGCAACTTCAGACCATGAAAAAATTATTTCTACATTATTTGGGTACCTAAATCTAAGGTACGTGACCATGCCTCCAAGCACATGACTGTGAAGCCATGATCTCGCTTCCAGACTTAAGTACTGTCAAATCATTTGTGCAGAAATGGGTCTCCTGAACACAGCAGCAGAGTAAGTCAGTGGTAACACTCAGATTTTATAGTAGCTTAGTAGCAGGAGCTAAATTCTTTTCTGGCTGTCTGGCAGATCTTCTCCAAAGCACACCAACTATGAAGCTATGTGGATTTCTGCAGTGGAGAGCACCAAGATCTACTAGTGAAACTGCTCTGGTTTTAAAACTAATTGAAGAACCGCTTGGAAAACACGGTGAATATGGCTTTGCAAATGAGTGCTTAGGATTAGAAGAATTGATCAAAGGAGGGAGACCTGAGCTCCAGTCCCTTCTCTAAAGACTGTTTGTGCATTTTATCCTACAGCTTTTTCATATATAAGCTGTTGGGACAAACACCAGGACTCATATCTTCCCCTCATCAACAAAAGCGTGACGTTAGAGGGACATGCGCAAATTACTTCCTCCTACACTTAAAAGAAGCCAGTGCACATCTTTCTTTACTAACAACAGCATTGATATTGCTAGTTCTCCAAAATATCAGTAGATTTTCAATGAAATGCACCACGCAGAATTGGTCAAACAGGCTAATTAGCTCTCATAACAGTACCCAAAAGAGAAAGAGTATATAATATATCTTTATGCTATATATAGGAAATACAGAATATAGTGAAACTAAGTGATACGTTCAGTCCAGTTCACAACTAGGTTTTCTGTTAAGCACCTCAGTTAATTTATGTAAGTTATCCTGGAAAATTCTAGTAAGAGTAGGGAGGAGGATGGCTATGATTTGGGATCCAAAGTGAATTACAAGCCTCACTGAGGCCAGTGGATGCCATGAGCACTTTCTGGCTCAGCTGGAGCAATCCAGTCCCATTCTGTAGTAAGAACAACAATGGGAGCTACAGTGCAAATACACTAGGATGCATAACCAGTGCAGAGAAGAACCACCTATGTCAGTAGTGGGTGTAATGATTGCCATTGCAAGGGTTCCGGATCACTGGCTGCAGCCTGTGCAGCTTGAAAGAGAAAGCCAGCAGCAGCAATAGAAAGCATGACTAATTGAGAACATAGACACAAGTTGTAGAGGTCAGAGTATAAGAGATGTGTGGATTTTGAAATAAAGCAGTTGCATACTGCGTTTAAAGAAACATGACTTTATGCAAGGAAACAAAATTAGACCAGAGACTATGCCAGACTTCAGAGTCTGCTTTGTAATTCCAGAGGAATAACTGAAGTCAATAGGTTTGAATCATATGCTAAAAGCAGGTACCATATGCAAGTATTTTCCAGATTTATGATCTCTACTTTTTAAATGAGAAGCCAAATTAGTCAAAGCACTGAAAGAACTGAGGGGAAAAAAAAGAAAATCGGTGGTGACTGCCTGCATGCTGCCATTTCTTGTCCATCAATAGCAGCTCTGAAACTTGTGGCCTAGATACTATAAACATTATACTCAGGCTTAGGTTTATGCACATTAGTCATACTGAAGACAATGGAATTTTGTTTGAGTAGTTCCTCTACTAAAAGACTGATGCATAAAAATTACTGTAATACAAAAGGCAGGGATAACCATTTATTTTCATACTTCTGTTTCTTACCCTGCAAAGAAAAGGAAAATACATAAGGCAGATTAGAATTTAACTGAGGAACACAGTCTTAGCAATGAATTAGCTGAAATACTTATGGGAAGTTCCATGTTGCTAATGCAGACATTCAGAAGCAAAAGGTATTATTGTGCTCCTGATGTCAGGTTAAAAATAATTAGTATAAGCTTTGAGTGAACACAAATGCATTTCTCTCAATAATGGTTTTCCAGAAGACTTATACGGAGACTTTGATTCTACAAGGACCTGTATTTTATGAGAACAAGCAGTTGAAGTAAATCTAATGAAATGAGGTGCAGTATTTGCTTAGAACTTTGCCTTGTTTGATAGGAGACTTGATATCATAAAGATTTTTAAATCAAAGGAATGGGAGGATACATTTTAACTGGGTACATAGCAAAAGGAACAACATCATGAAATAAAGAGAACATGGGTTTCCTATCAGTGAGTGATGTTATGTGAGTAATGAATATAAATATTGTTTATCAGCACCAGATGGTAAAAATCTGTCCGTTATATCTTAACGTCTTGCAAAGGAACAAGCAACTTATTACATCTGTTTATACTATTCTTCTGTTAGCACAATAAGTGACTGACTTACATTGGGTTTCTTTTATTTCAGAATGGAAAGGGTGAAGAATCAGTCTCTCTAACTTTTAGAATATTGTATTTGACAAAAAAAATATTCAGACGTGCATACTGGGAGAGGTTAATATAAGTCACACTGTTTATGAATCTAGAAGATTGTCTTCAAAAATTGTCCTCAGTCAAAACGTGTTCCATCAAAGTGATAATGAAGGTGCCGCAACTAGTCATATAAGGAATAAAATCACTTTGCAGGGCAACACAAAACAATAAAGTCCTAAGCAACCAGGATGCTGCTGGTTAATTTGGATATGAAACTTCAAAAAGATCCCGATCTTACTGAAGATTTCTAGTCTATTTCCACTATTAAATTGAAAGAAAAAAAAAGGATATTCTGTCTCTGTAGGCAAATGGAATTCTGTGAAACTCATGCCTTTGATACAAAGCAACATCCACTGAGATCATGGTGAAAAAAACAATCTCTTCCCAGTTTTTGACCTATGTTGAGAGGCATATGGATCCAGAAAATACAGAACAAAACAGGGACATTGCAAACCTGAATTCTGTTCCAAGCTTTCACATAAATCTCCTGCGTGACTTTGGACAACTCACACCACAAGCCTTTCATTCCCTTACAAACATTTTTCCTGTTGGATGTAGTTAGATAGCAGTCCCTGTGAGACAAAGGCTTTTATTGTGTGTTTGTACAGCGCACAGTGCAACAATGTCAGGGCTTAAATTAAAGTCTCTAGGTACAATAAATAAATAAGGGCATGTTCAGCAAAAATAAGATAAACAACAAATGAGATTGTACGTGACAGTATAATACAACAAAGAAAATGCACTGTTTGGATTTGACACTAACCAGGTGTTAAATGTAACACTGAGTAGAGGTGCATACCATAGTTTTGATTCTTGCTATTGACACCAAAGTGAAGCTAGAAGGCAAGTTTAGGATTTTTGTAAGACAAGTTCTGCCTTGCAAAACATAATTGAATCTGTTGCAGCAATTACTCTTAAATGGAGAGTCACAATTTTCCCTTTGATAATTATGTTACAAGATTTGAAAGAGATTTGAATAACAATGCACCTAATTGTCCTTTCACACAAGTCAAAGTTCTCAGTAAAGCTGATAGAGTTATATGAGTGAAAGCTGAAAACTCAGGCCATGAGATATGGCAGTTCCAACAGTTACTTATTAGCTGCTACTCCTCCTCTTAGACTTGCCTGATTTATTACAATGTCCTTTTAAAAACAATGGGGAGATCACTCCTCACACAGCACAAAGAGCATTAAAAACCTTTAGCTTTTTTGAAGACAGCTTCGTTGCATCAGAGGAGTAAACTTCTTAGTCTTGTTTTTCATCATTGTTGGTTGATCTCTCAGATTTCCTGGGCTGTAGTTAACAAGCGCTTGGAGATAAGAATCTGACCTTGGTTTTTCCCCTTGGAGGGAAGTCTGTGCAATGAACAACAGATCTGAAGAGTTTGTGGTAAGCTGTGTTGCTGAAGAGAAATAGTGCACCATGCCGCAACAGATGAATTTTCCTGAGTACTTAAAGTTTCTTGCTCATTTATAAGGTCTCATTATACCTCAGAAGATGTAACAAAGACATGAATAACTGAAGCCAGGTTATTGCTTCAGAGTGAGAAAAGTCTCCTAGCCCACAAGAATTCCCAGGAAGTGTTACTCACCATTGCTCAGAGTTCTGGATGCTTGCTGGGACTCTCATAAGTCAAAATAAATTGTTCAAGTGTGGGTGTTAAACCTTTAACCAAAGCAGACTATGTTACGGCTACTCCCAAATGGATTCCTACAAGCTTCATGACCTCTCTTTTGCTCAGATTTGCAATAAAGTATTTATCCTACAAAGACAGACCTTTTTCAAGCACAGAGCCATCCCAGTAATGGCAGTGTGTATATATGTGGTTTGAAACAGGAAGCATAGCACAGAAACATTTGCTTATTGATGATGTTCAAAATCATGTCACCTATTTTATTTACTGGAAGCATGTAGAAGTTGCCTAGGACCACCGGACAAGGGATCATTGTGAGATTTCATGATGAAAACGTCTGTTAGTAAAGCAGCACTTTCTCATTACTATTCTTCAGATGTGTCCATCCAGGAAAGATTCAAATCGTTTGTGGGCACCATATATTTTAGTTATTGCTATTACTAAGTATATCTAATTCAATTACACTTAAATATAAGTATCTTTTAAATTATAATGAAATACTTTTAATTCCATCAATAAGTCATCCAGAAAAATAGTCAACAGTAGGTACTAAAGTTAAGGGGTTTTCCCATACCTGGGTAATGACCTGGCTAAGAATTCCAGGGGGGTTGGTAGAGGGAAGCTACTTTACAGAAAAAGACCTAAGGGTCCTGGTGAACACCAAGTTGAACATGAGCGAGCACTGTGCCCTTGTGGCAAAGAATGCCAACAGTATCCTGGGCTACATTAGAAGGAGCATTGCCAGCAGGTTGGGGAAGATGATCCTTCCTCTGTACTCTGCACTGGTAAAGCCACAGCTGGAGTACTGTATCCAGTTCTGGGCTCCCCAGTAGAAGAGAAATATGGAGCTACTAGAGAGAGTCAAGCAAAGGGCCATGAAGATGGTAATCTTCATGGAGGATCTCTCTTATGAGGAAAGGCTGAGAGAGTTGGGACTGTTCAGCCTGGAGAAGAGAAGGTTTGAGAGGCAGCTCATCAATGTGTACAAATATCTGAAGGGAAGGTGTAAGGAAGACAGAGCCAGGCTATTGCCAGTGGTGCTCAGTGACAGGACCAGAGGCAACGGGCACAAAGTGACACACAGGAGGTTCTGTTTGAGCATCAGGAGACACTTTTTTACTGTGTAGGTGACTGAGCACTGGCACAGGTTGCCCAGAGACGTTGTGGAGTCGCCCTCCTTGGAAACATTCAAAAGCCATCTGGACATGGTCCTGAACAGCCTGCTCTAGGTGACCCTGCTTGAGCATGGGGGCTGGACCAGATGACCTCCAGAGGTCCCTTCCAACCTCAACCCTTCCGTGATTCTATGAGTGCTCTGAATCATTAATGCTGATGTTTGGTAATTCTTGGAACACTGGCAAAATTCTAGATAATGGAAGAAAATCTATGCTATGACAATATTAAAAACACCTATTAGAGACTATCAGTCTGACATCAGTCTTGGCCAAGAGACTATAATGGCTGGAAAGGACTCTATTTGTGAGGAATTAAATATGACTGTAATTACAGCTAAGGAGTATGGGTACAAACAATAGATATTTTCATTAACTTGATTGTTTAATGGCATTAAAATTTGGGGTGTAAATAGACACCCCCCCCCCAAAAAAAAAAAAAAGTTGATTTAATGAATTGCTTTGTAACAATTTTATAAAAAAAACTTTGACAGAATTTAAATTACAGATATAGAATCTTCACATTTAAACCAGGATACAGCAGTTACATTTATAATTAATTTCTTCAGGTTTTCATCCCTCACTCTGAAATATAAACTCTGAAACTAAAAGAAGATATAAAATCACTAGTAAGATTTACAGGTGAGATTGAAGAGCTAGAAAGTAATTAAAAGGAGAGATTACTGACAAAAGTCAAACCAGGTTACTGGGTAAACTGTCCATACGTGGGGAAAAAAAGTAAGCAACCAAATAAACAGCCCATACTCACCAAGAGAATATGGGATGTTTTACTTATGGGACAGGAGACTATACGCTATGTCTTAAAATCACTACGTCCTGTATTGTATGGTCAGATCAATATGAGCAGGCTCTTTGTGAAGCTGTGACCAAGAGTAATAAGGAAATGATCCCTGTACAGCTTGGAACTCAAGATTGCATAGGTTAAAACATTACTACTTTTTGTATCCATGCTAATGCCACTGGAGTCATGTGTCCAGTTCTAATGGCTAAGCCTCAAGAAGAGTAGGAAATAAATTACAGAAGATTTAGAGAAAATAAATTACAAGGATAACTAAGATGTGGAAAATGTTCCTTACAACGGAGGACTTTCAACTGCTTCCAAAAAACAGACTAACATTTAAAATGGGCATAAATCTCTTTGCATTACATGGTGGTGAAAATGTCATCATATCTCTGAGATAACAGTATCTTCAATTCACTGAAGTCTAGAGGAATGCTGGAACATGCTTAAGTATAGCATCAACTACATTTAATTAGGTTTTATGTTTCTCTAATTCTCCAGCCCACCTTTTCAAGAGAAAACCTGCTAGAGATCTTCTTAAGACCTCCCAGTGGCTAATGACTCACACAGTAAAAGAACTTTGTGCAGCAGAAACATAATATATGCAGATAGATTTTCCAGTTACCTCAGAGAGCCCCTTTGGCTCATCTTACTAATTCAATGCACATATTTGAAACTATATGCTTTGAATTATAACTTTTTTCCCTTTGGAATGAAAATATTACTAATTATACAGTAGAAGTCCTGACATTTAGCCTCTCTAAATGGTTCATAACTTAAAACTTCACCAACCTCTCATGAATTTCTCTCAAACTGCTGCTTATCTCTATTTTTCTGAGTTTCTTTTTCAATTGTAGCAATGCTCAGGTCATGACTTCAGGCAGGAAATATCCATGAGGATTTGCGGAGTGCTAATAAGATGATCACATAGACAGAAAATTCCTTTAGTAATAACAAATGTGGAAGGAGATACAGATAATAAGGAGTGGTATTGCAGGAGAATAAAAGACATTCTAGTCTATGTCTTTTATAATGTTCCTTGAAGCATCAGGCATTCAAACTGTAAATGACACAAGCAAACAGTAACAAGTTCTTTTGTGCAGAAAGCAGTGAACAGTGCCCCTAACAATACTGTTGTAATCCAGCAATATACCTTTGAAGTTAACAAAAGAAACAGCCACTGCGATTAAACGATTAGCCAAAATCTGTATATGATAAGAAAAGATGAATGAAGCAACTATCACTTTGATCTATAGCCGTGCAGCTAAATCCACCTAATATCAAGAGCCTCAGTAAGAATCAGATTCCTGATATAGCCTGTGGCTATATGTCGGAGTGAAGCCAGAAAGTTAAAAGGTCAACGCTATCTCAAAAGCTCAATGTAAATGCGGTCATCATTTAATGAAGCCAAGTAAGATCTTTTAAAGCTAATGATTTAGTCAAGGTATTCTGAAACTATAACCCCAAAAAAGACATAATCCAAGTGTTTGAATGCATGGTCACTAAACCAAAAGCTCTAATTCCAAACTGCAGCCTCCCTTGACTAATGTTTTTTAACAGAACCAGACACTGTTGAGACAGTTCCTCCAAATTCTTGCCATTTTGTTAGCTCATTTTCTTCCTTCAGCATCAGTCATATGTGGCTGGTTCTGACAGATAGGCTTGTGATAAATGCACAAACTTAATTCATCATCAGGGAAGTGGTTGAGTCAACATCCCTGGAGGTATTTAAAAGACATGTAGATGTGGCATATACGGACATGCTTTAGTGGTGGATTTGCCATGCTAGGTTTACGGTTGGACTCAATGATGTTAAAGGTCTTTTCCAGCCTAAATGATTCTATGATTCTATGATCTTAAATCAGTTGTACTTATCTAGCCCAAAGTGAAGACTGAATAGTGCTGATTGGTTAGCACTTTTTAAACTTACCTAACATAGATATAAATGAGAATGTAGGCTTATGTAAATTTTTATAACGTTATTGGTAAAATCAAGTTACTTTAGAGAATGAATTAATATGGATTCTTATTTAAAATGTTTGTTTGTTACCATATCGTAAAGAGAAATGTGTCATCTGCATGTGTCTCAAGCTGTTAATGCATCTGATTTCTTCTTAGCACTGCAGTATATCAGAGACAACCTCTCAATTTGTAAACACCAAAATTAATGTCAGTCTCTCACGTAGGAGTCAATTGCATTTTCAGATTAGCCATGAGTTGCATCTATTTTCCATAGAGATATTAAAACATTGTTTAGAAACAGTCTCTTGGAAGGGAAGTGTATTTATCACTTTCCATAGGATAAGAGCCATTGATCTCAGACTGTTGTTTTCTGTCGCATTCTTTGAATTTAAACCAGCGATGTCTGGAACTAAGTTGTCTTTGCATATACAGACAGCAGAAGAATGCCAGCTTGCATCTAAGTGATATTAAATTCTGTTAATGGTATGACCATTTGCAATCATTGTTTAAAAAGTATGCACCCGTTCAATGTTTTGTAGCAAACCATGCCACAGTTTGCAGCTTTTCATAATAGCTTATGAACCTTTCTTCAGCAGCAGTGAAAAACACCACCAACCTCGTCACTGTCACTTGGTTCAGCAGCTTCTCTGTCGTTAGCCATGACTGGGCCCTTCCTCAGACTCTTCAGCTAGGTCCCACCTAAAGCTTTAGTAGGTCTTGTTTCATAGTATCTCTGAGACACATTCTTTCCACTGCTGCACCACCCACACAGGCCACCTTCATCTTCTGTTTTACCCACTGCAGTCTCCTCTTTTATGGCTTTCAGAAATACATTTTAGTCCACTCTTGTGCATTCAAAATGCTGCGGGGAGCTCAGTTCCTTGTCTCCCTGCCGGTTCCTCTTTCTTCACTGGACTAAAGAACTCCATTTCCCTTTTGAGTAGCAGAAGGATGAATCTCCGTGCTGCTCATTTCCACCACTGAAACACAGACCTCTGCCAATAACGCCAGTCCATCTGTTAGATTTTCATATAAGCAGCTGAAAACTTTCTACCATGCCCCAATATTATGTGTGTAAAGAGGTCTTCAAACACAGGTGTGAGGGCCCTAAGAACATCTCCCCGCCGGGAGGCCTGGCTCCCAGGGCTAAGGGCCGATGTAGAGCCAGTGCAGCCGAGGGCGGCCCCCTTGTCCTGGTGCTCTTGGAGGGAGCGCTTTGGGGAGGCCTCAGACAGGCCCGAGCCCCCTTCACTCGGTTTGAAGCTGAGGCTCTACCAGTATGTCGCCTGTTCCGCCACAGCCATACGTGTGGCTGGCCACGAATCCCATCGATCCGGACTCTGGCCCACGGACTGATTTCCTGGCCCGGCCTCAGCCTGACCCTGTCACCCTAGTTGCCTTCACCAGACCTGATCCTGGCCCCCACCCGTGGGCTGATGGCCCATCCTGGCCTCAGTCCATCCCCAGGGAGGTGCCCGCTGCCTGGGGCTGGGGCTGCCCCGGCTGCTGCCCAGCCTGCCCCGCTCTCCGGCAGGGCAGTGCTCTGGAGAGGCCCTGGCTGGTGATGCCCTGCCCTGGCAGCCCAGGAAGCCCACTGTGGCTCCTGGTTCCCTGGGATGCCGGGGAGCAGCCGGCCCACCCTATGCCCAGACAACAGGCAAAACCAGCTTGTCGTCTTCCTTCAAAGCCCTCCCTGTGAATCAGATCTGTGGTGAAAATAAAAGCTAAATCAAAGTCTGGTTTTGTTTAGTTTGGCTTAGTATATTCATAGTGCTTTGCGTGGACCGGTACTCAGCTACGTGTTGTCGTTCTCACTTTTTCTTCGTGTCCTTAGCTGTTTGTACAGGGCCATGTAAAGGAAGATATTCATTCATGGCATATTCAGTCGCTGGGAAATATTATTGGCATTAGAAAAGTCAGTAGCTTGGAAGCTCGCTATTAATCACTGTTATCTGGAAACCTGGGGATGAAGTGCTGAATTGTTTTGCTCTAAATTAAGTCACTGCTCTAAAATGATTTCTTTTATTTTAGTCTCTCTACAAGCTATATGGTTCTGAAAAACCAAACAAGAAATAGAAGGAAGTTGAATATTTTGCATTTTGAAATCTTATTATGATTTGGTGGTATTTAATGCTTCGCATGTGGAGCTAGAGGCCCCTTTTAAAATCTTGGATGGCTGTACAGTGAACAAGAGTCCATCAGTCCAGGGAAGATGATTTAACTCTACAGTATAAAGTATTTGGTATCTCTGAAAATTAAATGTTTTGTCTGCGTATACTTCCTATAAAATTAGGTCAACTCCTAACATCATTTCTGAAGTGTAAGTCAGAGTAACTTCATTGACTTCTGACTGGAGACCTGGAGAGTTCTAGTACTGACATAATTTCTTGTTTTCTACCTGTCATCAAGATAGCAGCCTTCCCAAAATTTGTATGGATGACAAAATTATATCCCCAGTTACTTCCCCCAAAATGATATTGATCAGTTTAATAGCTTTTGGTACTATGCCCAGAATTGTCTTTAATAAATAATTTTCCTACTCTCTAAAGATTTTTTTCTGTCTTGAATTTACACAGTTTTTATAACAAGCCTTTTTGATTAAAAGCACTATTAAGTATGGTTAAGAATGAATGGAACCAAATTTGAGCAATTCATCATTTTCAATTCCACAAGCCAATATTGGCAAGTATAGAATAGCTCTGGCTGTCCTTCACTGAGATATGGGTAATTTTTCAAAGTGTAATGCCTGTCCAACCTGGAAAACAGCCACAGGATATCTTATAAAAATTCCATTCACCAGCATTGTTGCAGCTATGATGCTCAATAAGACACTGCAGAGGTTGTTGACTGGTCTCTGTAGAGTTTACAGTTCTTCCAGACTGTTAAGTGAAAAGTTTACTATAGCTCCCTCTAAATGACCTTGTTATACTTGCATACTTTTCACTTATAGTGACTAGATTGACTTTTTCCAGGTAGGTATTCCTAAACTCGGACACAAAATGGAACCACAAGCTTTAGGACGAGTATCTACATACTCAGGTGTGTTGTCTGCAAACTCAGAGGTGGCAAATCGCTCTTCTTTCATCCTCACTGTTTTGTCTAATGTACCCAAGCCAAGTTCACCTGTTTCCATTCTGTGCTTGTATTCTCTGAATGGTGTTAGGATTCAAAACTAAAGGATTTCTAAGAGATGGACAGACAGAGAATGATGTCTGTGGTGGGTTGACCCCAGGTGGCAGGTAAGCCCCCTCCCAGTCACTCGCTCACTTCCCCCAGTGGGGTGGGGGAGACAATCAGAAGGGCAAAAGTGAGGCAAAAAAACTCAGGTCAAGATAAAGGCAGTTTAATAAGGGGGAGAGCAGGGGGGAGAAAAACCCAAGTGGTACAAAAGCAATCGCTCACCACCAGCAGACCAATGCCCAGACTGTCACCAAGAAACAGCTTAGAAACAGAAATGCTGAGCATGATCTTATATGGTCTGGAACATCCCTTTGGTCAGTTGGGGTCAGCTGTCCCGGGGCTGTGTCCCCTCCAAACCCCTTGTTTAGCCCCAGCCTCCTCACTGGGATGGCAGAGTGAGAAACAGAGAAAGCCTTGGCACTGCGTAAACACTGTTCAGCAATAGCTAAAACACTGGTCTTGTCAACTATCTAAAACACAACACCAAACAGGCTGCTGTGAAGAAAATTATCTCCAGCCAAACCCAGTACAGTGCTTTTCAAGAAATGGGCATGTGTAGTCTTTCCTGACCAACCCCTAGGGCAGAAATTCTTTCAGTCCACCGTCAGTTGTGTGGAGCTTGTTTGGCTTAATACACTGAGGGTATTTCCCCGGCTGGAACCAGGTGTCTTTTGGTGATAATCTGCTTAAGCACAGTCTTTAAAATTTCAGTTTGTGGGAGTAATCATTCAAACAGATGAAAGAGGATTCTTTAATATTACAGAATAGAAACAAAATGGACACAGACATTGTTAAAGTACTTTGCAGAACAGAGCTGAAGAAGATAGTACTACTCCCTGTCCTGTCAATCTGTTTGTTCACTGAAGGACTGTAGCATAGTGGAATCATGTTCATTTGCAGACACAACTTCGCTAAGAGTAGCTTCTTCTTCCAAGAAAGTAGAGGCACAGGCTATCTTCTATACTCTTAAATAAAACAAAACCTGTCAATGGTTCACTGGCCTTGAAGCCAAGTGAAATGGGCTACATCCCCACTGACTAGCACCTGTCCCCCATTCTCCTCTGGGTTCTACGTGGAGTTTGATTTTCAGTTCTCAGAGGCTGTGCTGCCATACCTCAGAGAGGTGTTTTTGTAGGATGAGACAAAACGTGCCTCTTCTCGGCTCTCTGAGTGTGACACGAGGGCAGGTAAGAGCATCTGAGCATACAAAGCTTGCCGGACGGTGCTGAAGGATAGTGGAGGGCTGAAGGAAGTAAGCCTAGTGCAGCGTTGTTCACACAACATATTGGAAATTGTCTCTGGCACATGCTTTTGCCTGGACTGTTCCTGGACATCAGCTCAGAGAGTGCTGGTTGGCACAGACCAAAATGGTGTCAGGAGCTAAGCAGTGTGAAGGATTAATGATACCTTACTCAATCTCATGTCTTAACCCAGATCTATTTTGCAACATAGACAAAGCCACAGGGTCTGAAAAAGACCTTTTGCACCACAGCACACAAATAAAGAAGGTCATGGTCTTATGGATGTGGGCTTCTTTTGCTCTCTAAGATAAAGCTTCCCCAGACCGCTAGAG
The DNA here is from genome assembly GCF_000737465.1 of Haliaeetus leucocephalus. NCBI lineage: Eukaryota > Metazoa > Chordata > Aves > Accipitriformes > Accipitridae > Haliaeetus > Haliaeetus leucocephalus. Next base: position 1,704,077 of record NW_010972598.1, on the reverse strand, counting down.
TTGCGTGGGTAACCAACCACTGGCAAGCAACTGTTTTGTTGCCTGTGATGAAGGTTTATATTGCTGTTGCAAACTGGCGACACTCATTTTAAGAATGTACCTGAAATTAAGTATGTTTTCCAGATAAAGTAGATTTCCAACTGTAGTGTAAGAACTCAGATGCATATAGTTTGTGCTCAGACAAAAGCCAAGAGGCGTGTTAACCAAGAGGAGTACTGTGTCGTGGATTTGGGAAACCACATGAATGTCACTGCAAAGCACTGGCAAGTTGCAGCACAGGATTCTCAGAATTTCCAGCATTCATATCCCTTGACATTGCCAATGATGAAACAATCACGAGGATGCTTTTGACCACTTTTGTTTTGGGACTTTTTGTCTTTTCTTTCCCAGCTGATGGCAAAACCCTGCGTACAAACCATGTGACTGCAAAGAATGCTTTCAGCATTTGCTGTTGGAGCACCTCTTTGAGAGGCTGAAGGAAAAGTGGCACTTGATTCAGAAGCACAAAATGCAAATATTACAAACACTGTACAGAACTGCAAGTTCACACCAGGATACCATGTCTACAAATCTAAACAGAAGTATTTTGCATGCTAGAGTTTGCTGCTGTTGAAGGACTGTTTCACCAGTTCACACAAGTGCCCTCTCCCAAGCAGTATGGAGCTAGGGTCAAGGAAAATTAAGATGCTGTACAAGTTAACATCTATGCCATATGCGGTGGTTGTAATGAGTAATCGATTGCTAATGCTTGTACTGTTTTATGGATTGTGAAATACCTTGGGACATGTTTTAATGATATGTTACAAGGTATTGAACTGCCTCTTGTGCTTATATTTTTAGACTCCCGGTGTGAATAAACTGCCAATCTGCAAGGGTTACAGTATGCCAAATTAATTTTATAGATCGTGTTGGTAAAGGTCGATTCATTTAGCAAATAAAATATCAGTTAATTGTATCTCTGTGCTTGCTCATTAGGGACATGGGGTGCCATTTAATTGGTTCATGTAAATTGCTTGAGCTTTTGTGTATGTCTGTGCACATTTTAATAAAAACTTTTTGCAGATCAGTGGCTTCCTCTTTCTTGCATTTAAAGCACTGAGAATGGGTGCTTGAACACGGTAACTTAGAAAAATACTGACAAAATGTAAATGTACTTCAATCACTAAACAAGGTTCAACTTGAAATTAAAAAATGGATGGGAAGGCACCTTTGGTAGGAAGTGAGAAGGATTTCATGGTAGATCCATACTGAATTGAGTAGAAAGGGAAATTTTGTGTTTTGCCAGGTGTGTTTGGCTTAATTATTCCATATCTCTTTCCCAACAATGGATTTTCAGCATCACCCACCACAAGGTGGTCACTCCCCCCGTAAGGAGACAGTGGAAAAAGCACAATCCAAGCACTAAATGTAGTACTGCTTCATAAATGTAACAACCTTAATGCATCATAGGCCAGTTGGGAGCTGTTGCCCAAGACCAGATGCTGGGAGCACTGTCAATCACATCTTCAAATTGCACAATTAGGAGGCTTTGCTGGACTGCTGGTTAGTGTCTTTTGTCTTTTGTGATTGTTCATTTGGCACTGCTACCCAAACCTATAAATGCCCAGCTTAGGGAAATTGCATTATGAAGATTAATCGTTCCGTTACTGAAGCCAAAATTATGGCGCTTGGCCTATTCTCTTCATCTGTTCACCAAAATGTAAGTATCCCTCTCTGTGCAATTATCTGCATAGGGACACATCCTTAGCTTTCTGTAACGGGTGTTAGCTGGCCATCAAGAATCAGCAGGTCTCTGCTGGTAGCACGTAGGAAAAATGAGGGCTTTAATGCTGAATAAGGCTTTCAAAAATGCCAACCACCTTCCAGTAAGTAGATGGACAGAATGGTCAGAAGACACAGAATCAAGGAGCTGTAGGGATAACAGGGGCTGGGGTCATCTGTACTGGAGGCTGTCACTTGCATCTTCATGACTATCTTATTGCAAGCTGAACACATAGAGAGGCCAGAAGTAAGAGACTGGCATGTAGTTGAGGCTTGAGGAAAAAGCCTCAGGAAGGAGCCTGAAACATCATTGCTACATTATTGGCATACTTTAAGTGGAATCCAGGCTGTTCCTGTGAGAACTGACTTTGAAGAGGAAAATAACCTCATAAAACCTTACAGATTAATTCTGTAGAGATGTAGAGACTGTAGAGACTACAGCAGCTCCCAGGTCTTTGGCCATCTTAGTTTGATGGGGGTGAAGAGATGCAGGCTGTGAAAGATTATATGTTTTAAATAGAAGAACAGCAACCTGTATGATGTTGTAAATATTTATTACTCTCTTTGTGGTAAATAATTTGAGCTCCCTTCTGATTTGGTGAACGTTATTTTATCTACAGTTCTGTGAAGTACAGTTGGAATCAAGTTCATTTCAGTTAAGATAAGGGCATCTCTCCATCCTACACCCCAGTCTGCTGTCGGTAGTCCACTATATATATATAGGAAGAGCCCCACTGGAGCAAGGTACTTTGGAGTGAAAGAGACCCCTAATCTGTATTTGTGAGTAACTTGATGGTTCAGAGCCAAAGCAAGGTAAAACCTCAATAGAGTTGCACCACTATCAAACTACTGTGAGCAAGAGCAGAATCAGTACAGGTATTGCTCTGTATCTCACGCTGTTGAGAGGGCCTCAAATCAGAGTTGATCTTCGGTTGCATTGCCTCCATATTTAGCATGGCATTGCAACTGTTTTAATATCCCACAGACAGAAAAGGGATGACTAATTCAAGAGCTGCCTTTTATTAATGACCTAGATATTTAATCAGCAGTTGTTTATTTAATGCACCTTTCAGCTATTTAAAGATACTCTGCTTGCTTATCTTTGAAGTTCCTTGTTTACCGCTCATTGAGTGTGTGACGAGTTTTGACATACTGTGCTAATTTAATTTTGTTTTTCAAGTATGTGACATGAGAACAGATCTTAAAGCTGGTTTTCGCTGTATTTTTCTATTGTCATAGCTGAGACATAATCAGCTAGATTCTTCCAGAAGCTCTGGAGGCTGTAGTACTGTCAGTAGAAAGAAGATGGAGTACTGCTGCGTCCCAGAGCATGCAGAGTCCGCACATGGGCTACACCATGGCAGTCTATAAATAGGTGCTGCATGAGGCAGCTTGATAATCCCTCGACCTTGCTCTCCTGATGTGAATTGCCTTGTTAGGAGCTTGAAACATAGCCATGACATGACCAAATAGCACTGCACGTATACCAAGATGTCTTAATAAAGCTTACATTAGGCTAGTCACTGGGGGCAAGAAGGCCTTCAGCTGATGGTTTAACTGCATTTATTTGGTGAGGAGTAATGAATTATTGCTGCTACGAAGCATGAATATTTTATGGGTGGTGATATTTGTTAATAAATGAGTGTTTGGAAGATTTGGGGTAGCAAGGGGAGAGTTAATGCCAGGCTCTGTAGTGTTGAAACACAAATCAGGTATTTCTTGACATAAATAGATAGGATAACACTAACTTTCCCTGGTGGAATGAATCTTACTGACAGTACGATTCTTCTGCTGGTATTCATTATGCTCTGGGATGAAAATGTAACTGTTTTGTTTTTTAAAAAACTTGCTATCTGAAAAGCAGGTATTTTGCTTATTATAACAAATTACCAGTTATGTAGATGAGTGACAGATTTTAATAGTGCTGACATCTGGATTATGTTAATTAGACATATATCAGCAGTACCCTTATAACAGGAGTGCAACATTTGTTTGCTTCTATCTTGCATGGCAGTGGAATATGCTTGAACACAGAAATATTTTTCAATTTTAGAAGAATGCATTCAAGCATCAACCTTCAGAGCATCAGTCATTATCTGTGATTAATGATCAACTGGTAATAAACAGCTCAAAGCAAAGATAAAATTAATGTTGTAGCCAAACATCAGATAAAATTTGGCTGAGCAGCTGTGTTTCTAAATCAACTGTCACCTGAAATGTCACTTAATCCATGTCATATTATGAAGTAGATGTTTTGCTCAAAAGAGGATCGACTGGTAAGTATGCTATATTGTTAAACTGGAACTGGGCTTCACCTATGAGGACTTTTTTCTTAGGCTGACAGGTAGCTGGTCTGCTGGTGAACCTCTGCTGAAGTGTTTTCTTTTTTTCTGTGGATGACAGGGCATTCCTGAAAGACAGGAAGAAACCTAGGATGCAAAGCTCTCATTGTTTATATGACAGTTTAAATGGGATAAGTGTGTTGATACAGAATACTGCCCTGTTTTTTTCTAAGAAAACAGGGAGCAGGAAAGTAAATTTCACATGATTTCACTGTTATAGTTTCCCCAAGAAGCAGACTAGGGAGAAAGAAGCTGATGCAACTGAAGAACATACAAGATTTCTGAAATCCTGCATTTGACACTATTTCATGTCCTTTCTTCTCTAAACCTCAACTAATATATTTGAGTTCATTTTTGTGGGCACAAAGCACGGAAGGTCATTTTCTCAGGTACAGAAGGAAAGCTGCCAATACTTTGGGTGATGTGACTGATACTAAGATTTTAGAAAATCATGTTCAAAATCTAAGAAATGTAAGTTTGTTTCCAGAGCTCCTAATTTATATGAATGCCACCATCAAGGAATGCACATAATAAATCACACACCTGCAGGCTCACATGACAGGAAAGGTACTAAGCTGGGCTACTGCCTAGAAATGAGTTCCAGCAGCACCTTGTTACAAGCTACTGCCTAAGCCACACAATGCTTGTGTGAGTTATTCATACTGAAGAGTATGAGAAAAAGTGTTGCATGGAGTAAGTTTGGCATTCAGAATAAGCAGCCTTTTGCCCTCCAGTATGAACCTTCTTGGAAGTATTTGAGTTAAAGCTTCAGAATTATTTCCACAAGCACAGAGATGGCAAATGTTTTCCTCATAATAAAATAGGTGTGGTCCATACCGGTAACATCATTCCATGGGCTGCAAGTTAAATAAGGCATGTTGTCAACGAAGCCTATGTTGTAGTACGACACATAGTGGGAAAGATATTGCTGTGGCTGTATTACCTAAAACAGGAATGTCTATACCAGTAAAGCGCTTCCTCACGGGTAGTTAAACTCTGTGCTACTATTGTGCAAAGTTAATTTGTATGGCTTGAACTACCAATCAATAATTTTTCCATTAACTTTGCGGTAATGAAAGGTACTGGAGTGAAACTATTGATATATTCAATAGCTAATTCCCAAATAATAGTTTTGGAAAGGATTTGGGCTGACATTATTTATCATCTATGAGAAATGTTTTAAGTTTCCAGTATTTTAAGTTGCCTATACAAGTTACAAACCAAGACAAGTCCCTTAACCTTTAGTGCCAATTCAGCCATACTAGTTTCTGTACTGGCACTGAGTCTTTTCTTCATTATGCTTCTCATCTGCCTGGGTGTTGTCTTTACCTTTTCTGCTTTTTCTTTACTGGTGAAGGTGTAGATTTTGATTATGCATGGATCAGAGTAAAAATACCTATTATCTACAAGTAATCAGAGTAAATCCATACGTGTGCTATTCTTCAGATTCCTGAAAAAGGTCAGATGAATGTCTCTTAGAAGAGATCTAAGACCTGATCCTGGATTCCTTGTCCAAATCTTCCACTGACTTCAGTGAGACATTGAGGACTATAACAAAAAAATGGATGAACAGCCCTAAAAAGACAGGTTATCTCCATGTTGTCAGGGTTCCTAGTGGTTTATTCATGAACCACTTTCCTCTTCTTTCTGGCTGCTAGTTTTGTTCCACCAAACAGAACAAGAAGTCTCACTTAACTAAGACATACAAGTTTTTCAGCCCATGTAGAAGCAGCCTGTAAAACACAAACCAACAAATCTTAACCCCTTCCCACGCCCAGGTACGGATGACAAGCAAAGATGACATCTTTGGCTTCTGTTCCACAGGACAAAGGATAAGTTCTCCACTGATCCAAAAAGGGATATTGACACATCCAGCTCTTTACCCCAACTTGCACCATGTGGTCACATCTATCTTTTTTGACTTTTCTCCTGAGTATATCAACTGAGAGAATCACCCTCAGCAAGATACAGCCCATCTTAAAAAACTCTGGTAAAAAGACACTACCAATGGTGGTTGTCCCTACAGCTTTTCTCTGCTTCAGGAACTGTGACAGTCCTTCATTTCCTACCCAAAGGTCACAGCAGAACTGTTAGCTCATTCCTGAAGGTTAAAAATTCAAAACTTTCCTAGACTTGGTAAAATCTAATCGTATTTCAGAATTGGGATTGAACCCTAAGAGAAGAATTAATTCAATTGCAAAGATGCACCACTAATTTTCAAATTGCACCAATTGTAAAGATCCTTGACCAAGATTGATTTCTCTAATGTGAAAGAAAAAAACCCACAGTTGTTGAATTAATAGCCTTTTCCCTGGATTTTAACTGAATCTGAATTCCATTTAATATATGTTATTATAAATGGCCAATCCCACATCTCAGGACAAAAATACTTAATGTATAACAATGCATAATACATAAAGGCAAAAAATAATGGGGGTTGAATAGAAAGCTACTTAATTCATCTAAGTTCAGGATCAGTTTTACTGCACAGTAGAATTAAAAATGAACCTGATGTACTGCTTCTACTGTAGATTTCCTGCTTCATTACAGAACAGCCTTACCAAGACTGAAAATTATCACTATACCTTTAGTAAGGTATCACTATACCTTACAGTATACTGTCTGGCTTTTTCCAGTGAGTTGAGAAGAGTTAGGGTATGCTTATGCAATTAATAAAAGAAATGCAGCACCTTCTCCACAGACAGACTTCAGTCCTGTGTTATTACTGTTTATTAGCCCTCTGCCTTCTTTTGAGAATCCAGAACATGGAATTACTTCTGATAATGAAAACTCCCAGCAGTCCCAAATCCCAAACCCAAGCATTTTCTCAGTATATGAATACCATTCTCGTGGGGTAAACCACAGTAGAAAACAGGTAAAGAGAAAGATAATCATGAGCAAAAGATAGCATGCAAGGTAATCTCTGCATGTATCTTCCTCAAGAAGGCATAAAAATATTGGAAAAGAAGGTGACTGCACTGGAAATTGTTGGAAAAGAAGGTGCTTCCCACAAATGAGAAAACAAATCCCTGAAATATTCTGCTAGTCACAGTGCAGTGCAGAAATTTATGTTCAAGTTACTCATTCCACAAAGCTGCAGTGAGCTTCTCACGGTTGGCAAATGGTTTCTTCATAAAGAACGGGGTGGGGCAGGGGAAAGGGCAGTAGTTAAGAATATGAGGCACTTACCTGTAGCTTAAAATAAAGACAAGACACATTACAGTGTGCTGGGCTCTGATTCATTGCCCTTTTTCAAGTTTCAGGAACAGACATCTAAAATAACATCTGAAAGCAACTTATTGAGATACTGGAGGGAGCCTACACCTCTGTATCTGCAAACTAATATAAAAATCCTTGTTATCTCTCCTCCACAGGCCACTTATTTTAGTCATTTACAAGCAGAGCTCCTAAGGTCTTTTGCACGTTCTTTTAAATATGAGGTCCTAGATAACAAAAGTTTCTTCAAGGAGGCACTGATGTGTACAGTCTGACCTGACCTTCACCTGCTTCAAGTACAAACAGACCAGTACGTACAGATGGTAGGCAGACAGACGTCTTGACTTTCTTCTCTCCCCATCCCCATCTTGGATAACAGTATCTAAATATCAAGTGTCTGTATCTAATGTAACTGTATTATACACAGAGCAACAGTCTCAGAAAAAGCATGCACACAGCTGTGTTCCTATGTACCATACTAGGACTTGTACACACTGGCACACATGGAGCAATTACATAGATAATTACTATTTCCCATCTATAACTTGCTGTTGGTCCATGCAGTTGCTGTAGCTGTGAGCAACACCACAGTGATGGTTCTGAAACTTTAGACCAATGTGCCATCTAGTGACAGCGCAGACGATCCTGAAAACCAAACTGATTCTTTCTACCATTTTATCTGAAACAGAAATCACTGACTCTTGCCACATGAGCCCACTTCAGTTTGGAAGAGTTTTGTGTTTTCAGGTTTTTACTTTGTGCTGCAGGAGAAGGTTTGGACTCTGTAATCGTGAGTTTCCACACAGACCTGTGTGTTTGTTTTGAAACAATGCTTAGCCTGCAATGGACAACTTCGTAGCTGCTTTCTTCAGCATCTCAAGATATGTTTACTACTCACATTCTTAGAAAGTCCTCCTTTATGTTGCTTCAAGAACCTCCCACGTATTTGAGACGCTATATTGGACATTAATAGGCCTTTCCTCTTTTTCTCTTTTCCCTGTCTGCAGTTAGAACAGCTTGATTAGTTTATAATGAGGTTCATTTATATTTGAAAATGTCCAATTGCCAGGAAATTGGCACAGGAAAAGCAGATGAGGAAAGAGAGTTTAACATTTTATTCTGAAAATGCCCTTAATTTAAATATTAGCAAAAGGTGATCATTCAGCAAAGCAATATCATCATCTGCATTACAACCATACCTGAAAGAGAGTGAAAAGATACAAGGAGGCTGACAGAAGACCTCACATTTTTATGAGTCGCATGGGGCTTTGTTTTATAATAAAACATTTCTTAAACTAGTTATATATGGGTTATACATATGTTACACATATATACATATCTGTCTGTCTATCTGTCTATGTTAAAAAATAGACCCCGTCAAATTAATGTCTAAATAAAGATTAATTACTCCCAAGAATTCTTGACTGGAGGTTTCTAATGTTGATCACAAGAGAGGCAGAAAACAGTAGTACAAGGTACATACCTGTACAAGACAGCTAACACAGGTCAGAACTGGGATGACGAAACACCAGAACAGTCTACTAACAGAGGACTTGGCTAAAAATTGTTCATCAGATAGACTTCAGCATGAATAAAGGTCAAGAAAAGGAATCAGCTGTTCTCAATCATTTTGTAGCAGAAGACAATAACTATTCAAACTTTTCTTTTTTTCTTTTAATTGAAGTTACTCACTCAGCTGCTACAAAAGTAGAACAAGATCAGAAAGGCTGATCCAAGCTGGAAAGTACTTGAGGAGCTCGAAAGAGAAACAGACAATTAACAAGAGAAAGAATTAACAGAGAAAAATGTACAGTCAGCTCTGGTAATAGAAGTGGCCACTATCAGCAATGCAGTTGCCATTCTAGATGCTGTTTTGTCTACAGAATAAATTAATTCATCTAGGCTAATGTCAAAGTCACGTTCTAGAGACAAGATGTGTACAGCAGTGACCATTATAACTGTTTCTACTGGCATAATTTTTTTAAAGTGACTAGTCGCTTTGGTTACCTCTAATTTTGGCATCCAAAGACTCCAGTTTACAGGATGCCCTGCACAGCTGATACCTGAATGTACCTTAGCCTTGTCCTTTTTGAAAATTTCACCACAGAATTATATAGCTACGTTTCTGGGGTTTTTTTTCAATTAGACCCAGCAATAATTCCTGTTCCCACTAAGTCTTGGTTATTGATTTCAGAAATCAAAATTAGGTCGGGTGCCCATCCTAAACAGCTCACAGGCTAAGATTGTTGATTCCAGAGGGTAGTGTACTGATCAGCACCATTTAATATGCCAGTTTTCCCCACTACCACCATTTAGCTTTGAAAACGCTAAACAATCCCATCTTTGTGAATACATTGTCCTTTTAGTCATGTATCCAGTCCAATCAGCAAGACAATTTGCAAATCCCCAAGTCATTCTAAAAAACCAATATATGTAGCTTGTAAAAATGGACCTGATGAACTGATGCACCTCTGTGACAAACTTCATGGCCAGACTAGCCTGGTTTGATTGCTGCCTTTTGCTATCATTTCTCAGTCAGTACTATCAAGCTTTAAAAAACAGGTGCAGGGTGCTGTTTGGGATGACAGGTGATGCCAGTTCCAAGCCTGCAGTTAGACAAGCAGTAGATCAGCAGCAAAACTGCTCTCTCACAAGCTTTCATGGGTACAACATTCCTAAAAGAAGAAGAAATACTGTTTCATTTTCTGAGCTGAAGTTTCTACACAGAGGATGTTTAGCAGTGAAGATACAGAAATATACCTAATGTCTACAGAGGCACGGCGTTCCCTCCCCAGGGATGACCCAGAGCACTAAAAGGGCACTGTATTGACTCGGTCTCTAGTCTGAATACTCCAGCCTCTAGTCTGCATACTTCAGTCACAGGGCACACAGCTTTACAGCTAGGCCCACAGAAATTCACTTCTTCCAGAGCCATGAGCAGAAAAATAGGCAGAAATAGTCATGACAGCACTCTCTTTATCAAGTATGTGGTACACCATGACTTCTTGTAGGGCTGTGAAAGTCCAGGTCAGCATGAAATCCTTTCTCCCTGCTCTGTCACGGTCTAGAGGCAGCAGCCAGCCAGAGCTTATGGTCTCAACCAGGTCTTTTGCTGGGACTCGGACCCAATGGTGGACCAATCCCCTCCTCTCACTGCCTTCACTGACATGGACTGATAGGATGGGACTGAGTGATAACAGCAGGTTACTAAACCTGACTCAAGCAGCATGCAGGTGGTACACCTCATCATAGCTGGTATCTTTCCTGCAAAGGATGTAGACCTGGAAAATTTACAGCTGCAGGGGAATTTCAGACATTACTACAGCCTATATAACAGTGAAAAAGCTATACAACCTGCCATGTATCTGTATGCAGATAGACAATAGTGAAGGTCAGATTCCCTTTTATTGCATATTATCTCTGTTTCCCTTTGGGAAACACCTTTTTCAGCAGCATACGTTCAGGTAACACCACTATTTTATGTTAATGTAACTGTAAAATCTGCATTCCCAGTAAAACTGTGGCTCAATTTGTAGTTCTTCAGTTTACAATGCTCTGTGAGCTGAAGTAATGCACTCCAAGAAGCATTCCAAGATGCTGAGGGCACCCTGAATCAGACTCTAGGAGGTTGGTCAGATCCCACTCAGGTTGCCCCCATGATTTTCTTACCCAAAACTATGAAACTACCAATGCTGCACAGAAGGAAGAGTAGAGCTCCCGCTGAGTTCAGCCAGAGTCTGATGGAGGAGTTTGGTGTCACTTGTGTGTCTGACGGGTTTTTGGATATCTCCCTGACAGCACAGAGAAGGGCAATAATAATGGCTACAGACTGAGCCAGGGCAAGTGCATTAGTAAGGATGAGGGAGACTCACACAGTGGAGGTCCCTAGCTCCACTAAATCACACAGGATTAGAGTATCCCTGAAGGGTATTTTGCAGTATCTGGTACCCTGACAGGCAGCAATCTGCAGGGCAGAGACTCCAGGCAGCAGGCAGACATGGGGAACTCGGAGAATCATCATCCTCCCGTTTCTGTTCGTGCCCACAGTGGTCAGTGAAAGGAGCTGAGCGGGGCAGGCAGAGGAGGGCCCGTATGCCAGCTGTGGGGAAGCAGCAGCTCCAGCCTCACACCATCCAGTTCACCCTGCTTTTACTTCCCTTCTTGTATAGCTTCACTCTCCTCCTCCTGTATCTCCTACATTAAGTAGGAATAGTAGTGGAAGGAGCTTTCTACACTGTATATGGCAGTGCTGCTTCTCCTTCAGTCCCCTACCTACTGTCCTGTAGCACCTACAAGCCCAAATGATGCTTCTGTCCCTTTCCCCCATGACTGCTGCAGGTAGGGCATCATCCTACCACAGCCCCAAGCGGCTGAAGAAGACAACACCTGAGTTTTACTGCACATTGCTACACAAACAGCAGCTTCAATGGCTTTTATATCCAAGACCCTTTTCTAAGAATTGTGATGTCTATTTGAGTCAAGCAAGGCAATTTTATGGTTTCTAAAAGCCCAGAACAATCCAGCTACCAATTGCAAAACTGGGTTGAGTCACTCACTATATCAGGTCTGATATTTAGAAATAATTCTGTGTGGATGTATATAGGACAAAGCACAGTTCAGCCATCTGCCACACAGCTGGATGGCTTGTGTCATACACTGCCTCATTTGAAGGTTGACAGGTGTAGCTTTCCTGAAAGAAAGAAAGGGAAAAAGAGAGACAGGGAGAAGGGAACAAGTATTAAGTGCAGAGGCATAAAATCTCCATAGTCTTTTCTAGTTTATGCTTGCTCTTCTATTTCCCTGAACAATGTGCTATTTCAGCACCTCCCAGGTGCTCATTCAGCGGCATAGCTAGTGCATTTAAAGTGTAAGACTTGTGTGCTGGCTTTTTTGAGTTCTTCGGTGAGAAACACGAGCCTGTGCCGGTGAGATGCACACAGTGGAGGGGACAGAGACCTTCCAGCTACCACCACGGCCTGCTGACTCCCTCATTTTAGTTACAACGAACGTCTGAGTTCTGGATATGTTTGTGTTGCAAAGAAAGTAAATGTAGAAACACCTCCATCAATATACATGTATAAAAGAATCTGGTCTGATCTGTTTATTCTTTCTCAAGACAATAGCACCTCAGTTTGCTGTCTGGTGATGTGTAGCAGGTGAGCAGAAGAGTTACTTGTGTGGAGGTGAGACAGAAAAGTTTCTAGAGGAAATAGCTGCTGAACAGCGGTAGTAGGCAGCATAGAAAACCAAAAACCTGAGCATCTGCTCTTCTTTTCTAAGGCTTCCCCTCTTGCTGGGCTGGGAATTATCGAGAAGCAAGAGACAGCCAAGTATCTGTGCCAGGAATCACAACCGCAATTGTGTCAACATCTGTACATGGTAAATAGCCAGGATAACCTTACAAATGTTTAGAAAAAGCTCAGTATGAATATGGGCTGAGATGGATAACCTTTTGAGTTGATGGAGTGTAGTGCAAGCACTCAGTCTACAGTAATCGACCTGATTTTCAGCAGTTCTAATTACCCATATGCCTTGTAATAGAGTGAGTGTCAGTGAAGGGTAAACAGCTGAAATGGGTCAGTGTGAACCCTTGGTTTAAGTACTAGAAGGTAAATCAATATAATACAAATCTTTCTAATTACTTTGTACTTCTGCTTTGTGTTCCAGCATAGTCTCCAGAGATGAGCAGGAGTTAAAGGGAAACAAAAGATGAAGAAGGGAGATTGAAATATTGCAAGTTCTTGTGATCTGAAAAATCTAAAATAATGATTTCATATCATATCTGTAGTAATGATTTTAGACATGATTTCACATGTTTTCTCTTAACCACATACGCCATATTCCAAATGTCTATAGAATAAAAACCTAAAGCTTTAAATCACTAAATCAGAAGTGTAGTGAACTCATTTCATCTCCAGATGCCAGTCTCATGTGAAATAAGTTTGATATGTTCAACTTCTTTTCACAGGTAGCAGAAGTCTTGGTTCCTTCCTTAGCACCAGAAATATATATGTATATATGGTTTGCAATCCTAGCTCACATTACAAATTATCATCAAAGTTCACTGGCAAAGCTGCAGGAGTTGCTTGCAAAATGTTATCTAGCTGTTTTAAGTGTTTCACTACAAAATCCTCCTATTAATGAAAAAATTTCATAAAGGCAGATAGCTATACACAACATAAAAAAGAAACAGGATGAAAGATGGGAGAGGGTCCCCATTCCTCAAGAGACTGATTCGTATTTGCACAAATCTGAAGAAAGTGGCAGAAATTCACAGTGTATGTACGAAGTAGGACTGAATACAAAGCAAAGTAAATTAATGTTTTTGTCAGTTTACCTGGCACGTCCAAAGGAATACCATAGGCAAAATTGCAACCACGGACACCAGTTATTTTTTATGTCAGCCATTTACATAGCCTCACCATTGATTATCTCTGTCTGAATTGCTATATTTGGTTGTGCAGTTGAGAGAGGAGAGTTGAAATTTAGCAGGAGCTATTGCATATTGCACTGCAAATCAGGAGGTAGTTTTAATGCTATTTGAGAAAAGCCATGTTGTAGTTTGAACTTTAATTTGATATCATTAACTGTACTCCATGACTAATACTGAAATCCTAAGGGCTGTTTCTCATGGCCTCAAGCTTAATTCCCTAATGATCAGCTATCATGTTATCCCCTGTCTGTCGTTTCTCAAATGTGCATGGGAATGTAAATGTTACAAAGGCAGATTTAATCCTTCTGTTGTATGATGGAAAATGTCTAAGGAGTTATAACCAAAAAACCTCATAGCTTTCTTACAAACCACTTTATCAGATTCTTTTCTCCAAGTTCAGTGAAGTGTCATGAGACAGATGAGACAAAGAATACAGTACCCTGTAGATGATGAGAACACACCACCTAAAATCAGGTAGTGAACTTACTTGTGTCACATTGTTCTGAAGTGTAAATGTGAATAGCAGGAATCAAAGGCCACTGATATCAAGATTATAACACTTAGTATCAAACAGGAGATAGATGTAACTGTCTTCGTTTCATTTCTCTGACAGCAAAGGCGCCCATTCTAGGTGAAGGAAGGCCAGACTAGCAGGCTGACCCAGTATTCTCATCTTGTCATGTAAAACAATATCGCTCATTCTCAGACCATTAAGACCAGACAGTCCTGCTGAACAAGCTACAACATATCTAGGACCATTCTAGTTGAGCTAAAATGTGAAAGAAATACCAGGGCTTAAGGTTCAATTGGGTCTAAAAAGAAAATGGTGGAGGTAGAGCAAGAAAAACAGCAGTAAAAGCTGGTGCTTCTTTCCATCTGAAGGTTGGAGACGTTGTTTGTTTTACATTTTTCAGTAAGTATCCTGCCTGCCTGCAGCAGACTTCTTTCAAGACCTTCCAGTTTAAATTCCTCCCTCCTCCACCTCTCCAAAGTGCGCAAAAGCACGGCAACCTGCAGCGCTGGGAGTTTTGTTATGCGACCTGGCTGGTGATGGCCAGCCTTCCTCCTGGCCACGGCAAAGCCTGGCCTTTGCTACAGCTCGTCTTCCCTGAGTGAGCCAGACTTGTTTTAGTCCTTACTAGCTGGTTGTTTACAGGAGCTGGCTCTCCACAGCTGCACTGAAAGAGACTTGTTGCTGTTGTTCAACCCTTGTAAGCAGCTGGCTCTAGCAATAATAATGTCACTATTTAAGTACTTAATGCATAATCTCTTCATGCATTCCACTGCTGAGATTACACAGCACAAATTGCTTATTTATAGCAGTTTATTAAAGCTATCTCAAGCCAATTTAAATTAATTCGGCTCGGTCATTTCTCATTTAACAGCTATTGTTCATCACTGCTCAGGTAACTCACACTCCTGGAAACAGTCAAATGTGGTAGCCTACCCTTTTCATTGACATCATTTTTGAAAGCTCAGTTGTAGGTCATTGATTCACCTTTTGATGTAAATAATAATACATGCTGCTGAGAGCACGACAAATCTGGAAAGCAAGGTAAGTACCAAATGGCATTTTGCAGCAACAGGTTAGCTTCTCAACATGAGCATTTAATTACATTGTTTGGCACAGCTGAAATGTATTAATTCTTATTGATGTTCCCCTGGAAAACATAGAGAATTAGGGAATAAGTACAGGCACAAAAATATCAAGCTGAAATATTGCTTTTGCTTCTTGTGTGGTATCAGTGGGATGGAGTCTCTCTGACTGTACCTATGTAATGGATGCAGCGATAGAGGGAATGGTTTGAACTTGTGGCAGAAGCAGTTATCTATACTGCAGAGCTCTGCTGTGGGTTTTCTTAGAAGTGACTAACTAGAGAAGTTGCCAGCAACCAGAGAGGCAGCCAGAAATAAGGACAGTAAATTGCAAGAAAACACAGAGCCTGAGCTGCTGGCAAACGTGCCACATCATAGAAACAACCTGCAAACAGATGAAAAGTGTCAAATAAGAGAGGCTCACAGTTACTCACTTGTGTTTATTTCCATCCACACATCCCATTTCCAGTACTGTTGTGGTCAACTCCGTAAGAAGATTTGCTTTACACACCAGGTGACAGTGTCAGGAAAGCCCCTCATGATTGATCTCAGACTCAGAACAAAACAGTAAAACTTCAGATTGTTTCGGTCATGTCAAGTGATAGCAGATGCAGGAGGGGGTGTCCAATGGACCTGGCACTCTCCTTGCTCACACAGCCCTTCCTGGCCCTTTTCAGGAGAAGGTGGCATGTCCCAGAAGCTGCCTGCCTCACTGGGACAGACTCCTTTGTGGCTTGAATGAAATCAAGACACACGGATTCTTAGCTTCTTGAGATGTCTCTGTCATTTGTTTATTTAGTATAGGAACAAAAAAATCCCTAATTCATTCAATTTCATTTACAAGTGTAGAGGCCAGCCTGGCAAACACACTCTCAGCTGTCAACATCCGACTCAGATTTGAGATGCAGTGAACTTACAGGATTCATTGTACAGCATACAGGAATTCTTGGCTTGTTAAACAATTCCAAAATGTAAATATTCTTGACAAGAGGAGCCACTTTTCTGACTCCACAGAAAGGCTTCAGGGACCACCATGCAGTTGGCAGACACATCCAGAATTTGAGGACTGCAGAATTAAGTTACATCCATCTGTATCCTGTGGATAAGAATTGATTTATCTTGGATTCTGCTTTTAGAACGAGCTCTTTTAGAAAGAACCCAAATGGAAATATGTGATCCTGTTTTGCTCTTCAGAAAGCTGCTTGATAATAAAAGAAAAATAAATGACTAATCTCTGTTATGCTGAGCTATGGTTTAGAACAACACAAAGAAAATCAGGCAAGGAAAGTTCTCGTTAATCTTTTGAGGCAGGTTTTGCTTTTAGTCCTAAGTTCCTCCCATTACAAAACACAAGCATTATTAATTCTTGTAGACCTAGGTAAAAATATAATATGTTGAGGAAGACACAAAATCAGTTATCAGTGAAAATCTGGTCAAACTCCTTTAACTTCAGTGTAACAGAGATAAGAAGTTTTCCTGATGTACCGTGCAAGGCAGCGCTTTATTGTGCATTCATCCTGCAGCTATTGTGCTTTATTACTAGAGAGCAGCTGCTTGATATTCCTTCCTACTGAATATCTGCCTCTTGAAGGTAACTCCTCTACAAAGAAACTATTTGTGTTCACATCTTAAATAGCTCATGGTGCTGCACTCCACCCACCAAGCACACTGCTGTCCTTCTTCACTGCCTTTATGTATAGGGTTGTATAGTCTGCGTGTGCTCGCTTCTTTGCAACAAGGTGATCCAAAATTGTTATAGTATTTTGAA
Source organism: Haliaeetus leucocephalus (assembly GCF_000737465.1). Taxonomy (NCBI): domain Eukaryota; kingdom Metazoa; phylum Chordata; class Aves; order Accipitriformes; family Accipitridae; genus Haliaeetus; species Haliaeetus leucocephalus. Next base: position 1,686,961 of record NW_010972598.1, on the reverse strand, counting down.
AAAACAGAGTGCAGAGCATGGAAAGACTGTGAAGGTACTGGAAGGCCCATGAAGTGGTGTTCAAACAGCTCTCAAGATGGTGTAATTCCTTCCAGTGCAGGGATATTCAGAACTGGAATGTCATGGTTAACTGGCCATGAGCAGTAAGTTTTCGAATAATCCTATGATGGATAAGGACTCAAGAAATCAGTCTAATCCAGATTTGCATAGGCCATGGAAAACTTTTTATTTGCTCAGTTGTCATGTTAATATTAGGGATTCGATAACCAGATTATCAGCTTTATTTTGACTTGAATCCTCTGCAAAGCACATTAGGATCTTTTTTTCACCAAGCAGAACTTCCTTTATTAAAAATAGGAAAAAAATAATCAGAACAAGCAGCCCAGAGAGGAAGGGAAGAGAAACTGTAAAATAAAAAGATCTCTCTCTCTCCCTTGCTCACCAGAATTTAATAGTAATAAATCCCTATAATCCCATTTTCTGGTGGAAAAATAAGAGGCTGCTTATTTCCACTGCGTTAAATCTTGCTGGCCAGGCCAAGGGCAGCCAAACATGCGAGTAGGTAACGAACAACCATCAATCATGCAAGCACTTCTAGAAACACATCACTGCTGAGGTGGTCCCCTTGCCTTTCACTGCACTGCTTCAGTGGTGGTGGCTCTTCAAAACTCTTCCTGTATGTTGTTGTTCTTCATAAACTCAACTGGAGAACAAGGAGGATACACCACAGAGCTCAAAATGGGAGCTTTAATGCCTCAGAGTGCTGGGGCATCTATGTAAAGGCACCAACTGATCAGGCAATCTCCTGCAAGAGCTTGTACAGGGGTCTTTCCATGTGGTAAAAGTTGGAAACTGTTCATGCATACATCACTAATCTTTCTTCTGGATATCTGTCAACAGGCAAAAAAAAAAGTATGTAAAAAAAGTAAGTAGTGGCAGAAATTATTCTCTTTGTTATGCATGTGTAAGTCATGTGCTGACACGGAGGGCATGAAAATATTCCAGTTATCCAAGTTCTCAGTAAGTCAAAAACCGACATAGAAATGATAAGCTAGTAAATGTGTAAGTTTAGCCAGAATGATTCAAATTATAGTTCTGACTTGAGAACTTCACTGTTTAAAAAAAAAAAAAAAGAGAAACTTTGAAATGCAGGATTTTAAATTTGGGGAATAAAATTATTTTTGCCTGGACCACATATAAATGGGAATTTCCATGCAGGGAATACTCAAGATCCCTCTCCACTAATTTTTCTCCAATTACTTCCCATAATTAAATCCTGACTGGTTGTTAGTATTCTATAAACTCAGTTAATAAGAATTCTTGTCCAAAGTTTAGGGTCCAGCTTTCTGATTTTTAGTATCTCGACTTCCCAGTCATTTTCCCTGTTTGACCCCAAGCAATAGCATCTTGGCATCTCCATTTGTCAGCATTATTTGTACATCTGGGCAAAACACTCCTGTGTTTGAGCCAATCCCCTGCTTTTCTTGATTCTGTGGATCCTATTCACTTGTCAAATTACTTTTATTTTTTAACACTCCAGATCTAGCAACGACACCTGACTGGTTCTGGTACCTCAGTGTAGCAATGGCCCTTTACTCCCCTCTTTCATGTTTTTTGAACCAGTTAAAGGGATTTCATAAAGCCCCTGAGGCATTTTCTTTAGCTGCTTCAAGCAATCCCATCTAAGAACCCCCGTTTCACTGATCTATCATTTACCTGAACATCTGCCCTCGTTTTTGCATTACCAAAAGTTTCACTCATTCTAGGAAACAGATCTAAGCAGTTACTCAGGCTTTCAAAAGCGTTCAAAATGTAATGAAGAAGATCAGCACCCTCTTTTTATCCTGTAAATGAGACGAGTCTTGCTTTCCAGAGCCCTTGCTGGCATTTCCCTCTTCTGTGTCTGCAGGGAGGGCTGGAAGGGTTGTCCCCGTCCCACAAGCAACACAGCCCACAGCCGCTCTGGCTGCCCCCGCTGTCCCCGTGCCCAAGGTCTGCTGAACTGCCAAAATTGCTCTGGCAACGGCTAGCTCTGGCAGTCCTCGCTGTTCCCCAGCTGGAAAAGCACAGCATGCCCTCTTACCCGAGTCCTCCTGGGTGAGGAGAGAGCCTCCTCCGGACAGCCTGATTTTCCATCCAGGCAATCAACTTCCACAGAAATCTCTGACACTTTGAATTTCTTTGCAGCGTGACCTATTAGTTGTCAAAATCCAGATTGGGAAAGTTGTAGCTGAGTTTGCAGGTTTACCTGAAAATTTGACAGAGGTTGATCCAATCAAAGCCCTATTTTCCTCAGTGCTTTCTGGGAAACTTGAATCCTTTAAAAAAATGTTTTCTGGGAATTTCCCCCCGACTCCTATTTTATTTATTTGAGGAATTTCTAGTCCTGATGGCAATGCACTTTCAAAAGCTTTGATTCCAGTGAGACCATGCATTATTTGTTGTAGCTTGGTTCAGCAGGAGAACCAGCTCACAATTTCTTCCCTTAGGAGCTCTGCTACTATGAATAGCAGCATTGCTTTGTCTTTATTATCCACTTGTCGGACTTCAGTGCACTGGTTTCTATCAGAGAGAAAATCAGTGAGACAAATCTAGTAAATTCCTCAGTGAAATTGCCTTACAGGAAAGCCAGAGTGCAGGCACAGCCAGAGCCAGGAGGGGCCAGGGAGAACTAGACTGTCTTAAAATGATCACTGTCTTTCCTGCCTCTGGTTTCTCCTTTGATAGTGATGCCAAAAAAACTCATACAGAATGTGGGATTATCCACTTAGCTCTGTCCTTCCAGACCCCTGAGTAAAATGAAAGCTTGATCTGCAATCCTTTCTGGTTTGTCATTAATTTTGTATAATTCAGTGGTAGCTGTGACAAAGAAATTAGGAAAACTGATCATTTTTCAAAGGAAGGCAGATTTAATGGACCGTGTGGCCTTTCTCAAGATAACAACTTTAACACTTGAATTCTTGGAAAAATGGCAGCTTAACTAGAAAATTTTTGAGGCTTCAGATTTTTTTTTTCTTCCAGATGTAATCATGTGCTCAGTAAGGTACATCACCATATTTTTCTGTTTTCCTGAAAAGCTGACAGGCAGGTGAATGGCTTTAGATCTTTTCTGAACTGTATATACTCTAAATACCAATTTTTTTTTTTTTTGGTATCATGATCCTGTGGACATTTAACATACATGTCCAATACACACGCAATCCGTAGCTGAGGCTCTAGACCAGAGCATTTCTACAGAACCCTCCAGAAACACCTGGGGTCTACAGCTGCGTACTGGGAAACTGCTTTGTGGAGGTACAAAATAGCATCTTTCATATACTGCTGATAATTTTGGGCCAACTGAACAAAATACACTTGCACAGACGCCCTTCACTCTGGCCTTCTGCATACATTTAGAATTGGAATCCTTACATTAGAAAAACTAAAATAAATGGCTACCATCAGTACTTCTGCGGTGCTGCAAAACTGGCAGCAAATCTAAGGGCCCCAGTATCAGTGGCTGAAAATTTCTATTCATATGATCTGTTAGCCCATTAATTCTCAAGGTAAAAAAAAAATTGGACACTTAAATATATGCACATAAACCAAGATAATTTGCATGGAGAATTAGAGCACTTCAAGCACAGGCAGACCATATTCATTCAAATACAACTGATACACATCACTGCATTCAGTGTCGTCTGTTGGACAGAAGAAAATAGGGATAAACCTGAAAAAGAAATTTTCAGACCTGTGAAAATTTTGAGATATGCACAGCACTGAGGATTACGCGTGCGACAACTCTGTTTAACAGAAAGAAGAAACTATCCCAAAACTAGGCCAAGTTAGCCTCCTGTTCCAGCCGACCACTGGGGAGGCTGCCAAGACCAGCAAGCTAACGCAGCTCGCTGGGATAGCTACCTGCATCTCAGCAGCTCCAATGTGCCAGTGAGGAGCACTGTTAGAAACCCAGACAGGGGAAAGGGAGGGAGAAGTGAGCAAAATTGATCTGGCTGGAAAGACACAGGTCGTTGGCTCTGTCACAGCCACTCGGGAGTCAGGGATAAATTTGATATTAAAAAATGAGCACTGTCAGATCAAATGGTGCGTTATTACTACCATCAGGCTGTATGTTGTCACCCACTGAGATTTCAGTCGTGGCAAAGCCTTGCCTCAGCACTTTCTGAGAGCAAATACAATAAGATTTTTCTTAGTCTCTTTTCCCATCTGTAAGATCAGGATGAAGCTACTTCCTTACAGAAATTTCATAACGAAATGAATGTTTGTGAAGCGCGTGAAAGATTTCAGAAGGAAAGCAGCACTGGAGAGTAAAACCTTGTAACTGTTTCTTTGGCTTCAATACTGCAGTGCAAGCCTACAAGCGATATTGATGTTCGTAAAATTATCCAGGCCAGTCCTCACTGCTGCCGTCTGGGAGTCTCCAGAAAGTGGCAAGACCGGTTCATTGATCTGCAGTGATTCTCCAAAACTCATTTAGCTTCAAGCTTTTCGCTGTATCTCCCTGGAGAAAATCCTTAATTAGAAATTTCCTTCAGCTATGCTTTTTAATCATACCTATTGCTTTATAGATTTTTCCTACTATCCTATGCTTTCCATTTTTTGGCTCACTGCATTTTAAGCAGTAAGGCAAGTTCCAGCATGTTTCTTCATCAGAAGAAATTTAAATATCAATTAAAAGAAACCATTGATGTCAGCCAGGATGAATTTCTTCCTACTAATTTAAAAATAGTTGCTTCTGCAATGACAGGTTAAAGCTTATAATCAACTCATTTAAAAATGCTTTTAAAAATGCTTGTGCTGGGAGGCTTTTCTGAATGTTACAAAACTGCATATAAGTGAAAAGCAAAATACAGTGATCTGGTTTTGCACTCAGTTAACCGAGTATGTAACTTCAGTTACATGAACCTTTCCATTGACTTCATGGAGATCAGCTCTGCTTAACTTGTAATTCAGTGCTGGAGCATTAGGCGACAAATGCATGATTTTATTGAACACTTTTCCTTCAGTCGCATAAAATCCACCTATTTTCCAAATAAAACCACTTCACCATTAAAAAGGAAATGATGGCTTTCTATGTTAATGTCACTTTGAACCTTGAAAAATACTTAAATTGGCCAGTTAGAAATTTAGATACTTAAACAGCTTGGAAGCCTAAAAACACATTCTCAAAAAGTCCAAGCGGCTAATGCTGCTTACACCAAAGCGCAAACCCTGCTCATGTAGATTGAAACATAGCACCTCTCGTACGTTCAGGATGCCCAGTGCTAATGTCAGCGCTGAGATAAGCCACTAAGCTGTGTTTTCAAATTTGTATCTGAACTTCTGCCCTCAGAGTAATAACTTCAGTGAAGCCACAGATGTGATTTTCAGTAAAACCCAGCATTTTTAAATGTGAAAGGTGTTGCAGAGGAGCCATCTTTGAGGAGGTTGTACATTTAGAACATCAACTCAAGAAATCACTAAAGCTACATTTTTACCTCAGACTTGCAATGGGAAGCAAGCAACTTGTGTTAAGAATATTGCATAAGTTACATTAAAAAAAGTTGATTTTTGTAAATGACCATTTTATCAGCCGTCCATTGTACTGACAGCAGCAATGACATGAGGAGCTTGGTTTGCATATACCCTTGCATGTCTGGAAACAAAGAAAGAATGAACAGGGTTCTGTGGCAAATTTCTGATATCACTTGAGTTGCCAAGTGTGCAGGTAATAAGATCACAATATTATACACCTGCATCTTCAGGCAGTTAAATAAATTTCATCTGGGAGGTGCAAAAATGACTTTAGGAAAACAGCATAAAATAAATTGCACTGGAGGATATGAATTTATTTGGGGTTTTTTGTGGAAAGAGCTTTCTATTGCTTCAGTCAGTTTACTTGAGAAACTCGAGCTATTCTGCAGAGAGAAAACTGATGCGATTACTAGCACACGTAATAACTTCCAAGTATTTCCAGCTGCCATCCTCTGCCAAGGAGCAGGGAGGCTGCAGTCTCTCTTGCTCCTGAGGCACATCTTGGAGTGGGAAGTGCGTATCCCTGCGCAGCTGCTGACCGGCTCGGAAAGCACCATTCTGCTGGCCAAGTTCTCATGTGCCATCTGCAGCTCTCGGCTCTCCTTTGCACTCAAGTTGCCTCCAATTAACTGCACTGCTCAGTAACACATACTACCCCGGCCTGGGACTCAGTAATCCCTCCCCAGCCTCACTGACTGCTGTTCACCTCTTATTTGAGTCCTTTCTACAGTTTTTACAAAAGCTTGCTTAGCCTTTTGCACTTCATTGAGCCTCCTAATCCAATAATGTCTGTTGGGACCATGGTATTTTGCTCATTTATTAATCAGTTGTCATACTGGGAAATACCATTTATGTCTATTTTCTCCAATAACTTTATTAAGGCATTTAATTTCTTAATACTTTTAAAACCTCCTGAATTATCTGCAGTCATCTCTCAACCAAAGCAGCCACAGATAACTTGAACCACAACTCACATCCACGTCTGCATTACTTCCTTAGTGAATTTTTCTTAACTTATAAATAACATTACCTCAGAGCTGATGCTCTGAATGAAATGTGAAGTCACCCATTAACATTTTGGAAATTTATATATAATGCTTGTTCTTTGTGCCCAGCTTCACACAGGTCCATGTGTGCATGGACAGACATACAGAACTTAGAAACCTCATGTTGCACATTTTTTTAAAAATCCTTATTAATTCAGCTTTTTCTGTTAAGAAAGACCACAGTTCGCTTGAAAGCTAAGTCATACTGCTGCTAAACTGTTACTTTTTAATATAATATAAAGACCTCTGGAGTCCTGATAGTGCTTTTAGCTACTCCATAGGAACAGAAAGCCTTATAAATTACAAATGTGTATTAATTTTTAAAATAGGTCTAAAAATGCTACCAGATCTTAGCAAGGACACCCATTAATTGGTAAGTGAAAATGTGGGGTTTATCCCTGAAATGAACAAATCTCTATCCCCTCACTCCACCCCTAAGGCCCTACTGCTTGAATAATTTTTGCAGCTCTAATTTGAAAACGTTGCCCTGTGTTCCCATGAGAGTATTCAATAACTACAAACTCCTATTTTAATACAGCCTCCCCAAAGACAGCATTTTGTAATACCCTGTCATTTTAAGAGCTCTCCTCAGATGTGAGGTAAGAACGTTAACTTACTGCACAAAATAGTAACTGCTCGTGAAATTGTTAGCAAGACAAAGCGAGCACTCACTGTTAACTCTGGTCTTGTTGGAACAGATAAAGATGAAGATCTTTGACAGCAGGCTTCTACTTGCCTTATCTTGCCAGGGCTGCATAATCCCACTTGTTTGCTAACTACATCTTTTCCTCCAGAAATATATGAATAGTGAGGAAAGAATCCGAAAAGGAAATGCCTTGTTCCGCAACCAGCTCTCTGTTGGCCGTCACTTGCAGGAACAGTGCTGGGTAAAGCTTACCGAATTAAGGACAAAACCCGCTTTTTAAAGATTACTGAGCTAGTGCAGCTGGGAATGCTGTTCTTTAGCATTAGGCAACTGTCCTTGGGCAATATTGCCAAGACTGGTATTGTCAGATGTATTTAGCATCTGGCAAGCATGGCTGAACTACCAGGACTGTAACCCTGTCAGCATTTACAGATGTACTCTAATTGAAGTCAAAGACGACATTCTTGCACTTTTAAAAATCTGATTATTCATCAAGATGAAGCTAAGCAACTTGTATGGTGAGCGGCTAAGTTTTCTCCTTGTAATTCTCTTCAGACACAGAAGACTTGGGGATATAAAATCTCCTTGACATGTAGTGAGTGGCCTGCTTTTAGCGTATACGCTATTTCACAGAATGCTTCATGCATTCCTGCATACTCTCTTCTTCTCACGGCTGCACGTCAAAGAAGTAATTGTAGATCTTTTCTGTGCTTGAAATCTTTCCAGTTAAAATTACAAAGGCCTTCCAACAGGCACTGACTGAAATTCAGTTTTTGGTATGAAGCAGCATTCTCTTCTGAGACTAAAGTACCAGTTGCTTTTGGTATAAAGTACACGCTGTCGTGAAACACCATCTTGCTGTTACCAGGTCAGGCACACAAATTATACTGTTAGCTTTATTTCTGTATGCTACAACTAGATGTGAGTGTCATTAGAAGTATTTGTTGGGTGTATAATTAGAACAGCGCATGTAGCTAAGGGAGGACCCAACAGCGCTGATCAGAAAAGGCTTGAACTCTGCTTTCTCTCTGTCACTGCATGTCAGCCCCACTTGCTGATGTCAAAAGGAAGCAGAAGACCAATGCAACTTAGCTGGATTTCCCAAGTACTTCTGAAAAACATCTCTGCATAACCTCAGCTCAAAGTATAGAGGATAGATGAATGTACTCTGTGGGAAGAACTAACAATATGCTGCACTATCGCGTACAGAAATGGGGCTCTGAGCATGAGAACATTAACCCCGAGGTGCATTCCCCTTACTTCTGCAAAGACAGAGGGATACTGGCAACAAGTGAGGAAACAATAGCAGCCAGTGAAGTTGGAGAATATGAAAAAGGCCTGAGCACCTAGAGAGCCCTTCTGACTTTTTCATGTCTTTGACTATACCAAACTGGCATCTATGAACATCAGTAAACATCTCCTGCCCTTCTAGAGCTGAGTGCTGTTGAGTGTTCCTGTGTGCCATTAGTGCAGTCTTAATGCCATCAGACTGGGGATACAAAGGAAAAATCGGTGCACAGAAGAAAGATCAGAGCTGAATGCTGTCAAGCCACAGCAAAGCTTGGCAACACTGAAATGTGTAAGCTGGGAAGGAATACTTGGAGCGTTATACTAAACTCATAGTTTTGTTCTTGCATGAAGTTAGTTAAGAAGAAGAAATTTATTGTCTTGCAGGAAAAGTACGTACAGAGTCAAAGCTGGGACAGAAGAAAAAAGGCACCAGTGTGGAGCCAAATCAGAATGTTCAATACAGTTTTCCAATATATAAAGCAGAAGGAAAGCAGCCTGAAAACCATCTACTGTTGCACCTGGCAGGTACATTAAAACTCATTTACTTTCATTCTACAAAGGGAAACAGAGTCATTATTTGGTGACCAGCACACTGGATTATTTTTGCCTCTAGCTTTGCACACAAAAATCAATTCAAGTGTGGAAATGAACCTGAGTACGGGAAAGTGAGCCAATACTGTCAGCATGGAATAAATGATGCAGCAGCAGCAGCAATAGTATAACTTTTTCCCGGAGAAAAGATGTTTATGAAAAAAAGTCATTTTCCATTTCAGTAAAGGTAAGATAGACCGCAGGAAGACTGAGTGAACTTCCCAGCTCTCAATTACATATTCACACATTTGTAAAGTTCCAGAAACACTTTATTTAAAAATGGAGTTGTAAATGCATATAACAAAATAACATACATAATAAATGTAACAAAAATAAATAAGGAGAACATGTTCATACAAAATAAGAACATAGTAATGCAAAATGCTTATTACAGAACATAAAGGTATAAATGCCTGAAAACACAAACAGAATCTTGCATGAAGAGCCTGCACCTTTAATCCTTCCAAGCCATTTCCTACTTTCCCCTCGAGTCTGCAGAAAAATTATGTTCCCAAGCATTAAACAAAAGAAGGAATTATGGTGATGGTTTGGTACACTCGGTTTTCAACACCTAGCTCTAGTTTCAATTTATTTTTGCCCTTCTGCACCTTCTAAAACTTGTCTTGTAGCCTTTGTAAACTAGTGTAGTTCAGGCTTCCACAGTTAGCTGGAGTAGAGCATATTGAGTCATACATGAAGGCTGTTTCCTTTTAATTTTTTTTTAAAGAAAATATGAAATCCATTATACAACAGATTAGTGGTTTTGTTTTTACATCTCTACAAAAAAAGTTTTTGCATTTTTATTAACTGGTCCAACTTTTACTGACTTCTGAAAGCCTGTACAATTTAAAAGTGTACAGAAAGTAGTTTTTTTTAAACAAATGCCATACAGGATTATTGCTGAAATATTAAAGACCATTTCATAAAAGCTGCAAAACTGTATCTTTAACCTTAATATATAGAGACTGATGCAAACATAGGAAAATTCCAGTCTATTAGTTACATTTAACAGAAATAACATTCCTCCAAATTACAGTGTTCTGGAAATACAAAGTAATTTACTTTTATTTTTATTATTATTTCCAAATGTTAAGTTACTGGGACAACTTAAAAGGAAAATAGGCTTATATAGGAAACTTTAAATAGACTTGCTTTTCAGTGGTATAAGCAAAATGTCTATGTTAGCAGTTGTCTTCCAGAATCCTTTTAAATATGTAAGACAGAGACAGCTTTACTAGCAAAACTACAGGAAAATATACAGAAGCAAATAAAATCATTTGCTTGGGAGTGCATCTATCGATCAAGCAAATTATGACAACCCTATTTCCAAGTCCCCTAAAGAAAATTTTACATCTCATGATCATTCCAAGGAACAGTAATTTCTTCTGTAAGCTTATGTTGCTTTTGAATTGGTGAGAGCCCATTTGCCTCAATATGCTTTAAAATGTCCCACGTTGCTGTATGTTTACATTTGTTTCCTAGTTTCAACAAACATTTGGACAGAAATGAGATATGAAATACTTCTACTTTCATTAACATCAAAAAGACATTTGAAGAAGATCAAAAAGTGCCAAATAGTCCTTTGAGAAAGTGGATTAAAACACTGCAGTGATAATACAGGTACAGTATTATCAGTTTTCTATGTACATCAAAACACTGCTTGCTGTTTAATGATATCGATATGTTCACCTATCACTCCCAGCAAATCTTAGTGCAAACATAATATGTGAACTTTGTAAACCCCAAGACAATTTACACAGCAACAAGGTTATATAAATCACAGAACTGTTTGAGATTTTCAGTACACAAGAATGAATGTTTTCTGAAATCTGTCTTACCTTTTGCAGTAATGTGTCATTGTAGTCAAAGATAATGTTTCCTATATAAATCATCTAATTCAGAATTAAATGTAACTGTTCAACAGTTCTGTACAAACTTTAGTGGAGGAAGTCCATTCATTAGAGCAGCTTGGCAAAGAGATCTGGGGTTTCAGTAACATTAAATGTTAGACTGCTTGCATGGCTTTTAAAAAGAAATAAATCTATTAAGGGAAAACTGCTGATACAATAATTCTTTTGCAAAGCACACAACCACAAAGGGCAAACCTGCCACAATCTGCTTTCCTACACTTGTATCTATGCATATCTTTATGATTTGAAAAGGAATTGAGTGACAATCAAAGCATCACAGTTAAAGAAAACTGGTTTAATAAAACAACTGCTGTTTGACCAAGCCTTTTTTTTTTTTTTTTCAAAATTATAAAACCAATATTATAATTTTTCCTTTATTCCTAGACATTCCACATGAAAGGTTTTTGTATCAACACTGAGATGTCACTCACGCAGGGTGGCATCTTCCTCTTCCCCATCTGGGTTAAACCTATTGAAATGTATGCTGAAATCTGACTCGGATTCAGCATTCTCAAATTCAGCTGCAACAGGGACGGCGGCAGGTCGAAAAGCCCGAGTTTCGGGCTGGCAGTTTGGCTGCACTTGAGGGCGGGTACTTTGGGAAACGGGACTGGACTTCGGCTTCGGCTGAGCTGGTAAGATGGGGCCGGCGAATCCCAAGTTGCTCAGAGCATCCAGGGTACCATCAGGGTCAATCATAGCATTAATTGCTAAGCAATCAAGAAAAGATGAAAGGGATAGGGAAGAAACCATAAAAAATACAATTTTCTGTTATCATAAAACCCACAAAAATCCTGTTCTCACACTTATTTTAGATGATGACAGACATGAGCTTTTATGCATGTTGCCCAGTACAGGAGAGTGGTGTATCCAACATATAGGTAGCTGATAAATATATTTAAAAGCATTTACACATATTACAACTTTAGATGAAATAAAACTGCACAACACAAACTAAACTCTGCCTGATGTGTGGACAGGAAAGAGAGGACAAACCATCTACGATTAGCTTATAGGGACTGAAAGATGGGATTTTTAGTCACGTTTAAGGGGCTTTTTCTCCTAACGTTAGCATTCTATTACACTTCATTCCACCCCCTCAAATAATCATAGATGCTAATTCCATCGTTGAGAAATTCCTATAAAAGAGCAGTCATTTATCATTTTTAATGCATAATGATGGACTTACTGTCCCTCTTCCCTCCACATAGTGAGGGCAAACAGAAGCAGCTAGTACCATTTCATTTTACTGTACTATTGACACATTTGTCACATTTAATAGAACCCCTCTCTTTTTAATTTCCCAAATTACTAACGTCTATTTGGACACCACTGTGTACACAAGGAAATGATTTGGCCTCTTTCTCTGGGCCTATTGCATTGTTCTGTTCTCTAAACACAACAGAGCTTGTTAATAAGTTAACATTTTTTAATTAGAGCTGAGTATGAAACAAATACTGATTTGTCTCAAAAGGTGGCTAACAATTCCCTCCTGAAACAGTCTTTTTTAAAACATGCTTCATTGTAGGATTAAATCTGAATACCAAAAATAACAAATACAGGAAATTTACAAGAAATACAATATTGATTATATATAAGCATGGACCACTAATCCATTTGACCACTGCAAATTAAACAATAAACTAAGTATAAACAGTACACAAATAAACTGCAACTTCTTTTTAAAATATACTCAGTTTTTAAGCTGATTTTGATAAATGGAATATATGTCTAAATAGCAGACTTTGTAAGCACAACATACTTTCCATTTTATACATAGGTAAGTCTTTGCATGGGAAAAGCAAAGTAACTTTTCTACTTTGTAGTCTGTGGGCTCCACAATTACAAAGAGTGGATTCAGCAGTGTGAAGGGAAGGTGTCAAGAGCTAATTCTAAATTTTCGTTTTATTGTATCGGATACAGGGTTTCTTTTCAGATTTCCTATAAATTATGGTCCCAGTGCATTCCTTATACTGAGTTGTGCTAGGCATGAGGGTATTACTGATGTGCAAAAAATATTTTATAAAGCCTAATCTCAGGATTCTCTATCACCTACTCTTCAATATTTGCCCACAAAAATATTTCTGTTAAGAATGTTTCACAAATAATTCCTTTGGGATTCTCTGGACTATTTCATTTCTAGTTGAGCCTTTTCTCACCCATATAAAAAGATATCATCACTTTTCTGTTTTAAAATAATTCAGTGACGTTTCTTTAACAAATGTGCCAGCAATTATATGTTAATGCATGTAACTGCAACTCTGAATTTATTTTAATAAAATGCAAAAACTTTGTTTCATGATACACACATATATATAGATATATACTAAAAAAATTGTAAAGCAAGCAAGCAACCGCAAAAGAGAAAAGTGAAAAAAGATTTGTACCTTGCAGCTGTTTTTCAACTCGTTTCAGCTCCTGTAAGATTGATGATATTTCCTAGGAAAGAAACAAACACGTTTCGTTAAGGAAAAAGAGACTCAAACCACCTATCAGTAGCAAACAATCCCCCTCCCCAACCTTTGCAATATGCTATTTGGGTTGTCCCTCCTGGCATCAGGAACACCGTTGCTGGTGGTGGCCCAGCCACGTCCACCATGGGTCCTGGGCAGCAGTGCTTGAGGCTGGGCAGCCGTGGCCCACTCGGAAATCAAGAGCTCCTCTGCACTGGCCAACGGCTAGGGTCAACCAAACCTCACTCTGTCCCTTGCTTGTTTGCCTGCAGTACTCCTTCTCAAGCACAGACTTGTAGACACCACAGTTCCGCAGAAATGGGGCAAAGTAACAGCAAACCTTTACAGGAAAGTTATAGTATAAACCCAGTATGGAATGGAATAGGGTGATTTATAACCTTGTTCAGGTGTGAGTCAGAATAGTAAGATGACTGCAGCGGGATTTTGCCTGCAACCATCAGGCCCTGTGCCCACGAGACCCTGCACAGCACACCAATGTTGGGTCCTCAGCACTCATTGGCCTTACAGATTTTTCTCCTCTGTGCTGCACTACTTGCTAACACAGATGTAGCCACAGTGACGCACTCAGAAACACAACAATCATTAAATGTACCACATATTAAATTATAAATATGTAAATCCTACAATTGAAGGATCCTACACTGAAGAATACTGTTAATCCAACTGCTGAGGAGAGCTATCAGTGGTCTTCAAAAGCTGAGAATTTTCAAAGGCACCGATTTCACAAACCCATTTAACCCATTTCAGAAACCCATTCTGTACTAAGTAATGTGATTTTTGTGAGTGGCAAAGAGATTGATTACCTTGGATTTTACAAAGTCAGTATCTTTAAGCAGATTCCACATCTGAGCTGGACATAAATGTCCCAAGGACAAAACAAACATCAGTTACAATTGTCCTCTGTTAACTTTTAATATCATTTTGTGGTAAAAATAAGCACTGCATTTGAACAACATATTGTTCTGAAAACTGAGCAGAAACTTGAAAATCAGTGCATAGACAAAAACCCCACACACTTTCAAACAATGGGAGATGCTTTAATGCATTGAAAAAAAATTTTGTAAAATGCTGAACTTAGGAATAAATATACAACTAATCTTTTTCTTTTTTAATGAATGGCTTAAAACCCCATATCCATAGCACTTGGAACATAAAACACTAAACTCTGATCTTACTCTGGAAATGGGTAAAAGAAACTCCTTATATTATCATATTTCTAAAATTAGAAACTTCTATGAGTAACTTGCTTAATTGAACTTTAACACCCCCCACCCCCCGCCAGTGTATCTATTAAATTACAACACTGAGTTACTAATGATTGCTCTTAAAAAATATATCATTCTGCAGAAATTACAGGCCAAGTTTTTAATACTTCCAGGAAAAATCAATCTGGGTGAGTTTAATAACTCATGATGAGCTAACACAGAAGTGCTAGCCAGTTCAGTGCCAGAGGAAATGTGTTCACATTTTGCTTCTAAGCAGTCCAGTACGAAGTATGTGAGGAGTTTCCTCTCCCACCTTTCCCCTCAGAAAATAAAATGGCCTCTGTAAGTTGACATTCTTAACAGAACCATACTCCAGACAGGATAATGTAGCTAGACTCTCCGCCTGCTCTCACATGCAGAGATGTTTTTCAAACCCTACGTTCTGTGTCTAGAAGCAGAGGAGAAGCGTACTAGGAAACAAGTGTGCTCCATTCCCTCACACTGTCACAGTCTGGTCATGAAATGGCCCTAATTAGGCAGGGGTAGAAGCCTACATGAATCAACTAGGGTTGTAGTTGATACCCTACAGTAATCACTTCCACACAAAATCAACATGATTTTTTTTCACTGAAGAGTGCTTTTATTGCAAGGTGTCTACAGATTATTTTCATTCACATATAGCAAAAAACAACTATTTCTCTAAATATTAATAATCAGTATTAATAGTATCAAGTACTATATATTAATAATCAGTAGGTAAAGTAGTCTTTAGACTGTAAAACAAATTCATTTGAAAGCAATCCAACATTAAAACTAATGGTTGTTACCTTTGGTTATACTAAAGTACTGATGGTCTATATATAGTCGGAACCCCTTTTATTGCATTCTTTATGAGAACTTCCCCTGAACAATTTCTTGTTTCTTTGTAAGATAGTAAGTCTCAGTAATTATTAAAGAAGATTAGGTTTATTCTTGAAATATACTGAGTGTCTAAATAAAACCTTTTAAAGATTTTTGCCTTTATGTCATTGAAAATAATACACTCCTCTACTGATTATTTAGAAATTAGATAAGAGGCTCAATCAAACCCGGAAAAGAGAACTATTCATACCATGCTTGATGTTTTCACAATAGGAACTTCACTTTCAGCTCGCAACTTGTTTTCAATTTCTTCCCAATTTCTGTCTTTGTCCTTAAATAATATTCTAGAAGAAAGAAATTCAGGAACAGTATGTTTAAAATAGACAAGAATAAACAAACTAAACCTGAAAGATAACACAATACGAGAAAGCAGCATAGGGAGCACTGAATAAAAGTAAAATCTCAAATATTGAAAAGTGACAGAATCCAATCATACAGATTAAATTTTCAGGGAAGCATACAGGTTTTCAGCAATATCATTATTATTGACACTAAAATGGCAGTTCTGTAGCTAAATACTTGCTTATGGTGTTGAAAAGACACAGCTGATTCTTTCCTCCACTATTGAGCCTTTTTTTAAAAAATCCAACTATTTTACAGTAGCCAGAGAACTCCCTATTAACACTGCATTTTACAACAACTGCAAAACATAACAGGAAGATTAACAATGCTAAATAAATGCAACTCTTTTACATTTGTATTTTACATGAATTTAATGAAAAATAAACTACTTCAGGAAATTAAAAGAAAAATGCATTTCATAGAAGAAGTTTTCATTGAAAAGTCTCAACACAGAAATTGTATCTACTTGATTTAGTAATATAAGTATCACTTGTATTACATGTTGAAAGAAGTCACTTCTATCATTTGTAAAACCCCAAAGCATACTGAGATTCCTCTTTTGTGTTTTGCTTCCCTGCTCTGATAAATAGTTTTTGTTTTGTCATATCTTAAACAATTTAAACTGTCCACATTTGCACAATTAAAAAAAAAGGAATGTGCAGATATTTAAAGTCTGAGTATTCTTTTTTTTATAGTGACACCATGATGACATAGATGAGTCCAAATCCACTTCTCTAATTGGTATTTCAGAGTTAAAAGTACAAAAATAGCTGCAGTAAAACTGCTAAGCAAACAAACAAACTAATTTAAAATCATGACCAAAAAGCAGTACATTTTAAAGAAGTTATTAGTGTAGGTACATCTCTGAGGAAATAATTTTTAAGGTGGAAATTCATGATACCTCGAATCACATAAAGACTAAGAATTTTAAAGAAAGCTGGGAAACTCAGTACTGCATTTCTGTTCATCTTTCTTCAGTTATTTATACCCTATGAAAAATCCCACTCTCTATTATTATCCTGTCATTTTTCAAAATGTGTACCCTGTCTTATTGTATTGGTACATATATGTCTGTAGAAAGCCCATCCAGAAGCTGCTTTAACTCTTCTTCTGTCCTTGAGGTCTTCACTAGCTGCTGATTCAGAACATGTTTTTGTCAGATGTTTCACTGAGAGGAATTAAACTACTCTCATGACACAATGTCATGGGATTGAGGCAAATGACTACTTCTGCAAGTGACTTTAATTTATTAATGTACAAAGCATACAAGGAGTAAACATCAATGCATACTTCTTGGGGAAGGAAAAAATAAATTAAAAGTAATTGAAACTACAGTGAAGAAAACTTGAAACACTTTATGGCCTCAAGTAGCATCATCATCTTGTAACGAAGCTTATCATCAGAGGACTGACAAGGTTGCTTTTATGTTCTGGAAGGGAGTGCAAAAGCTCGCTAAGCCATACAACTGCAGACCTGGGTAGCAGAAAGTTCAGTAACAATGAAAATTTAGGACTTGTCTGACACTGATGAGCTAAAATAAATAAAAAAAAAGCAGAGCCAGTTAAATCCTTTATAGGATCATACACTAAAAACAGACCATTCCTGGAAATATTTGGATTCAGTATATTGAGAATCTTATGCAGCTATACTTTCTGTACTTTAACAGCATTTATATCACACTGGAAATAAGCAGGAAAATAGAAAATAAGGCTTTATTTAGCAGTAAACAGCACTAGCAGGAAAAATATAGAAGTTATTGTGACACTGCATGTTTTTTTCATTTATGTTCTTGCTCATGTTATATTAAAATATTTCTATCTTTATGTATGTGATTAATGCCTTTGCTTGTGTATGTTGTGTTTTCAGTCTTATCCTCTTTTAGAGATAATGTTCTTACTTCTCTTTTACAATTTGAAAGCTTTCCATTTCATAGGTCATTTTATTAAAAAAAAAAAAAAAGAGGAAAAAATGAAAGCAGTAATTTAAAAAATATTATTTCCACTATAAAGTGGCAAGGCTGATTTGTTTTTACTATCATTTTAAGAAGCCTATTTCCTTTTTACAACATTTTTTTCACTTATTCATTTTGTACATTTTAACCTCCTGGGGGGGTCTTACTCTCTGTCTCCTTTGCTCTTCCTCCTTCTAACCATACTTTTTATCTTAAGACAACATATTTTTAAATGCCTGCCACCTTCTGCTCTTGCCTTTCTCTACTTTCTGGGGCAAATCTGCCTGAACTTGCTCGTTTGGCTGTGCTCAGTCCCCTTTTTACTTTCACTGCACTTTGCAGGATGCACAGCAAACTGCAGAGACCGACAAGTAGTACCTGCACTGACCTGAATGCTTTGCCTAGATTTTGCCTGACTGAAGAGGTAGCTGCCTGCTACAAAGCAAGGCACTAAACACTGCATTCACATTGTAAAGCGCTGATAAAACCATGTAGGTCTTCCCACTGCA
Source organism: Haliaeetus leucocephalus (assembly GCF_000737465.1). Classification (NCBI taxonomy): domain Eukaryota; kingdom Metazoa; phylum Chordata; class Aves; order Accipitriformes; family Accipitridae; genus Haliaeetus; species Haliaeetus leucocephalus. Next base: position 1,668,562 of record NW_010972598.1, on the reverse strand, counting down.
AAACCTACTTACCTCTTCCCTCCATAATCTCTGAAAATTCCTGCAAACTCATTATAACATATAAAAGACAGAAAAGCAAACAAACTGCTTCCTGAGAAGCCACCACAATAATTTGTTAGCAAAGAACGGGTTATAGGATACATGGCAAGAATGCTGCAGATTTTTTAAATCTAATGTAGTTTTGTATACACCAGCAGATAAGAATGTAACTGATTATACAAAGTAATGAATAAAAATAAAATATAGAAAAGTAATTTAGCAATACCCAAGCTATGACATTATCCTGAAGAAAATTACAAACATATAGAGGATTTGGTGAAAGGAAAGAACCAGGCATTTGAATCTGGTTCAATCTGAATACCATGCTGGGACTTGGGGAAAAAAAAAACAGTTTGGCCAGCACTGGGAGAATGTAGGTGAGGAATACAGCATCAAAAGCTTCTCTCGATCCTACTTCTTAAGATAAGGTAGGAACAATTACAGAATTCAGTGGAACTTGGAACATTATCGGTAAATTAGGAAAACAGAAATGGCAGTGGGGAAGTGGGAAGAAACTAGTCAAGCAAAAAGGTATCTATTTCCTTTTGCCCTCATGCAAATTTATTTTCATGACTGATTTTAGCTCATTTTAATTTCTGTTAGATCTGCTTGTCAGAATGACTGAAAATATTTATGTTCTTAATATTTTAGCCAAAGTGGAACTGGCCTTTTTGTAAAGCTAGCTATTACAGAAGGTAGGGCGTTCACATTCACAGGAAGCACGTCTTTCACCATTTGGACCCAGATAGGAAGGATACATTTTTTAATATGCAATTTTATGATGCAATTTGTAAGGATCGTAATTGTCCATACTGTCTGTGCTCTAGAGAGAGTTTTTTACATTGGCAACCAAGAAAATTTGAGGGAGGACTTTTAAAACACAGTCAGGCTTACTAGCTTACTCTTATTGGTGCCTCTAAAAATTTCTCCTCTCCTTTCATGTTAAGTACTCTGGCATAAATATGCAACTGCTAGCTTGACAAATCCTGACTGATTCTCATTGTACCTGTTCTGGGCAGAAATTTTAACTGGCTTAACTCCAGCAAAGGGAATAGAAGCACACCAATTGGTTGAACTCATGTACATCAAAACAAAGCTAAGGTAACATCTGTAATAGGTCCTAGCAGCCTTATACGCTCTCCAAAAAAATAATTCTAAAACTATGGTTGTTTTTCTGATTCAAAATACTAATGACATTATGAATAACATCATATTATTCAAATCCATTCTGAGTGGCAGGAAAAGGAAGTTTTGATCACAGCTCTTGGGAATATGCTAAATAATAACTTATTAACGAGCCTTTCTCCATTATAATTTTAGAAATAAGCAATGCCACTTTCTTTAAATGTATATAAAATGTTTATAGGTATGCTTATAGTTATAATAACATACATGATCCCATCATTATTACATTCATTACAATATATCTGGCTTACCTTTTAAGCTCAGAAAATTAATCAGAAAAGTGTAAGACTTGATTTTAGTTACCTGCTCTTCTCAGAATGAATTCACATACATAAATTTGTTTTAACTCACTCTATTGAACTGGTTTTTAGGTTAACTACAGCTGTGCTAGCAACATATTTATAGATCAGAAACTGCTAACCATCAAGAAAAATCAGCACAACAAAAAAAGTAGAGTAGCTACTATCTACTGCTTCTGAAGCATTTTAAGATACATATCATCCTAGACGCCTACCACAAATAAGTCAGTCAATAAGCAAGATTCTTGTTCCAATGATGCAGCTTTAAAAGGAAAAAAAAAAAAATATTGGTAAGCAGAGTTCCTTACGGATGTCACTGTATTTTCCCAGAGAATTATGCTCAAAACAAAACTTAATGTAGTATTTTGTTTCTATTTCCAAATTTCAAATGCCTTTTAGAATGACTTTCAAAGAATGGTCATGCTTAAGTACCTCTTTGCATGTATTTATTTGCACTTTTTTTGAGATCAGCTATTAAAGTAAATGATAGCATGCACTCAGAGGTTGATTAAAGGCAAACAAGTTGTGAACTTTTGCATAATTTGTAATAAATTCTACATAATGAAGTTGAACTCTTAATTTGGCACAGCTTTTGAGAGTAACCGTATTGTACACCTGCATTTCACAAACTCATTTATATCTGAAATTTACACAGCTAAAGACATTTATGTCTTTTGTTTAAGGATATTTAAATAAATAGTATGATACATAAAAGACTGTATCTGGGGAAACCAAAGAGGGAAAGGCAGCAAATGGCGTATTCCCAATATTATAATCCTGCAGCCCCAAAATAGTGAATTGGAAAAAGAGAAGTGAGATGATTATCAGTCCAGGACCATGTTCCAAGATAGCAGAAATAAGGTACTCACAAATGCTACCTGTAACCACCAGTAAAAGCAACACATAAAAAACCTTAGAACAGAAATAATAAGAATGGGCAGCAGGCTTTTAAAGACTTGATTCTTCACTCAGTGATACTCTCCTACTAGAAAGAGCAGGACTAGAAATGGCAGATAACCTACAGTTTTTACCGATTAATATAGATAACTTTTCTTCCTCTTGATTTCTATGGTCAAGTCTTTTTTTGGTACTCCCATGAGAATACAACCTTCAGATATGTTAGTATTTACTGCTTTTACTAGTTACATCACCTTATGCTGAAATAAATTTGTGATTTGGTTATTAATCTGTCACCCATCTAAGATTTCAATATCTAACACTTCCTAGACAAACTGAGCAATTACAGGCCTAATATTTTCTCACATTCAGAAAACTATACATGAAGTTCAGCCAAATAACTTTCTTATTTTTAATGTACGCTATTTTAAAATGATTAACTGCATAAAGACATAAAGAAGGACATGTGAATTAAACAACCTCGAACTTTGTATTTAGAATTTTCATTTATTCTTGTCAACCACAGTGGTCACCAAATGGTTGTACACTCACTCATTCAAGAAAAACGGAAGTGTTGGTAGAGCAACATATTGTCACTTTTGACATGTCTATACTTCCTGTTAGATAGTGTGACATTTTATGCAGGAATCTAACTATCTGAGCAGGAATTTTAAATTAAAAATAACAGATGGTTACATCTGGTTTAGATTTAGAACTCAATAGTGACCACATCGTTTCCAGAGCAAGTTCTTTTTCAGAAGGATTTACTGAAACTGCTCTCCTCTGTCCCATTTGTTTTTCTTCCTAAAACGGGGGATCTCTACAACAACTTGGCAAACATACAGGGCCTGGTTTTACAGTTCAGCAACATTTTAACCTTACCTTCAAAGGAAAGGAGTTTTACAAGACTTGCATAGAGGTCATGTAGATTTTGCACAGCATTTGCACGTGTTGGAACAGCTCCTTTGCTGGAAGTATGATGGATACTGTTCTGTCCGTGTAAACTTTGCTAATATTTATCTTCATATAATGTGAAATACACACAAGCAATAATGGAAAATTTATCACCTCAAATCTTTCTAAATGCTAAAAAAGTCATAGGTAACCACTTTTTTTAAAACACAAGTTGCTACTAAATACATTTGCTCTAGCTGTATTATACATATCTCTTCTACTAGTAGGAATGTTGATGAGAGCAGACATTTTCAGTAATAACAATAATTTTTGAAAACCCACCTGATTTTGCCTGCTGTTTTGTCTATGGATTGTCTTATCTTGCGAGAAAATTGGAAGACTGAGGACAACAGCAAACTGTCCCCCATAACCTGCAGTAAGATTTTCATAAAAAAGGATATTATTAGTTTAATTGGAATTAAATACAAACAATTCCACATATTTTAAAATCTTTTTTTTAAGTTTAAAAAAAAAAAATCACACTTGTGTTCTAATTAGTTTCATATACAATCATACTTGAACATTTTGCCAATTCAGTAATACACAAATAATTTTTTCCAGTATTAATGTTATTTGCTACAGGTAGGAAAGAAAGGATAGTGACGAGAATATTAAGTGCAGAGGCAATTGTAAAAGCTTAAAACAGACACATTACTAGAGAGGATACTGTTGTGTACTCACTTCATCTCTGCTCCAAGTCCTTCTCCGGGTAATTGTTGGGGGGTCAAGGGCATCTGTTAGCTGTGGTCTAGCATCGTTAGGCCGACCATTACCCTCTGGCAGTTTGGCATGCACTAGTGGAGGTATTTTTCTAAAATTGAGACTTTCATCAAATACTCGGTCAACCAACTGGGGGGTAAAAGAAAAATGCAGTTTATGAAACCTACTGGATACAGGCAAAAATGAGATTTTTTTTCCTTCTGAAACAGTTTACAAGAAGCCTATCAAATAAAAATCATTCTTTGTCTTATATGGTATAAAGTGATGCATCTCTTATGTAACAATACCTTGTAAAAATGAACTTTTTTTTTTTTTTTTCAAATACCAGACATACATGGCAAAATTAGACTACGTCACAGGAATTTTGCTTATGGGCAGGTAACATAATAGTTACCTATAAACTTATATTGAATAATTTATTCCTTCGATTAATGCAATATATCTGTGGATATTATCTGTGGAATTAAGTACAGCACTATCAAATTTAGATTTTTTTCCAGATTAGTCAGTGTTACAGGAACACCTATACCTACTTAAAGGAGATACTGCCACCTGCAGTATGTACACACTGTACAATATTTTTTAAAGAAGAAAATAATTATTTAGTACTATAAAAATCAGAGTGATCTAACTGGATCTGAGAAAATGAGCGCTTTACCTCCTTAAAGTCCATGAGAATTAAAAACAAAGTCTATGTGAGCGCAGTTACAATTTTTCTGAGTACCCAACTCACAGATTTCTTATCACTGTTTATATCTTTTTTTCCACAGAAAAAGACAGTATTATACTAAACATAGTAAACTAACGTATTACCAAACTTTACGCACACAAAAATGAATAAACACATTTTGAAAGGAATACTATGAAGAAAAAATGCAGTAAACATTTACAACATATTAGGGTGAATTTTAATATGGTAGAAAGTGATGATTTAAATTCAGATTAACACGTTTACCAGCATTAGATCTGTGATGGTTACTAGAACAAGTTAGTCAATATATTCACAGAACAGCACACCAGAGATAGTCGAAGAAACTAATTATTAGAAGCACAAGGCAAACTTATTTCAAGGTAGTTTTCAACAATGTTTTTAAGAAAGAAAATCTAAAGTTCTTATTAACTGATGATACCTAGGAACTTCAGTGTTCAGAAGACGAAACTTTTATGTCACCTGTGAAAAGAGGGACTTTTTTGTTTTTAATAGCTATGCAAAGTATTAAATGTATACATTTATATATATTTCCGCACACACGCTAGTATCTTTAAATGCACTTAGATACTATCCAACAGTATCTAAGGCTAAAGATAAGCAAGAAACAAATAACTATCTTGTCCTATGTTTAGTGGAAAAAAAGAGACAGACAGATAGCATGCATCCTTTTGACAAGCTGTGTTCATAGAATAATTTCTGGGTTGTTTGTTGAAATGTAAAGGAACTTTAAATCAAAAAACAATGTAGAGATCATGCATACGGGTTGAGTGGAAATAACTAAAAAGGCTATGCAAAATGCTAAAAGCAAAAGAAATAAAGAAAAGGAAGAACCTTATGCATTTCTCCATGAAGATCTCCTACCTCTTCTCTAGTGTCTATGGCAGAGCCAGGGGTGGTGGCAGCAGTGCTTACTGTGGTACTGGGGGCAGTGCCTGATGAAGTCACTGAATCTATCTCTCCTGCTACATCGTTGATTTCCCGTGCGATGAGAGCCAGATCTTGACTGATCCTAGTAATAAAGAGAGTGTTACATTCTCCTCTACAAATACTTCTGGACCAGTAGAGCTCAACCTGCAGCCTTTGAGCTTCTAAGTTCTAGTTCCTGATAACTGTGCTATGAAAATGTGTATGCTCTTCTAAACTGAAAGTTCATTTGTAGAACCATAAAAGCAAATTTTTAACTGAAGCTTTTCGTAACATGCCTTTCTGGAGGAAGAAGGCAGAAGGCAATCTCAAAGGACAGAGCATCCTTGTTTTCTTTCTAGGATTCTCAGGCAGAGAAGTGTGCAACATGCACTAAATCCAGCACATGGGATGCACTGGAAATACGCTGAAAACACTGCACAGATGACCTGTGTACATGCAGTAAATCCAAAATGCCCAGAACATGTTTGATTTATACCTCAGTTTACCTACTTGCAAAGAACTTCTTCAGGGCCTCTGATTATGTAGGAGCCCTGCAGCTTGCTCAGACCAAGCTGCTTATGTGTCCAAAATTCCAGACCAGTACCCTAAATCCTCAAAAATCAAGACAAGCTTTCTAGTTGGAAAAACAGAACATGCCTGTAAAAACCTGGATATGATAGCACTACACAAATACATCTGAATTCTCAGCTGAAGATTCCTTTTTTGTGATCTGCCACATCAAAAAATAGCTCTGCTCTGTATTCTGCTCAGCACAGGGAGGAAGCTTGCCTAGCTCTGCTTGTGGTACTCCTCCCCAGGACACCCCAAAAGGAGGGAAAAAACAAAAAACCAAAGCAAAGGCTAAAAGCCCCCTACTAACTATGGCACCCTGAATCTCCAGCTTGGATCAAGCAGTTCAGGAGACCTAGAATTCAGAGCAGCCCACCAAGCGATCCCCTTTCATACTTCTGTCTGAGCAGACTGAAGGCATAGAAGTCAACAGGGCTAATTCTGCACCACCGCGAGCCTGTGAACAGCAGCACCCGTCACCTAAGCGGAAGGAGTTGCGCAGCCACTTGACAGTAACACACACCGTGCTGGCCGGTGCTTGTTAAAAGTGAGCTTCTTTCTGCTCTTTATTTTCACTTTGTCTTCAAGTCAAAAAGAATGGACACCACTGACCAAAAGATAAAGACTAAGTGAGCGGAATTCAAACTAGAAATGCAAACATTATTAGAGAAATTTTCAGTCAAATTCCAATACTGGATTTTGTGGCTAACCATCATCAATTTGCAATAAAGTGCAACCTTGTGCAGCATAGATACACATATAATTGGGATAAGGCTGTAGAAGAATACACGGCAATTACCCATGACCACTCAAGACAGTATTTCTGAATTCAAACTATCAAAGCCTGGAACACTAAAGCAGAAACCAAGTCAATTGCTCATTTTAATAAATTAAAAGTATGGTAAGTGCCTATTACTACATTAATTAATTTAACCTAATTACTACATCTTTTGAGGCAACTGTAATTTATATTAATGGTACGTATTTATAAGAACATGAAAAACTCCAAGGCTTGAGCTAATATTCTAAGTAGCAGAGATACTACAGCACCCAATTCCTTTGTTTCACACAACCATATAACTTTTTTTCTTAAACAGAGAAGTTGCTAATAATTACATTAGAATTTCTGGGACAAATTTTGGTGTTTAACGTATAGTTGTGAAGAAAATAAAAACCAGGAAATTTCAATTATTAGTAAATCCTCCAGAAGACAAATGTTGTTAAACACCATAACCAAAAGCAGTATCAACCAACTAAGACTTAACTCTCCGCAGAAATCAGCAATGCTTCAACATGCCACAGCCACTTCAACTGAGTTCTTACCAAGCAATCAAAATTACAGAAAATGTCAGAAGTCTACATAAAAATGAATTGAAATGAATCCTGAAAATATCATAATAAAAAACTCTAACATGGATGACAAGCAACTTGTTAGACAATCATCACAGTCAAACACTAGTCAAGCGAACAAAATCTGGAATTAGTTTGAATGTGATAGTAAGCTATAGTCAGTAGTCAATAATGTTTCCATACAGAAACAATATAGACAGAGCACTAAACAAAAAGCACTATGAAAAAGAAAATTAGAAACCAGCCTGAAAGTTGGCCTGACTTTTCATATATGAAGTTTTCCAGTCATTCTACATTAACTTTTAGAAACAGGAAGTATTGCTTAAGTATAAGCAGTATGTTTTCTATAATCAAAGACAAGAGACTTAGGCTTTAGGTACACACTCTTTACTCTGTTGCAACTGTAGGTTGCCTTGCAGATTGCTACCACTTCCTGCATCAGACCTAGCAATCACACAAGGCAAGTCAATTCAAGGAGGCAAAACTAAAATAAACCTCAAATTCCCTAACCCCCAAACCTGCCCGAGGAAATGCTGCTATTAGATTTGCTCAGTGAGCAGACTCCCACAGCTACACAGTTCTGTAAGGGACAGACACAGTTTCCAACACAAGGGAAAGGGCGAGAACACGGGGCTTGGGATGGGGAGAGCATGACCATCTTTTTCAACAGCCTGGAACTCTAGTTCTTATTTACCTGTAGTGAAAGAATACCCATAGTATTAGAAAAACCACAATGAAATAGGAATACTTCTAAGACATCTGTAATAGTTCTCAACTGCTGGATTACCAAAAACATTTTCATGCTCAGTCTACTATGTCACACTTCCTACACTGAGTCAGTTTATTTTGTAATGATACATTAAAAGCCTTAAATAAAATACATGTGACGCTCCTGTTATTCTGAGTGTATATATTTCCTCCAGGCCAAAGTGGGTTTAGATCAAATTTAGTTACTCCATTAAGTTTTTTTTCCCAATTTTCAATTTTATTAACATCTGTAAATTGTAGAGTCTGTGAATAGTGCAAACTGGGTCAATCTGGGAAGACCAGTTAAAATACAATATGATGGTAACATGGATGTGATGAAATGTTTCTTATACAGTCTCTATACTACTTTCAGCTGCACATTCATTTTATGGAATACTTATCTTTACACCTGCCTAACCTAATCAGTTATTAAAAAAAAAAAAAGAAACCAACCAATTTTAATGAGAACATATAACTATTTATTTCTTTTTAAAAAGCTCTAAACAGAGTCAGAGGGACTCTGATCATAAAGGCTGCACTGAGGGCTAGGAAGGAAAAAAAAAAAAACTAGGGTAGACAATGATAAAGGGGAAACTATGGTTAGCAAGGCAAAGGGAGCAGAGACAAAAATCATCTTATAAAGGACAGAAGTTAAACTAAAAGCTATGGGAGCAATACTGTGAATCAGTATGAAGAAATATGGAGGCAGAGAAAGGATCAACTAGTGACCTAGAGCAGGAGGGCTCAGCAGAGGCTAACCAAGGAAACTGGTGTTGGAAGCAGTGACAATAGATGACAATAATCTGGCATTTCTCAACTGCTGAGCGCTAGCTTTCTTAACCTTAAATATGCTCATTTAACGCAGTTTATGTGAAATTTCTATACACAATCACAAATTTGGCAATACTGATTTGAGCCCCTCACCACTTCCACTGGAAACAAAGAAGCTGAAAAAAAGTAGGGTAAGTACATAGCCTTCAAAACAAATTTAAGACCAGTATCTAAATGAAGAAAATGGTAAGAAGCCCAAGGGAAGAAAAAAACTTGCAAAACAAACCATCAAATAAGTTTAGACTGAATTGCCAATTACTTCCAGCGTGAACCTCTCTTAGGTGAGCAAAATGTACCAAGAAGTTTCACTGATGTAGAGGTTCTGCAGCACTTTTTATAAGGAGGAAGTAACATGCTGTGGCTATCCTCAATTTTTTTTCCCCATATACACACATTCCTCCCTATATCCATCTGTATTTTAGATTCTTGGAAAGAAAGAGATGTTTTAGGAAGATACCTTTTTAATGTTTATTTCATGATTTATGAAGATGTTATCAGACTCCCTTAAGTATTTTCCCTTTGCACAGATCACACTAGAAAAACAAACACTGAAAACTATTACTAAGAGGAAGAAACAATAAATAATTAATCACGTAAGCAAAACACAATGCTTCACATCTGTGAAACCACAGTGTTAAGATTAATTTTAAAAGGAAAACACTCTTCTTGTTTAGGCTTCCAAATTAAGTTCTGTGAAAAGGTTCAGAACCTGAACACTGGCATCTAAGTTTTAAATAACATTTCTATACTTACATAGTTTTAGTTATTTAGTGCAAGCTATTTGAAGTTTTCACTGCCTGGGTATTGCACGATATGGGAATAACTGGTTACCAGAATGCAGAACTGAATACCTCTTCCTTGGTTCACTTAAAGCAGAGTGTTATTAGCAATAATGGAGGAATTGCTACAGTAATCTGAGAGACTCACAACAAAAGAAATTACTTTTTGATGAATACATATGATTTAAATCAGAAAATACCTAACATGAAATAATGTCTAGATAAATGAAAAATAAAATGAGAACGTGGTCTCTCACATTGGCAAAATCACTTTTTCCTCTCTCTGTCACCTATAGATTGATCTGAAATTTTACCTCAATATGAATGTAAAGGTAGTACAAAATCAGATATACTTCAGTCTCAGGAAATACACCATTAGCAACTAAGAGTTCTACACAGAGTATCTCTGCAAGTCCTGCTAATGCAACCAGAAGTTCATATTCTGGGATCTGGCTATCATAAGTCAGAAATTACTATCATTTTCCATTAGAAAGAGATGTGCTGGAACATGAGTGCTCTGTCTGCCAGTCTCTCATCAAAAGAATTTGAAATTACCCATTCAGTTAGTGAATGAAAAAGGTAAGTAGAGTGATACAGAAAATCCATTAGCTCTCTTTTTCCTATATATGTACCTGTATAACTGGTTGGGTACAAATCTTTGTTATTTTAGAGGCATTCCTTTAAAACCAACCTTGCTATTTCTTCTCGGTGAGCAGTCCAGTTACAAATGTAGTCTTCCTGTTCCTTTATTCTGTGCTTGAATGTATTGCTACTTTGAGCTGCTGTCCCAGTGCTCTGCAGTCGCGTGGTTTTCAGGGCTGGAGAGGTACGTAGACGGGTATGTTTAGGGGAATTACGGTTTGATCCAAATTCATCTTCTGAGGTGGAAGCATAATCTGTAGGAAAGCGCCTCCATCTTGCACTTACTAAATTAGTTTAATTATTAAAAAAGAATTATTATTGCATCTTTAATATGAAAAAACAGTATTATTTCAGTAATATCACAAAAATACACAACTATTCATTATCAATCCCCAGATACCTCACAAAAGGTTTATTTACTACATCTTAAAAAAAAAAGCTACAAAATTTGTGTTAAATAATAAATTTTGATTAATAAAAACATAAAACGGATGCTCTTTGTATAATGATGAGTGAAATAAGATGTAAAAGCCAGTAACTGTATGTGAGCTCAAGCAAACCGTTTTACAGAACAAGGGCCCAATTCATTAACATTTAAGTATATAGTCAGATTGCACTTTTTCTGCAGATTTTTTCCCAAGTTTCATTCAAGGTTTACATGATACACAAAAATATGAAGAGACGTGAAGGAAGGATGGAGCTGGCACCAAGCCTGGAATGCATGCTTACGTAAGGAAAGCATAAAAATCCTAGATGATTCGTTATATATTTAGTACAGGAAAAAATATGTTAATATTAATACTGTGTTATAAAAATCAGCAGCACATCTACAAAACCAGCAGCCTCAGAGTAAAGAGCATATATTCACACATGTAGCACATGAAGCATATACAGCCATGTTGCTGAAGACAGCCTGAAGTATAAGAGAACTGAAACTAAGTAGGAGGCTCTCATTCCCCTATGAAATTACTGAAGTCTAGAACATGCATTTCAGATATGTTGTCCTGAAACATTCCCAGCAGGAAGAGATATCACTAAGCATAAAGGAATGCTCATCACAACAACCTGTTAAATTGTTGCAGGGGATTTAGTCCCCTAAACTCACTGAGGCTCTATAATTACTGTAGAAATTTTTAAAAAGTGTGTGATCACCTCTTGGTAATAAAAAAATAATAGACTCAAGTAATGTATATTGTTTTTAATATAAGAAGAAATTCAAGAAGTAATAAATTATTTCTCCTGAAAGGTTTTAAAAAACATTACAAATGAAGTATACATGAATATGAACTTAAGTAACAAATAATGAAGTAATTTTTAGCTGAGAAAAGTTTTGTGTAATGCTCTCAAAGATTACAGTATGTAGCACATGACATTGGTGTATAAGCTTACATCCCTTCCCTCATATAAATAATGCATTTTTAATTGCTGAAAACAAAAATAGGCTTGGGTAATTTTTTTTTCAGGTTTAAATGTGGGCTTCAAATCACGTCCAGTTCTACTCATTTTTTTTTTAATATTCTAACTTTGTTGAAGAAAATAAAAATGTCTCTCCAGTCACTTACTGTTCTCTTTTTAGAGGTTTCAAACTTGTTTTGATCTCAGGGAAGCAGAACATAAGCAGAAAAAGCACATTTCCCCACCAACAGCATGCAAGCAATGCGTGACCAAAGTCCAAAGAGCTTTATGAGTTGGGCCCACATTTTATCATCAATCTTTCTTTAAATTCTTTGTCCTGGTTCCAATTATATGCATAACAATAAATAAAAAATTTATCTTAAAATCTCTCAAGTGAGCTAGTCCAGCAACTCAGCACTGTACAATGAGCATATGTAATCAATATATTTAAAAATTAAAAATTGAATGAGAAGTGAAATATCAGAAACAGATTTGATTTCTAGTACTCTACCACTGTAAGTTTCAACATCAGGATCTGGGTCTGGGAGAAGCTTGGATTTCTCTGTGTACAAAATAGTGTTTTATCACGTTAATTCGTATTAAAACATTCAGATTAGAAGCATTATCTTAAATAAAATATATTGATGAGATTAGTCTTAGGTCATCTTCTCCACCCACACTTTTTAGGAAAAGATTCTTAAATTATACATTCAATCAAAAATACTTAATTTTGTAATAACTTAAACATTTCAGAGATACTGACTGAAATGACGTCAATAACAATTGTCTACATCGCACCATAAAACTCCTCTACATTTTTTAAGACCATTAAATTTTAAGGCCTTAAAATGTTGTTTATTTATGTACTATCAACGGGGTTCTTATTAATATGGGGAAAAAGTTATTGCAGGCCTAACAGTAAAAATCTCAAACTTGTACGATTCATGACATTTGCACATACATGCTTTTAATTCTATTTATACATTATGCAGCCCCAAAACGTCATTGCAGTTTATGTAGATTTCTGAAAGCTATCATGCAATCAGTTATCTCAGACACCAAAGACTGTGAATATCAGTACCAATAACTAGAAAATCCTCCAAAACCCTGGCTAAAATAATCAGTAGACAAACCTAATTTGGTGACTACTCTGCGAGAAGTATAATGCGTCGACAACGCCTTAAGCTGGCAAGTTTGATGATTTGGACACCATAATCTCACTTCTAAGATTGAGGACAGACTTTATTAAGCATATCCCTTATAAAATACTCTACTCTCATTGATGCATTGTCTTCTCAAGGTTCATCCATTTCAAAGATCCTGAAATTTGGTGCTCAGTAGTGCAATAATACTACAGTGCAGTTAATACGGGTTGCTTTCTCTCCATGCTCAAACCTTTTTTTTTTTCTCCCAGAGATACCTCAACAGCTTTGATCAACCTATCTGCTAGTTATTTGCAATGACAGCTAGGCCAGCAAGCCAGCAGAGCAGCCAAACACAGCTGGTTGCTCAAGGTTTCTCTTTTCTGACTCAACGCTTAATTTTACAGTTGCAGCTTAGCACTTTTGCGCTAGGTCTGATAACATTGTTCTTTTCCCAACACATAGCTCCTTCTGTAACATCATCTTCAATTTTCCTCTGCAATTGTGAAAAAAGGTCTTTGGTCCCCTCTGTGTTTATTGATCACGCTCTACTGTTTGATGATTCAGTGCCTTGATTAAATCTTTGATTGCTTGTGCTATAAAATTACTAATTCTGCTTCACATGTCTTCACAGTGTTGTCAGTTACCAAGCCTCCTACCACAGAAACACCCTGGTAATTACTTTAATGCTGGTAATTCTCATCCAAGATGTTCTATTTATCTGCTTGCCCCTTCACTTACAAGTAAGCAATACTTAACTGTACCAAGGATTAAAAAAGATTCTTGAAATTATGGACTTGCTGACAGCTCTGACAATCTTAATGCTATCATGTTGCGATTCATCCACATGAAGTACAAGACATTAAAAAAGTCCAGTGACTACATTGTTTTTTGCCCCCTTTTTACAGGCCTGTATGTCTGAACATTGAAAAAGATTTGGGAAATGCAGAAATAATTTCCTCTTTGGTAGACTGCATTTTAAGAAGAAAGATTCTGCTGCCAATGTTTAGTGATCTACAATGTGGTAATGTTAACTGAACTCTGATGAGAAGACCCATGGAACATTTTTAACACTTCGATAGCAACCCGTCTTCTGGTAAAAGAAAAAAAAAACAAAACAAAACCAAAACAAACCCTATATTGGTAATGATCATTCATTTTCCAGTCTTTCTAGGTCCAGGGAGAGAAGAAAATACATCACTGTTATGCCTTGATTAAATGTGCCCAAAGTAAACCACATTCAAACAGTTGAGGCACGTTGTCAGGCACTTGATTAGTAATTTCCAAAAGTGCTAAAATTAAGTTAATCGTTGACTTTTCTAGGAACAAAACCAAACTCGGGTATTATATGCTTTGGATTGAAAAGCTTCTGCTACGTTCCATTTTTATATATTGCATACAAGCAACACATTCTATTCAAAGATGTTTTAAATCCATTTATCTAAGGATAAAATAATAAACAATATTATTAATAACTTCACTTGTTGGGTAGTAATTAGCATCATTTTATAAGATGCTAATGGGAAAATGGGGGTGTACTGTGGTCTATACGTAATAGGAGATTTATATACACACACACTCCTATATATAATAGAAGATTACAGTACTTTTAAAGCAATTTGGATTTTCCTGAAGTGTACTCTAAATAGTCCAGTAAAAAAATTACACAATAAGCTTACTGACACAGACAAAATCTGGAACTTCAAATCCTAAACAGTAGCAATAATATTCTTTACTTACATAGAAACAAGGCTTGATTTATTTATTAAGCCATGGTTTTGTTTTGCAAGTCTCTGACTGCTTTATTAAGTGCTTTCAGATTTTCGCCTTTACATTGATATAGGCTTCTCCCTGATTTTGATATATAAACTGATAAAGCTTTTTATGACAGAAGCTATATTTCTACTACAGATTTTTCCAACAAGGATCTTTTTAAAGTATCTAGCTTATTATGTTGGGGTAGCTCATGAGAAGATGGCATCTTTTCTCTCTTGAAAACAGAGTATTTTATACAAGCTACAGTAAACTTTGACTGTGTAATGCAAGTAAATGAAATGACCATTAAACAAGGATGACCATGATAGACTAGTAGGCTGGGAAGAGAAAGATACATCCACTCCCCTGAACACAAGCAGCAAACCACTTCAATGCAGCAACCTGGGGAAAGTTTAAGGAGCATGCAATAGTTCACACAGACACAAAACTCAAAATCCATATATAGTTTTGTGAAAAACACAAGAAGCAGCAAAGTGACAAGTAACAACTGGGGTTTACCTTTTCAAAAATCAGCAATATCGCAATGTGAACTAGTGTTAATTATTAAAGTAAACATATAGAAGCAGCCTTAACTGACACTTTTCCTTGACCTAATGTTGCCACCTTTCAGGCTGCACACATCAATTTAAAACTTTGATTAAAATTGAAAACATACTACTTTTCCAATGACATCTTATGAAGAAGGACTGAGTTTTTCTCTTACGTTTCACCTTTTTTTTGTATCTTTGTAGACACCTGTCATAATATTAAACAGATTCAACTTTATAGTTCAGTGAACACCTTGTTTGTATCTCTACAGAAATTTCTATTCACCTAATAAATGACAGAGCCAAAAGATACCTGTCTGGAGAATAAACGCTGCTAAGAATCCTAAGAAGGTACATTTATGATACACAAGCAACAAAAGGGCAGTAGGACTGTGGGAAATGTAAATATTACAAATCTTTCTATCAACTCTGAATGGGAAGCAGTAAAGGAGACTATATAATCTCAGTTGCAACACACAAGACTGGAAGCTCTTCCATTCATTTTTTCTTAAATTGTGGATTGGCTTCAAATAAGGTCCAGCTGGTAGTATGACAATTCAAAAAGCAAGAGGACGTCAATTTTAGATATTCATTCCACATGTAAGTTCACTTATTTAGAACTACCACATTTTAATTTTGGTTGATTTAATATTGCTTTTGGAAAAAAACTAGCAGCCTTTCACACTGCTTGCACTTAAAGTGTTATGTTAACTTCTAACAGAATAGTAGGTTAAAATTAATCAATTCTATGGATTTTTCCTTCCATACATAAGACAATATTATAGTAAAGGAACTACAACACAAAAGAAGATCAACGTGATTTGGAAATCATGATGAAATCATAAATTGTCATGATTTGGAACAGAGAACAGAAACTACAGCAAGGCAAACGTTTTAATATAAATTACTTAACTTTACAATATTTAGTTAGGTAGTGTTTGTGTTTAATATTTCCATTTTTTACTTCATTGTTATTATCCTTCTCAAACAAACTTCACTTTTGTAGTTCTGGAAGCTAATCCTAAATTATAATTATCCTACAGATGCTCAGGGTATACCGCAGGGAAAGCTTGCTGTTGAGAATATTTACAAGCCTACCTTACAAATAAATACTCTACCTTCTATGTAGAAAAAAGTGCTGCTGACCTTCTGAACTTCCACTACTACCACTTGAGCAAAGAGATCTCTGCTCTTTTTCTACTAATGCAAATCAATGTTGACTCTTTTGAATGCCATTCTTTGTTACTGATTGCAAGTAAAAAAAAAATATCCAAAGAGTTAAAGGATTACAATTTCTTGTCTTTATGACTTTAAGTAAGAAATATCCACAAGCCCTGCCAAGGAAGCCTCTTGCTCCAAAGAGAAAGACTGCATCAATTAAAACTCAACAAATGTTTCATAAGAACTGTTCCTTATTTCCACACATGAAAAACACCTAGTATTGTATAAGACTAGTTCAAATAATCTCACATACCTGAGGGAGAATTATGAGCTGAAGCCAAAGACTTGGATTTTGAATCTGAAAGTCGAGAAATGCTATTGGCTCGAGTTCTAGCAGAAACTTTACTACTATCTCCTACTGATGTTAACCTTGCACCACTTCTGATAATAGCTTCTGGGGTACGAGATGAGGCAGTGCTTCTAGTTATTGTTGCTTCAGAATCACTACGTGCTGATAAAGAGCCAAGTCGAGTTCTGCGAGGTTGAGCAAGTAAGTCTATTCTGGAAATACTTCTCCTCCCTGATGGAGGTTTTGACGTAGAACTTGTAGTGGACACTTCGGAAGCCACTGAAGCCTTATCGGCATCAGCAAGCTCACTATCTGAGGCTTCACCAAGCCGTGCTCTGCGCAAGAGAGAAGTCCTTGTAGGACGAGGTCTTGGAAGAGTGGTAGATTTACTAGATTGCCCAAGTGCAACAGGAGAGGTTTTTGATTTAGCTGACTTTCCTTCCATCTTAGAATGTAAAAGTTCATCTGCTGAAGCAAAAGGAACTCTTCCATGTGATTTGCCAGAGTAGGTTTCCTGGTCAGATGATAAGATATCAGAAATGGCAGAATGAGGTACGCTGGATGTTTGGTCATCATCTGTCAAATCTACTGATGGTTGTCTCATTCTTCCACTGGATTGCACAGTTTTGCGAGCATCAGCTCTAGATGCACCATCTGAAGATCGACTTTTTGTTTTCTTTTCCATCTTTTCTCTGGCACTGGTTGCAGAAGATTTTAAAACATCCTTTGAAGGGGAACCAGACGAACATCTATCTTTATATAAGGTTGTAAAGCTCTTCCGCTTCTGTGTAGATTTTCTTTCAGTGTCACCAGTAACGAGACTGATTGTACTGGCTGTATCTACATCTGATTCTGGTGATATGGAATTATCTCTGTTATAGCTAGGAGTCTCAGGACCTTCATCAGTTTTATTTTCTTCACGCAATTTAGCTTCAAGGAAAGCCATTACAGCTTCTGTGTCTTTTAAAATGAGTGTTGTATCTAGACTAGAATCGGTGTCCATTGAATCACTTCTGTCACGTATTCTGTTTGCGGGTGCTAAAGGGGCAGCAGATCCACTTTGCTTATTAATGTGAGGAATAAGTTCTATAGGTATATTTGTGCTAGGCTTATCTATAGTAAAGCTACCTTGCCTCACTAATGGTTTTGAAGATTCCTTTTTTTCTCCACCAGATGCTTTAGGACTTTGTCCTTTAATAGTTTCTTCATTTTTTCTTCTTTTTGCCTCACTCTGCACCAATTTAATTTCTGCTTTATCTGTAACATGTCCAGGAGCTTTGTCTTGACTATCTGAAGTTTTGGGTAACATAGCAATCTCTTCCCTACCTTTCTCAACCTGGTTTGTAGCAGGTTTTGTAGAGGATAATTTTGTGGGTGTCCAGTGTCCTTGCTCCTTTCTTTCTTGTTGTTGAATTTTTGCTAAAGCTTGTTTCACCACGGAAGTTTCTCTGCCGGTTTCAACTCTCTCTTTACTGGAAGAGCTGGGGAAAGAAAAAACTTTGTCTCCAGTAGCTTTGGGTGAAAGACCATTCATTGTTCTGCTTGACTTAGCTATACTTCTGCCGTCAGCATCTGAGGCACGAACTGGAGTTTCTTTCTCCTGAAGTTCAGTGTCTTGCTTTTCACCTATTTCTGATCTCTGATGAGATATAGTTTTTACTTTTGAGCTTTCATTCACTTTCTCCTCTTTGGGAAGCTGTGGAAGTGTTCTTCTCTTTCGCTCACCTTGGCTGGTCATAGAAGCAGCTGAACCAGTGCTTCTGATGGAAATACCAGACTCACTGATGTCTGTGTCTAAAAATGAAAAAGAAAAAAAATATCTGAGAAGTCATTCAATAGCAAGGTAAATAGAAGCATTAAATTCTTAAGGCTGCGTAAGACTAATTGTCATGGTTTAAGCCCAGCCAGCAACTACGGGCAACCACACAGCTGCTCACTCACTCCTTCCTACCCTCAGTGGGATGGGGAAGAGAATCAAAAAATAAAAGTAAATCTCGTTGGTTGAAATAAAGACAGTTTAATAGGGCAGCAAAGGAAGAGAAAATAAATAACAACAACAATAATAATAATAAAAAATATATAAAAGAAGTGATGCACAATGCAATTGCTCACCACGCACTGACCAATGCCCAGCAGTCCCCAAGCAGTGATCTCTGCCCCCCAGGCCAACTCCCCCCTCAGTTTATATGTTGAGCATGATGTCACATGGTATGGAATATCCCTTTAGCCAGTTTGGGTCAGCTCTCCCGGCTGTGTCCCCTCCCAACTTCTTGTGCTCCTCCAGCCTTCTTGCTGGCTGGGCATGAGAAGCTGAAAAGTCCTTGACTTAGCGTAAGCACTACTTAGCAACAACTAAAAACATCAGTGTGTTATCAACATTATTCTCATACTAAATCCAAAACACAGCACTACACCAGCTACTAGGAAGAAAATTAACTCTATCCCAGCTGAAACCAGGACACTAATAAACCAACATAAAACAGAACGGAAAAAAAGTCAGTAGTCCATCCCTCTGTTCTATGGCAGGATCAATTATACTTTGACAAATACATGTTTAAAAACATTTCACAAGTTCTTAAAAATCTCAGCTGATGGAGATTTGACTACCCCTATAAGCTACCTGGGTAGATAACTCTTAAAATATTTTTCTTATTCTTTAACATCAGCTGGACTGTCTCCACTTTAGCCCATTAGTGCCTGTCCTATTCTCATTAGTCATAATTTCCTCTTTACAGGAAAGAATGGAAACACTCCTCTTATTACAGCGTGGAAACTCTGTTTGTGAATTACATTAACTACCTCTGAACTGTAATAAGTTGTACATAACTAGCTATGTTATTTCATTTCACTGTTGCAATACATTTTGTAATAAAACCCGAACAACATCATGTACTAATAAAATTCAGAATGGGTATCTCCTGATTGAAAAGATCACATATATCAGAAAAATATTTCTGTATTACTAGAAGTAGAATGTTAAGAGTGTCGTACAAAAGAACAGTTCATTGTACACAATCCAAAGTCCTGATACAGAGCATGTGTGTATGAAAGCAATGTCTAAAAGGTTGCAACGGAATTACTGCAATGAACCCTTTCCGGTTTATCACAGAGACGTGGCCAGGACAGAAAAAGCCATCTTCCAAAAGCGTACTTTCTAAAACTAACATATTGCAGAAAAAGGGAAGGAGTAATTTCAAAAGCAGGGTAAGACTGCAAAGACAGAACAAAATCCCCTCCTCCTGCTCTGCTGTAAACAGGCAGAATTTCTTCCCAAACATGGATAATTTTGGTTGTGATTGAACAATCGCCTGTTTGTGTGGCATCTTCGGCTAATTACTATCTTGCTGACACTCTGTGACTGTATACTGGGAAAGGGGGCACTTCATGAACATTTGTGTCATTCTTGCAGAGGGACTATGATATTTTTTCCTGCTTCATTGTAATTTCAGTAGATACGTTCCATAATATGGGCTAGGATCACTCTCATGTAAAAAGGAAAGTTTTCATCGATAGAAGAATTTGAGCTACGTCAGATATGCTCTCTCTGAAATCACTCTTTTAGCCAGCTGTGTACACCAGGACCCTATATATGAATGTAGAGCTTTTATGCTCTCACAGTAGGTTAAAATAGGTACACAACAAATCACTGTTATAGCAGCACACCATTACGACAGGGAGGGGAAAGCAAGTCTTACATTCCTAAACACATTCAGCACCAGATTTCAAAGCTACTGAATAGAGTAAGATCCCCCCCTTGCCTGTTCCACAGCTCAAGGTCTTGAGACCTCCCCTCAAGGAAGAGGCTGCAGTGCTGGGAGACACTCTTCCAGCAGTGTTGTAAAGTCCTACTCATGAAGAAAGAACTTACTATGGTTGAGAAAGCAAAAAGAATGCTTTTAACCCATACAAGACACTGTAGTACAGAAATACACAGAAGTATAAAAAGCCTCAAAAGAATGAGTACTACTGCTAAAGCACTTTCATTGAATTCTTACTGGATATAGAATGCTCTTTAGGCAGAAAAATATGGCCATCCCATGAACTGCTGCAAGGAATAATTGATGATGAATACCCCCATTTTAGAACCAAACTTTATTTTTCCACAGTGATGACTCTGCCCTCCTTGCCCATTTAACAAACATAGCAATTGTGCTGTCAGAAACCAGCCTTTACTACTCAGAGAGAATATGAATTGCTCTATGAATTGCTCTGACTTCAAATGTTTGGACAGAAAATAATTCTTTTTGCAATTTCATTTGCCAGTTGTTGCAATATAACATGACATACTTACTAACACACATCTGTCAATTCACTTTTCACCAGGAGAAATGTATAAACAATTGCTCTGCATACCCTGTTGGGATCTTTCTGTCAAGGCTAGCCACCAACATTTATTGTTCCAGGAATATAAACCAGAGTATAGGGCTTCCCTCTCTGCAAGAATTCTCTAAGCACTTAATTGATTATCAACAATCATACCGTATGTATATAGTTGTCTATAATGTACAGTGGTACACATCTGCTATTTTCTACCTGAGCTCTTCAATCTTTTTCTCTTTGCACAGTGCCACACCTTTGATGAAGAATGCAAAATGACTCACACCTTTTTTTGTATAATCTGTGTTAGGACACTCATTTGAGAAGCAGGAGGTATCTCTGAAATCTAAGCAAGGTTTTCTAATTCCTGGACTATTTTTCTTGGAAAGTATAAAAAAATGGAAGGTTCAATGAAAAATCAATGTGATTGCTACCTGTGAAGTTTGACTTCTCTAAGACATACCTACCAGACCAAATCTTTTACATATATTTAAGGCATGTAACTTGCTTCTTAGTGGATTTCAAACAGTCTTTGGTAGAAGAAAAGCGTGGAGTTGTTCAGCACTGCCTTTGGCTATACACGTTATGTGAAGTTTAACTACCAAGATTTCTAAAGAAAATACAGGCATCTAAGTCAACGAGACAGATTTTGTGAATTGGTCTTTGGACATACATATCAAATTGCATTTTCATTACATCTTTGATGTTTGAATGCTTTCTGGATTTCTCCTTAAGTATTTTAGAATTCTTGCAGTATGGATATGCACTACACAGTAGTTGCTTCACTTAAATCATAAAGTTCTTATAATGGTAAAAGAAGCATTCATCTCTGAAGAAGATCCTAGTTAGGGTCCCATCTGAAAGTGACAGTTTAAAACAATATAAAAACCCCAAAAAGCCCCAAGCCCCTGATTAACCACCCAAAGGATCAGTCTTGAGAGCTCTGATTTTAAGTGCTCTGTATGTATACCTGATCCTTCCAAATAGTGCAAAATTTGTTTCCATTATTCTATATACAAGGTATATCAGGTAATTTAATTTTTCCCCCTTCCATCTCCTTTGACTTTTAGTATACTATGCAAAGTTCAACTGCTATGAGGGGTGGAAAAGCTACTATAGAAGCAGCAGTTACTGATAAGAATTCTTCCATGCATTGATACAGAAGTCTGCATTGTGCAACATCAAAAGTAAAATTGCTTTGTAAGCTTCCCCAAAAAGTAAAATGAGACTGTGAAGTTGGAATGTATTTTATTGCTTGCTTTACTAAATGGCCTCACCTTCTATGATTTTAAAACCATGTGAACTTACTTCAAAAAGTAAATTATCAGAAAAATAACTGTATTTGATAAACCAGTTAATGAAAGTGTATGTAAGCATGTTTAATCTGCTGAATATGAACCCGAACAGAAATTCGGTTACTAATCAATACATAACAGCAGCTTCATTTTGGAAGAAATTTCCAATAATATTTCAATTTAATCTTTTTTTTTTTTAAGTAGTCAAGTTATTTATTCAACTTTAGAATTAAAAGTCATGTTTTTTCTTATCCTTTCACTGTGCCAGAATAATATACAGAATTAAAGCTAAACTCTTTTGTGAAGAAGCTAAATGGCTTTTTTCCAGTAAAGAATAAATTGTACAGGTAAGATCTATATACAGAACATAGCAAGTATCCAAATTAATTTATTAGTGTTATCTAAAATCCGAGGGCAATAAAATAAATATATCACAAATCCACTTAGGAAATGTATTTATTAGTTACAACTAAGTTAAGGTGTTGTAGGAGAAATAGAGGGAATTTGAAAGAAAAAAATATAATTATCACCTATGGGATTCAAGATTGAGCAGTTCAGACAATGGTTCAGTTCATCTAACCTGGGCTGGGAACAAAGAGAGTTATCTAAACTTACCAAGAAACCTAAAATTTGGGCAGAAAAATATGGAAAAACATAATTATTGGGTTTTTGCGACCCCCTCTTTATTTTTTTAAACATATCATATGGAATAGATAAACACTTTAGAGAAATCTCTATCACTACGCTTTTACACTGGTCTGAGGGCCTGAGGAAGGTGGCTGGGGAAAAAACAGCAAAAAACCCAAAGAACTTAGTAATAGGCAATTTTTTTTTCTGCAGAAGGCCTGACTGCTGGGCAGAGTGCTGGGACGAGGTTTGCCGTTAAGCAGCAAGAGAATCACATGGTTCCACTCTGAAAGCAGTAAAGACTTCGTTTTGTCAGTTGAAAATGCAGTCTTCTGAGAGACTAACTTATAGGTCAAAGACGTAGCTGGCTCTGAAATTGCAACAGACATGGATTCTTGAAAATCTGAAGAATGTCAGCAGCTATAACAATAAAAGTAGAGAACAGACATTACACTTGTGCATGTAACTCTGGGGAAAAAAGAAAGAAAAAAAATCCGACCTAGAACACTGCTCAGAACTATAGAAAAAAATAGTTTATTCTACTCACCAATGTCTAACAAGGTTATCTGGCATGTTCTGTAGATGGTAGTATATCTTCTGAAGTGGTGTACACAGAAGAGCATTTCTACTTCTAAACCACATCTTTTCCCCTAACCTTTTAAACTTTGTTTTGATGCTGAAAACTTCAAAGTCAGCTGGAATAAGAGGAAATACTGGAATTGCAGGACAAAAACATATCTCAAGTAGTAGACTGATAATTAGTTACTTCTTGATCACTAAACAGCATTATCACTTTCAGAATATGAAGCATTCATTAATATGACATCCCTTTGTCGTCACCAGTCAATTTTGTAATGAAGAGCTACATTAACTCCACCTCAATACACAACTACCAGCATAAGAATTACACTAGAATTCTGTGTTAAATCATCATCTCCAAGGTGAAATTGAGAGGAAGAAAAACAGCAGATGAGAAGTAAAGTAAGGTAAGCAACTCCTTTATAGCCAAGAGTGTAGATCTTAAAGAACCAACCGTTTACAATAAGAAATGTGAATAGTTTAACTAAGGAGAGACATAGCCCAAACATCTGCCACTCACAAGGAAGGGAGATAAAAGTTGTTCATTGCCAAGAAGGTTTCTATGGTTTTCAAGAAACATAGGGGTTTTTTGTTTCCGAGATAAGGAAGTATGCTATGCTTCAGCTGAATAACAACTGAGTAATGAAGTCTCAAGTTGGACTGTTTAACTATTAATCCACTAAAGCAGTGGATTTTGGGGTCAGTACTGAGAAAAATGTAAGGAAAGAAACATACTACGCACACCAACCCAAAGTGCATTCAAGTGAACATTTCTTTAATATTAAACAGGTTTTGTATTTTTTGTTTTAGTTATTCAGTTTAATATTGGCACTCTTCTACCATGCCAAACAACACTACCGTTGAGCTCGTTTTTATGCTGTTTCTTTTCAATAACACGAACAAATTTCCGGTGAAGATGAGGTACCAAGAGTAAAGAAAGCTGCTTATGTAGATACCCAATCGTTCTTGTCTCCCTTTCATAGGTTTCTTCAACTTATAATAAGAACAGCTTTTAATACCGTTTTCTAATGGAGCAGGCACAGATGACTCCAATCTGATGTCATCTTGGTCATGACGTGTGTGATTAGCAGCCAAACTGGCCCATTGTGATACCCAACGTTTACTTCCAGGGGCAGTAGAAGTTTCCTAAAGAAGAAAAAAAGCAGAAGAAAAATTACAACTGTTTGATAAAAAACATGTCCTCTTTCCAGGTTTTTCCTGAACAGAGATGTCAGACACTATTTTCCTGGAGAAAACTGAAAAAGGAGTTTACCTCACTAAATTTTAGAGTTACCAGCTCTAGAATGGCAAACAAACAAGTAAACAAAATTTATATAGTTGCAGAATCAGTACAGAATAAACAGCTTTCCTAGTGCAGTACACTTCTAAACACCAGGACCTATATAAAATATACTATAACATGTGCTAGTTTTAAAACCAGGTTATTTCAGTCCTCAGCTCAGAAGGGTAGGAAAAAAACATGGGGTGTAGGTGTTCAAAAATTAAAAACGTGCTTCAAGATGAGAAAGTGACATTTTACCAGTTTAGAAGACCCTCTTGTTCAGAAGAAATATTGTATTTACTTCATTACAGAAAGACTACCTTAAGGACTGAAAGAGTAAGATAACTTGTGATGGAAAGGAAGGAAGATCAGATTATTTGTTTGGCCTAAACAAAAAAAAGAAGCAAAGATTAGTTTTAAACCACTCTACTGGGTAACAGTAAAGTCAATGTAATCAGTATCTGATCATTTTTTGCAGCTGACTTAGAATGGAAATTAATTTACTTTCTTGACAATAAGCCTTTTGAAACCTTGAACATTTTTAAAATGTAAAAAAACTAAATATAAAATTAAACCATCTTTTTATGTTGTGTTGTTATAGTAGCTTAAGTTCCCGCCCTCCCCCCAAACTAACTTCTAAATACAATGCAATATAACTGCTTTATCCAATATATCATAGTCTCTCTTGCTCATGTCTCCAAAAAAAAGACAGCAGGCAACTGTCGATGCATGTACATGCACACATGCACACACAAACATAGCATACAGTTGTCAAAGGCTTTATAGAAGTTTACACATGTAATTTATTGGATTCAAAAGAGAAAGCACTGCAAATGACAGAAGTCACTGACTACAGTTACAAAGGAGTTACGTAACCATAGACAAGTTAAACGAGAAATCACAATTCAAGATCAGAAAAAGAGATGGGAAGGACACAGATACCAGTAACTTGCTTAATAAGGAAATTTGTTGGGGCTATTTCAAAGGTTGGCTGAAGCTCTGCGGCCTGTTCAAATTCTGGCACTTCTATTCAGAACACTGATTTTTGCCCAATGCCTTGGCAACTCTGGGATTCTAGTCTTTGACCAGAAACCAACTCTCTAAATTTTATAAAATTTATTTAGCGGGAATGGAATAGTGAACAATGTCATCTAGTATATGATCACTTCTTTGAAATCAAAAGTTACTCAGGCATTTGAGAAGACTTGAATTTATGATCTTGAATTTCTCCTGATGAAATGGATGACCCTAATTAATGCAAACAAGTGCAATTTCACAAATCTCTTTCAGAATACTATGAATGTAGTAAGTCAGAGATGCTCCAAATAATTTGTTTGAACTATTATTCAAATTTCCACATTATAAATTCATTTCTTAGAATCAAAATGTTACAAAATTGAAGTCTAATAACTGAAAAGGAAGGCAATTCAATGTTTCTGTTATTTATGGGCATTTCTGAACACAATGCAAGGAAAAGGGTGCTAGAAAGAATATTACCAAAAACCCATGCAAAAATGTACAGCATTTATGCATTGACAGCTACTGCTGAAGCCTCATTTTTCTTTCATATCTCTTTCTTTTCTGTATTTCCTGTCTGTACTAGTGAACTTCCATCTTTAATAAAACACTTAATTACAGCCAAAATCAAATATGATAGACATCTCAATTATCTTTGCTATAGAAAACTCCAACTAGTTCCTAGTGAACCACCTAAGCAATTCCAGAGATACAGATATGATATGTATTGGAAATCTGAATTCCACTTCAAAATAGAGAAATATATTAAGACTTTGCAGATTAACTACAGTAAAGCAGCATGATAAATTTTCTCTGAAAGTAATTACGCTGCCACAAAAACATTTTCTACATAGCAGTGGATGTAAACGTGTTTTGCCAACTCTGTATATACAAGCACAAACAACACAGCTATGAAAAGCAGTTTGACAGTAGTTTGAGCACATCCAAAAGGTGAAAGGTTTATAAAACACACATTTAAAAAGTCACATTCAGTTATCCTAATGTTCTTCCTATAATCCATATCAATTTGCATCCTACAGGCTCTCAAGCAAGCAATCCTCCAAATCTTCTCTCGAATACCAAAAGGAATTTCCTAGTATTTCAGAAAAGCTGGGTTTACGTAAGAGATACCAGCCTTTTAACTTCGTCTTAAATGTGCTTTCCCTTATGCTTATCACATATACAAACTAAATTGGAGTAACAGATCTTCACAAAATGTACCAATGGATTTCTGTGGATTTATTATTCAGACTGAAGATTTGGGGCTTCAGGATCTACATCTGAAAAAAACCCCACCCCCCCCACACATGACACGTGGAAGCATCTCCAATACTTGACATTTCAGAGCAGAATCTTATTTTTTAAAAAATAAATTTCAATAAGCTGAATAAAAAAAATAAAATAAAATTCATCTCTTCAGACACATACTCCAGTCATCCAGTCATCTCATGTTGTAAGAATCATATCATGCCATCCTTTCATAAATTGAAGTGGCATCTTAAAAGCAGCTCTTTTAGTCCCTCCCCACTCTACCTGCTTCAGAACCATACTCCTCCAGGGGTGATGATCGGTTTAAGTATTTCCATACTTACTTTATTTAGAGCCAATGACTTCACATTTGTTCCTGGAACAACACTGACATCTATCTCAAATAGTTCTTTTTCCTTCTGTTGCATTTACTCCACTTATACAGCAAAACCCAGCAATTGTACCCATCTCAGCTACTACTTTGCTAGACTAAATGAATTGTATCAATCTTGTACCTTCTCTAGTCTTGTATTTACACTTCTTCACCAAGAATGGTAACAATTCTAGTGCTAGTATTTCAGAGGCAGTTTCACCAACACTTTCTACCATGGCAACAACACTGCCCTTTTCTTCTGTCAATACATTTTCCAGGGTATAAAAGGGTCGTATTTGCCTTTTCACAGCCATATGACATTGGTGACACAATCATCCTACGTTTCAGTATAGCATTTAAATTCAAACAAAAAGTAAGTATCAAACTTCAGACTGAATGGTTTGCTCTACAGAAGGACAGGAAATTAGTCCAATTAGAGAGGACAAACAAAAGGAAATACAGCCTCTAAATACACACAGCAGCTCTGCACTTCTAAGAAGCTATATAGCAAATATTTACATGAATGAAGTTATTCAGTATTCAGAATGTCAACAGTATTATTTATTTTATCTTCAGTGGGAAAGACGTGAAATGGGCATTCAAAACAGGAAAAGGAACATTGTAGTCAATGGCACTGATGACCTTGCAGATGCAGAACCAGGTTTCTAACTGTGCTGCAGTCTCAACAGAAAATTAAAAAAACCCAAACCCACAAATCAAACAAAACCCAGGTATGTCCTTAAGAAGCACATCAAAGACAATGTTGATAAACCATGTACATTATTTAAGAACTGTGCTTAGTATAGATAACTGGCCACTGAACATTAAATGGAAGCTAGATGGATAAATCATAGCCCAAATGTCTGCAGTATTTTTGTTAATTGAGCGCACATCGTAAGAATAAATAACAACAACAACAACAATAATATTCTCTTTGTTCTCTATCTTATTTAATTTTTGTTCTTAAATCACACTTACCTTGGTTGGCAAGTGGCAGCTTATAATATAGAAAATAAAAACATTTAAATATTTTAAAGAGATGAATTTAGTATTTTTACTGCCTATCTCTAATCATTGAAAAGGCAAGAACCAGTGCATGCAGGCTCAATCCAACTGTCAGACATTCACTCTGCATTTTATTTAGTCTCATGACATACACTACTCCGAAGTACCAAAGCTTGTCATATCAAAGGAAAAGCTGTGAATTTCTTTACAAGACAAGCAGTTTTTTAGGTCCTTTCCAAGCATGTGATTCATGATACTTCACAAGCCCTGTAAAGTTAAGATATTTGAGTTCAGAATAATCTTTCAATCCCCAAATTGTTTTTATAAAATCTTCATAATTTCCCAAGCCATCTTTGCCATATTCCTGAATTGAAATCTCTGAAATTTTTATTCTCTTTTTCTATGTCAATCGTGTTCTGAATTCACCTCATTCTGCTAAATCATCCATAGTTACAACTGTGATGGGCAGCTGGAACAAGGTTCACCCACAATCTGAGTGGATGCAAGCCTGGAACACTGAGCTACCCTGAGGTTCCTGACTATTTAGCCAAGATCTTCAATAAGGTTAACTTATGACCTGCAGCTCAGTAATGCAGTAAGTCTTCCAAAAACCACAAGCAGAAAAGCTTGTATATAATGAGAACATGATATCCATATACTTTACAAATCAAACACATTTGCCTCTCCCTTTCCTAATGATAAAACAGAGTGTAAGATTTGGTAATAAGACTTTAAATATTACAGTCTTCTCTCAATAGTTATCCTCATGATTATTTTCCCATTATGATACTACAAAAACACACCTTTATTTTTCTGAATCAGCTTCTTTTACTTCTACATACGTATCAACTGACTTCTGTTTTTAACTTTCTCTGCTAAGTTTTTTTCCATCTTCATCTGTCTTCAACTCTTCTTACACTAATTCTTGCTATATCTACATTGCTTATGTCAGTTTTGATCCTTTACCTACCGAACAATTTTCCTTTTTTCCCCCTATAATGCTGCGTAATAATCTTGTAAATTAAGACTATGCCAAATAACCCATTCCCTTCCCAATGTATGAAGACCTTTTCATTCAGCAAAGCATCCACAGTAATAAAAAGGCATCATTCTTGTAATTTCAATCTAAATCAAAGCAAGTTTTAGTATGCCATTGCCAGAAGGATTCTTAAACTTGCCCTATAATTGCAGAAGTCTGTCTTCTAAAATCAAGCCCTGTTATTTGTAAAATATGACACCTGAAAAGCTCAATTATGTTTATAAAATAAATCATACTTTCTTCTGCTGCTTATGAAATCATAGAAATGGGAAAAATATAAATCCTTTAAATAATCTTGAAAACTGGTATGGCACAAGAGAGCTGAATGCTGCAAAAGGCATGAAAAAGAAGAGAGGGAAAGACTGTGGTTACAGATCCTTGCAAAGAAGTAAGGTGAAAGGCAAAGTGTCAAAGTGTGTTGAATTCTTCCACACGATATGCTCATGCTGTATGCCAATAATACTTGAAGTAATAACCTTAGAGAAACTATTCAAAGATACTAATCTAGATACACTAAGTATGTTACTGTATCAAGACTGCATAGTAGCTAAAATATGACCATGATAAAGAACACCTTCTCTAGGGAAACAAATTCCTAGATACTAAAACCAATGTATTTGCATGGCAGGCACACAAAGTCACACTTTAAGCTCTTGATATATTCCAGAAAATTTGCTTAAAGTTTGCTAATTTACAGGATCATACTTCAGAAACAGTTCGCCATGGTAAGCACAAGTATGGTGTGCTTTGTTACTGTTACCAGATTAATTCTGCTCCAGCGTAAGCCTGTTCTGTTCCCAACACATTTCAAGTTACAGTTTATCCCTCACAACGATACCAGAATGTCTCCCAAGATTTCAATATGAAATATGATTAACATCTAGCTTGTGTGCGTGTTCTGAGTCATATATAAAGAACAGCATTTTCCTTTGCCTAATCTTTCACCAGCTGATTAAATTATACTGCTTCTGAGGCAACTAACGTAAGTGACTCCTCATGAGTGGCATCTCACTTCAGAACTCAAACCGTGAATGTAAAAACATGAAGTCCTCTGGCTTGGGGAAAAAATCTGAAATGTATTATCCACCATTTCTTCCCTAGCTGACTTTGTATCGCACATTAAATGCATACACCTTATTTCTGAAGTTTAATATAGTTACTTGCTTTGGGCTATAAAACATAATCAGCTTTTCCTCAGTTCTGCTGCATAACTTACAAGAAGCGTATACTGTACAAGTGTATGTTGCAAGGAAGCTCCTGCTACATTTCCAACACACTGGTGTTAGTGCACTAAGAAAGGTAGCAAAATTTAAAACACCTTCACAATGTAATGTGGCTGTCTCTGACAGAGAAGTTTTGATAATGCAATAAAGGCCTAAGAAAAATGAAATACTTATAGATCAAGCTAATGTTTTCTAGGCAAGGCTTTGTTTGCTGTTTAACACTTACTGGTCAGTTATTAGTGCTCTCTCTTATTGGAAGAAAAAAGAAGACCATCAAAAATTAAATTCTACCTCTGTGTCAAGAAATCCAGTTGTACTCAGTGGTCTTTTTTCTTCCAGCACTACTGTAGCAGAACTTATAGCCCAATCTTTTACTAAATCTTTCTGGTTCTCGTTGATAACAGGCCTATTATAATCCTGGCTGTCATCCACTCCAAATACCTGAAAATGAAACAAACCATTACATACATTAACCCAATACCATCCTGATACAATGTTCAATGTTAATGGATGGATGGTGGCATGCTGGAGAGTGAGTTTAAACAGGTTGTTGTATTATGCTTATCTGTCATCTTGGTGAAATCTACAAATTAAGCAGAAGAAATATCTACAGCAATTAAAAAAGAGCAGAAGTCTATGTCAACACTGTGAAAATTCAAGCAACTGCTAGTTGGAATGGTCAGATATGAAAAAATGACACTGATGAAAAAAACAAAAGGTAAAGGCAAAATCATTACAAAAATCATTTTACACTCCATTTCCCAATTAAGGAAAAAAACCAGTAACTGGAACACCAAATTTTCAGATTTTTACTATTATCTAGTGAAAACAAGAAATACAAATGCTTACATCTGCTACTAACATGCTTGTTGAATTATTTCTCTAATCCAAACAAAATTTCAGTTTTTCATTTGTTAGGGACTTAGCAGATGTTAGAAGTCCACCAGGTCTCACAAACCATGCAGACTCATCTCATTCAAGATGTGACTTGCCACAGTTCTACTACACTGCTTCCTACTGATGCTTGTATTAATCCCTTCCACTTGTGATAGAGTAATTTTCCCATGACTTTTTAAACCATTACTCAAAGAAAAATACTGGAAAAATGTTATTACCACAGCAATTTAGTAATAAGGACTTAAGCAGGAGAGCCAGCACATTGCCTGTCAAATTTCTCATGAGTCATAGATACTAAGGAATATGAATTGCCTTCAGAATTGATGTATACTTCAAAGGTATTTTAGAGAATATTTTGTATCTTGGAAACATATCATTTACAAAATGTATAAATTTTTGCCTAAGAAATAAATTCACTACTACTAAGGACTTGGAGATTAAAAAAAATTACAGAATAAAAATGGAACACCCCCCCCTCCTCCCCCCCCCCATTAAAATTGGCTGCTAAAAAGAAACTGTTAGCATCAAAAATTGTTTTGTCTTAGAGAAAGACAAAAAAAAAAAGGGAAGAAGGAAATGACCTTGACAGATGCTATCATCTTGTAAAAAACACTACTAGTGAAAAAGAGGAAGAGATATACAGAATTACTTTTTCCCCCGAAACTGTTTTGTAATTCAGTTTTGCACAGCAAAGCTAGAGGACTAGTTTATTAAAATTCTGAACAAGGTTAGTGTTTTTAAAATAGATTCACCACTAGATGGCCACAAACCATAATTTTTTTTAGTGTCTGAGAAGCAGATGAAGGAAAAAAAAAAAAAAAAAAAAGTTAGGCACCCTGTCATTCAACTGCTGCTTATGATCTACTGTGTCCAGAAAGATGTTGCTATAGCATTTATACATTTATAACTGAGGAAGCTTTTTCAAAAGCATTGGATTTGTATTTTGCTCTCGTGCAAAAAGCCTGCTTTCTGCAGCTCTAAAACTGAGGCAATGCTCCCTAATTTTCAGTTAATACATAAATCATGTCTAGATATACTTATGCACTATTTGCTTAAGAGTATTTCATAAATTTCTTTTCTTAGAAATAAGTATGATACAACTTACGTTTTCTCTTTAATGATATACTTTTGATTTGTACAGTTATAGCAATTTTTGAGGACAGAAACCAGTTCTCTTTCACTACCTCCCTCCTTTGAATATATCGCTACTCTGCAGCCACTTTTTTCCTTGTTTAACGTAGTTCCATTGATTACAGAGTTTTACATTTTCTTTTAAATGAAAGGAAATTCTGATTTTATTGCATAAGCACCTAAAGGAAAATATTAATACAACACTTCCATATCTAATCAGGACTACAGGACTAAATTGCTGCCTGTAAATTGCTTCATATTATCTGGTGGCACATTCATTTACCATGTCAAATTTCTTGTATCACAAACAACAGCTCCTGAGGCTTCTTTCTTTCAGTCCTACCTTTTCTAGGATTGAAGTCCTACTCAAGCAAATTTTATTATTCTTCTCCTAGTACTGAAATTACTGCAAAACCAAATTTGAATATTGCCTGTTTCTTCTGTGAAAGGTAAAAGCAGCAGCAATAAGACTCAAGGAATAGATTTACCTCCTAGTACTACTCTTACTGCTCCCTCTGTATATATAGTGGGGATATCATAGGCAGGAAAAAATATGCAAAATATTTGGGGACACTACTATTAGAAATAAAAGGAAAGCATCCCTTTCAATAAATGTGTATTTTCGCACTACACATTCATTCTACATGTAGGAGCACTGGTAAGTGCATGCACCTGCCCTAAGTTCCATCGCTACACAACTGTAAAGCTCCTCTTCTCAGCAAGAAAGAAGATTCCCCCAAGTGTGATCTAGCCCAAAGACTAAATTTCAGAACTGTGATATACGAAAACCCTTTGAAAACAATGCCATTAATACATAATTAAGAATTTAAATATGAAAACTATGCAAAAGATAAAACAAATCATGTTTAATATTTGACAAAATTTAGAACATCACTTACACGCCTGTCATACATCTGCAGAAAATTAATACTATCAGAATTTCAGGATTAACCAATCCACTTAATACTGTTCACCAAATAATGAGAATATACCCTCAACAGAAACAGCCATGGAATAACCTGAAGGTTTCTGCTGGAAATCGTGTCTCTGCCATTTAGAAAAATGCAACTTGTACTTTATGGGTTGCTATGATAAGGTATGTGTACAAACAGTGGGCTATTGTGATTGAAGCCTTAATGGAGAAAGACCTGTATCTTCCTACAAAGACTGAATGACATTCTTCAAGGCTTCCAATTCTTCAGATGTTTCTGTTCTTTAAATATCTTCATGATTTTAAAGTCATTTAAGGAAGATATTAATGCTGGTTTTTAAACAGATGTCATTTAAAAATGAAACTACCAGAGAAAGATTATTTCTAAGCTAACAGCTTCGCATAAGCAATCATTCTGGAAAGTTAGTTTTCTGCCCTGCTCTGCCTTATTACTGTTTATTTTTATGAAATTATATTTTAGCAGAAAGAGTAGATTATTTCATAAAGCTACAAAACAAAACCCAGGATAATAATTTTCACAGAATCTCTGAAATCTGACTGACGGGGAAAAAATCTAGGCACTGCACCAATCTGCATCATTACATGGGGTTCCTGCAGGGTCTCTGCCACAGAGCTGTAATGGTGGAACTATCAGAAACATATAAACTGTGGTGGTGGTGTTTAAGAATAGCTACTTTATTGTTATGAAGCATGAAGCAACTTCCCTTGCAAATCAGGACATTTTGAATGGCAGGGGAACGACAACAATATTGTTGTAGAAAGCCAAGCCCCATCTGTGAAATGTAGTCAGCATAATTTTGTTTAACCTGCCATCAAGTTGACCTCTTAAGCAAATGGATTAACAGGTGATAGTCAGACTGCATCCAGTACTGGTCACCCCATGACATGAGAGACACTGTCTAACTGGAGGGAGCTTAGCAGGGGCCACCAAGATGGTCAAGGCTGGAGCACTTTTCCCTGCGGGGAGAGTCTGGAGAAGCTGGGCTTGATTAATCTGGAAAAGGGAAGGCTTTGTGGGTGCCTAACAGCAGCCCCCCAGTACCTACTGGGAGCATTTCAAGATGACAGCCAGGATCTTCACAGTAATGCATGGCAGGAGGACAAGGGATAACTCACTTAAGTTGAAACAAGAGAGGTTCAGACAGGATATAAAGAAAAGCTTTTTCACTCTGAGGACAGCCAAGCAAGGTTGCCTAGTCTCTGTCCCTGTAGGGTGCAAAGACCCAGATGGATAAAGTCCTGGGCAACCTGTCTGACCTCAAAGCTGACCCTGCTTTGAGCAGGGCGTTGGACTACAGACCTCCTAAGGTCCTTTCCAGCTTATGTGATCCTATGATCCTTAATATCCTAGATAATAACTTAGCACCTCAGGTCAGCCTTCTAGCTCAAAGAGTCAGTCTTGAGAAATCCCAAAGGGAAATCCAATAATTTCTCAACTACAGAACTGCTAACACTATGGCTGACATATAATGAAGTCTCCTAAATCAGCAGGGACAAAGGGAATTTCCGACACATACTTTCAATTTCAAAGCACTGAATGGTAAGCCCTCCAAAGAGCCCCCTGTGATACTCTATTTACATTCTGTGGTTCCACCAGTAAAACAAAGGGACAAAACAGCAGGCTAAAAATACAGCAAGTCCCAAAGCATCATGCTGTTACTTGCTGGAATGCAAACTCAGCCTGAGAAGTACAGAGGAGAAGTACAAAGTAACTGATGGCAAAACAATTGCACCTTGATGTAGATATTAATAAATTCCATCACTTTATCTCAGCAACACTTCTTCCAATACTGTAACTGAGAACGTTATCTACATAGAACAGTAATTTTTTAAATTCTTTATCAAATATCAAACAAGAATTAACAAAGTCTATGTAACACAACACAAGCAAGATGCAATCACTGCAATAAGTACTGGCATATTTTTGGAGACAGCAGGAGTTACAGGACCAAGTCTGAGCACGTGCCTTGTCCTCTTCTGCAAGGGCTAATTTTGTAGAAAGCAGAGGAATCTGTTTTGGCAAGCCATACACATTTCCCTGTGAAAACAGCTCATGACTCAGAGCACACCTGCTTGTCACCATAGTTGAAGCACAGCTTTAACCCAAGTTAGCTTTAGTGATCGGGAATTGGTCTTGTTCACTCTCTTTGCCCCTCTCCCTTGCCCTCCAACAGATGAATTAATATATTTTGTACCATAGATGAACTATACTAGAGGTCAGTATAATGATGTCAGGATTAATTATCAAAAGTGATGATTCTTTAAAACCACAGAAGGCATTTTTCTTTATTGATATTTTCTTTATTGATTTGCGAGACCTTCTAGAAATTAAAATAAAAACTGGTCAGAAAAATTAATGGCACCAGGAACCATTTTTCTGAATCAAAAGGAAGAAAATGGGTTAGCTGGAAAAAAAAAAAAAAACCAAACCCAAAAATCCCCAAAGCCCCACTTGATGTTTTCCTCATGTGCTTTTTATAAACATTAAAGTTCTTGAGTAAGAAAAAACTTTTTCCAGTTGTATCTCTTTTACATGACTTTCAGAGTTCCTAATGTTGGGACTTTACACTTACTTTTATTTAGTTTCAGGACATTAATTTTAAACTATGCCATGGTTTATGAAGATCACACTGCAGTTCTACAATATTATAATTAGTCAGTACTTAATGTCCACAGAACTAGTTCCTCATCCAAATCGTTACTGAAAATACTGATATCAGTAGAAGAAAATGTCTTATTTGAGACTCTGAATAGATATGTTCACTCAGTTTTATAGCAAATTATGTATATTAGTACAGGGATTCTATCATTCTGCATACATACTTACTACACAAAGCATTAGAAAGCATTTCTAAGACCACTAACAAAAATTAGGAGCATAAATTTTATTCAAAATACAACTCTGAAGAATTCTATCTAGTTTTATAATTTTGAGTTTCTAAATTTCTCCCAATAGTCTTACCATGGTAGTCTTAACATAAAGGATATGCAGTAATTACTAATAGTATTAATAAGATTGACAGAAACCCGACAAATAAATAACAAGGATTCTAGTTGCAATTCAGAGAGCTGTAACTACGAACCTATCCATTAATGATGGTATTTGTAAACTATACGCATTTGAATAATTCTCCTTCTGTTCTTTCAGATCTTAACAACAGCTATAGCCACAATCTGGAGATATTTGTAAAGGATGACAATTTAAATGCTATTAATTTCAGTGCAAGCAATTTGTATACAAGGAGCAGAACAAAACCCAAAGACAAAAAGTGTGTAAAAGGGAATTCAAAGATGAACAGTTAAAAAAGCAAACTACACCAAAGCAGAGCACAGATAAGGGGCTGTACTGTACAGTGCATTAAAGACAGGACCATGGCAAAATAAAACAAGGAGCAAGTGATTAAATTTGACATAAGGTATTTGCCATTGTAAAGTGATGGGAATGTAAATTACAATATCAATTATGTTTCATAGCTTTTTTAGGGGAAAGTAATATGATGAATATATTTGATTATCAGGGAAGTCAAATAAAAGTAGATTTCAGAAACTGAGCTGTGAACTGATACAGTCAGACCAGCAAGAAAGAAAAAAAAAAAGAAAAAAAAAAGAGGGAAGAGACATGAATTTGGAAACACAAGTAGATTTGGACACAGCTTGGCTGTACTAAGCAAGAAGAAGAATGTGTAAATAAGCCACACTCAAAGGATGCTTGATTGATGGGAAGAGAGGATTCCAGAGAGCAGGGAAATGGAAGAGGCTTCAGATCCATATTGCAGATTATCTTGGCAATGCTGCGCTTAGTGTGCAGACTGAGGTCCTCATCATTCTTCCAAAGAAGGTGGTCCAGACATTCATAATATACACCAGTAAATTGGTTGTTACAAGTCAGAGTTACTGGTCACATTGAAAAGACAAAAGAGAAACATTTTCTTCCCACCTTTGAGAAAGTGCGATGAGCCAGAGTACAATGCCTAAGCTCACTTTGTGTTTAGCTACTGCATGAACTGTGTTTAACCAAGTTGCTTCTGAGAATTCTGATTTTAATAGTTTTTGCTTGTTCTTGGCAGTTATCCTAGCCATCCCAGGCAAACAGACTGTATTCTGTGCAGGGCATATCTCATGAATAGCCATGGATCTTCACAGAAGCTGTTTATGTTGTTTTAACTATATATTGAAGATACAGAATCAGATGCAAGACGCTCTGGTATAAAAAAAAAAGCTACATAAGCAAATGAAAAGGATGAACGTGCCAAGTCTAATAACTTCCTCTTAACCAGACGCCAGTTACATATTTACATGCATACATATTTTGTACCTGTTTGCTACAGTGAAGAATTAATTTTCTTTAGAATTCCAA
The DNA here is from genome assembly GCF_000737465.1 of Haliaeetus leucocephalus. Classification (NCBI taxonomy): domain Eukaryota; kingdom Metazoa; phylum Chordata; class Aves; order Accipitriformes; family Accipitridae; genus Haliaeetus; species Haliaeetus leucocephalus. The sequence continues at coordinate 1,630,239 of NW_010972598.1, read as the reverse complement.
ATTAAAAAAGAAACAATAAGGTTAGAGACTGCAAGACTCCTCCCCTCAGAAGAAAAAAGATTAAAAACATCGTCTGAACTCTTGACAAAATTTATACACTTAAGTGATTTGACAGGCTTCAACTGTTCTACTGCTTTTTCAGCATTGTATTCATAAAATAGTCATTCTGCAACCAAGACACTCTGTGGGGCTAAAAGGCACTCTTTGTAGAAGAAATTGCTGAAGCAATGGTAAAAGCCATTAAACCCAGAGGGTGTGAAAAGGCAGAAGACTTGAAAGTCATTTTCTGAAAATAGATACATCTGTCTTGGTTTCTTAAACAGTCATTGAAAAATGCGGAGATTTTTTTTTTCTCCAAACTTACTCTGTGCCCATTGATTCTTCTCAAGTAGTTTGTCATTTATAATACTGCAAAAATTTGCCAAGAGGAGTTCCATAACATGTATGTTAACTCTGTAACATGAGGAGTTATAACAACATGTGTGTTAAGTATTGTAATGAAAAACATTTCCCCCTCCCTACTCCACTTGCACTGTATATATAAGTTTTTGGATAAACATAGTTTTAGTGAAAGAGTTCAGAATACACATTTTCTAATAAACCTTGCAGATGTTAAAAAAAAAAAGTTTTAATTTGGTATATGGCTCCATGTTTTAAAATCAATCCCTGCTGTGCATTGCACACTATTTACAAATGATGGAAAACATCTGAATTAGTGTATGCTTCTCACAGAACTAGACTGATATATACAAATGTAACATTATAATAAAATACCTACTTATGATTTTATCACTCTTACTTTCAAAATATTTAGCATAACATTAAACTTAAACTTGTCAGTCCACAATTCTTCATTTAGCAGTTATTTTATGCTTAATACAATCTTTCATGCTATCTGCAAGATTACTGATAAAACTTTAAGGTTTGCAACAGAGAAGACAAGATGTGGTAAACAAGCTTTATGAAGACTTAAAGCAACAACAACAACAAATCATTGAAAAGTACACAGTCCTTGAAGAACACATTAGCCAGTAACACAATACGGTATGAACAGATATACCCTGGGAGCAAAAAGAGTAAGGAGATTCCATTTTATTATGATTGCCTTTCAGAATAGATTCCCACTCATATACATACTAAAAAAAAAGTCAAAACAAACTGAAATATAAGTATCATCGTGAGCAGAAAGATGCAGAAAATGAAACGGAAAACCTGCTGTCTATATGAACATGAACAGCTTTCCCTCCAAAATGATTAGTTATTCCAAATTTTTAGAGGAAAAAAAGAACCTCTCTGAAGACTGTGTCAATAGAATAATATTTTGTGTATACTCTTTGTGTAGTATACAATCAAGTAAAATTAAAGATGATAGCATGCACATTAAAAACAAGGTCATTACTATTATGGCCTATCTATATAAACAAAGACTTTGAAACAGCATCCTTCTTCAATTTAAAATAAATTGGAACATGATCTAAAATAAGAACTTTTCATTGAAAACAAAATCATTAAATGGTCACAACAATTCTTTTTGAAGATGACAGAAGCATGGGCTGAGGTTTGATTTTGGTAGTTCTTTTCAAGTTTTACTTCTGGTTGGGAGTCAGTATGTTGAATTTGAGATCTAAAATTACTTTGCTCATGAAAAAAATCAATTATTTATCAGGAAATTTAAATGACTATAACATAATTGAAGAAAACAATTTTGGGACCAAAGAAAACTTTATCTAAGCCCAATGTTTCCACATGCATATGAGCTGCTGTAACATGCTGGATTCCCTGGTTAGTTAGGCTGATGAGAATTGAAACATACATATAGCCTCTATTCTGTTCCTTCCCTTCCCACACGTGCAAAGAAGAGTTTAACTCCGCTATTGTAAGTTCTACAAAGTACTTCCATTCAGAAATACCCTGAAATGAAACTGGCTGAAGAAGAAAACAAACAAAAAACCCCTACACAAAATGAAGAAAAAAGGACCCCCCAAGAAAACCCCAGAAGAGCTTGCAAAAAACTCACTGAACTGCTTTTTATTTCTTGCAATAGCCTCAAAGTATTTAATATTCCAAAACCATCCAGAATTATTTGCACGTTCGTTTATTAAAATTTATTACTGGTAGGATTTTGCTTTATTGAAAAAAGGAAACTCATTAGCCTGGTAATTTGCAGTCTTTGTATATCAACAAAAAGGAAGATGAACTGCCGAAACATCATTTTGAATTCTTTCATCCACTGACAGACTTACCTTTTCCATGGCTGAGGAAGATTTTTTTTTTTAACCTGATATGACTGCTGAGAACAATTTCCTTCTACTAGAACAAATTTTATTTATTTAAAAAATGTAAAACAGATAGAAAATTTACAACTTAGTGCAAAATAGAGAGCAATTGCTAAGTGTTAACAGAAGAAAGCATTGAACCTACCTAAAGATCAGAACAGCCGGATGTAAAAGAAAAACAAGTCTTACAACTGTGCCCCATCTACTCATGTATTTTATGTGTTAGAAATAACACTGAAAGCATGTTCTAAATCAAATCAAGATCCTGAATTTGTTTTATTTTGTACTTAGCTTTTAGCTGCAACAATAAGGGTACTATTCTGCTAGAAAGAGTTGTGGCTTTCTGAAGCTGTTTGAGTAGAGAATATTGTATGTCTGGTATGTTCAAGGTGGTCTTTGTAGTATGTAAGAGCAGCTTTTCTTCTTTACCTATTGAAGAAATTGCTCTCAATGGTAATTTTAAAAAGAGCTCTACAAGTATAAAAAGAGAGCCAGCATCTATTATTCAATCATAACTTTTTTCCACGTTATTGATGTATTTAATTTCTAAACCTGTTTGCCTACTAACCAATTCATACTTCTCTGTGAATTCAAGTGACATTTGAACACCTGGATGCAGAATATCATCGGCTAATGAAAGGACTTTTAGGAAGGTAGGTTTATTGCTATTTTTCAAGTGTTCTCTATTTATAAAGAACATTAAGACACAACCATACATTTATACTGTGGAGAACAAGTAAAAAGACCATGAGTTTGTGAGGAACAGTCCCCATCTTGCTCAGAATTTATATTTTGTGAATTAAAGGTGACAGAGGACCATATGGAAACCCATGATAGAATAAAAATGCAAGTAAACTAGTAACAGAAGAGAGAATTCTACAACACATTTCCATACCAGTAATAATGACAGTATTCACACAATCTCTATATATCAAAAAACCAACAGAATTTGAAAGAAATTGTAATAATGTCAAGTTACTGAAAAATAAAAATGAGTGAGAAGTCCTAGAATATGTGTTTCAGAGAAAATTTCAATACTACAAGATGGAGAATGTATGCATGGGTTTGCGTTACTTGTGAAAAGCACAGCTGGATCCTATGTAAGCACAGGAATATTGCGGAGATAGCATTCTCACCAGTTGATTGACTAAGGAGAGAAGGCAGTTACAGTGGGTAAGTAACAGCTGAAGATTGCAACTTCTTCCAAATTATAACCACTATCTCTACAATGGGAACTCTGACAAATCTTTCCATTCAGAAGTATCACGAAATGAAATTCGCTTAAGCGAAAACAAACACACACCACACCTCCCCCCCCACCATACCCTTCACTCCTTCTATAATAGTTTCATGTTTTGATATTTGTCCTGGACATATATGTGTACATGTATTATATTTTAAAATAGAAACAACTATGAAATTTTCTTAGGTTGACTGCTTCTCTGTCTCTGCCTAATAACACAGCCTGAGATTTCTCCTAACCTCTACAAAATTTGATGTTGTTTTTTATTTTTTTAATTACTTTTTAAAATTTATTTTTTTAGTTATTCTCCAAGATGTTTGTTTTGTTCTAAGAAACATGACACACCAATTCTAAACATAAATAACCTGTTCAAAACTGGCCACAAGGCTATGACATTTAATTCCTATGACAGTATCTTTAAGATTTATGAATAAAATTCAAATAACAACACAAAAGAAACAATTATTAGTATTCCTGAAATACTAAGTAATTACATCAGTTCCTATCATAGCTGATCTAAGCATAGAAGATGTGAAAATACAATCAATCCAAATGACTAACTGACATACAAGTGAAACAGGAATGATCTTTGGAGGATTCCAGGCATGTATGGGTCTTGCATGTTTGGTTTTTGGTTTTTTTTCTATTTACAACTGCAAGCTGCTTACTATTTTTATGACGTAGTTCATTTTTTCACCATTTTTTTTTTTTAAATCTTGAAAATCTGCAAACAATTTAACAAATTTCTCTTTTCCTACTCAGTTCAGTGTCTGTGGGCATTTATATAAATTGATTTTATTCCAGTGATCTTGCCTGTCAGATCTTGGTATCTTGTCCGATTTTAATTTCATTGCCTCAGCAAATTATATAGGTGTTGAAAGTTGTGTAAGACACAAGCCTCAATGTTTTTGTAATCTTTCATTTTAGGTAAGTGACAGACATTCACCCCAAAACAGTCATTCATCACTGCAGATAAATTATTACACCTTTCTCTTAGGGAAAAGTACCTCACTAAAAAGCTTTTCTCCATTACTTAGACAATGTCTTCCTCTTTCCTTCTGATTATTTTTGTATCTTTCTCACATTATCTTTTCAAAAGCCAGGCTTTAAAATGGTCAAGAAAAAAAAATATGTTGTTTGTTATTCTACTCCTTTTCTGCTGTAGAGACAATACTTTTTTCTTTGAGACTGAAAGAGTAGCAGAGGAAGAAATGAATCCTTAGAAATCTAAATGAAATGAAGATGTTGAATAAGCAGGACAGCATCCTTTTTGGATTTTTAAAATCATTTCACTTAAGTATTTATTTTCCTTGAGTCTATTTCCTAGAATCTTTAGTAAAAGGCTACATTAAGCAAAAATGGTACTTTTGAAGGAAACAATACAGCTCAGCATTAAGGTCTCCCCCCCCTTTTTAAATTATATAGATTCTTTTTTTCTATTTTTCTGAGAATTTTAACTTTTGATTTCCTGCATGCTTCTCTTGGATTCTTAACTCAAAGAAGCATTATTAATCACACCTTGATTTTTGACAAGTTTACGCCATTCTTGCATTTGTGATTTGGACTTATACTCCTTTACCAAGAAAAGAATAGACTCTGCCTACAGGAGTAAGGCTAAGGCTAAGGCTTCCCAAGTGAATGAGTAACACTGAAAGTAATCTTTGGATATTTTGCCCATTCTCACCCTTTCCTCCAGTAAAAGGGAAAAAATACCCAAACCCAGAAGTATTTTATGCCATAGGAAATTCTTCAGGTGAGCCAGACATGGATCTTAGCACCATTCTAATGTAAACTATTACTGACAAGACTGCATTGTTTGTGCAAATGTGTTAGAAAGTTATCCTTGCTATTTGTAGTGCATTTTTACCCCAATCCTAGCAAACCCAACTCTTGAATTTCAGTTCATCTTCTGACCCAACAGACACTCTTACATGAGACTCAATTGAGCAGGCATTGTAACTGCGTAAAAAAAAGGACTGACTTGCCAACAAAGAAAGAGAGATGATACTGGAATTATTGATAAAATGTATACCAATAATTCTCTTAAATCCTCAATAAAGCAGCACAGCAGTCAACAGACTAACAAAAGTCCTTGTCTTATTCCTCACTTATCCACCTTTAGCAGAGTAACAGAATCCACAGCATTAGCAATTTAAAATAGGAAGGAAGCAAAGCTGAGCTCAGTTGGAGGAAGAAATTTTGGCTTCCATTTGGTTTTGATTTTCTTCACTGGATGTTTTTCTGCACTTCATAAAAATAATATCATACTTCTTTCATATTACCAAATCAAAGAAGAACTGTGCAGCAAGACTCTTTGAACTGGATGTAAAATATACACTTCATAATGCTTCAGTACAGATACTAAGTGAAAAGATATGAAAGACCTCAAAGAAAAAACATCTCTGCTTTACTTCCTAGTAAATCTTTAATTTCTAGTGGTGACACTTTTTAGGTTAGCAGTAAGAGGTATTTATGATATCCAAAAACTTTTTATACAACACAAAAAATATTAACCAATACTTTACTACCATCCCTACTGCTTGCATTCACCTCCTGCTCCTGAATCTCTCCTGTAACAGGAGAGATCTGTTTCAAACAAAAAACTGACTGTGGATATCCCAAATGGATATTAAAGACCACAAATAATTTGAAATCCTACTAAACATTAGACAGTATAAAGTACGTAAATTGTGTATTTCCAAATGTTATTATTTTTTCTAGTTTCCAAGTAAACACTGTTGCACAACTATACTTAGCAAAAACAGGACTCACACATTTTCTGATGCAATTTCATTGAAGATTTATAACTTAAGAATTAAATGTAGGTATTTGTAGACACCAAGTCAAAGCCATGACATTCTTTAATATTTACTTGCTTCATTTGGAATGCTTTTAGTTCTCAGAAGTTTTTGAATACTTTCTCAAAGAAGTCAAAAGTCTCTTTTTCAGAATCCATAAGAGGTGAAACCATTATCTTTATGATTTTACTGACAGCGATTCTATTTTAATCTCCCCCCCCAAATGCTCCATAAACACCTTTTATCAAATTAAACCATCTGTAATATAATTTCCCATTTCCCCACTATGTCAGCATTATTCTACAAAATCAAACCAGTGAAGCTAGCTTGTCTTTCAAAAAGTATTTTTCAATGTTTAGCCAAAATTCATTCTAAATGTATTAATGTATTTGTTCAGCTCTGAAAGTTTTAGACACACAAAATCAATCCTTATATAATTCTATAACAAGTGATCAATTACCTGTTAAACTGGCCAAAAAATTGCCTAGAATTGGATGACAGCATTCTACCACAACGGATTGTTTAGGAAAACACAACAATAACAGAAAAAAAATCCTCTTCAAGAGTCAGTTAAGCCAAATGATTAAACGTAGCTTCTCCTACCCATATCTTCCTGTTGAATCCAAAGAAAGCATTCTCTGCAGTTACTTAACTGCAAATACGATTTGTATTGTTATTTACATTGTTACCAAGAAGCAAAAGTTACTTGGTCATCATAAGATTCCTAAGCCTAATAAAGCATACACCTATATTCAAACTAGGCAAATGACATTGCTATCATATAAACACTTGGAAAATGAAAGCATTCTTATACTTACTCTTTATAATGGATGCTGAAGCGTAAGTTACTGTTATTGAATATACTTTTTTTGTAAGTATAGAAAACATTTAAAATCTATTTCTATGTGATAATTTGGATAGAACCAATTTATATACTGAAAACTACAGAGACCACAGGATTTTAAGAACAGGTAAGTATTTCCACAGGGACGTAAAAATTCAAATCTAACAACTCTCATTAAAATACCAGTTAATTGAATTCTGTTGCCTAGTATTCTTACAGTACTTAAATCCTTTGAAAACACATTAAAACTACCAAACTAGAAGAACAGCAGTATCAAACAGGAAGAATTTTTAGTCAAATGCCTGCTGCTGCTTTTATGACATTCCATATTTCATCATTATAGACTGGCTTACGAACTTGTACTAATGTAGCAGCTTTAATAAGTAGAACTGAAGTGGTAGACTGTTGCCCCCACATCACAAACCACTAACATCAGTATATATTTTAGTTTCTCACCTTGTCAATCATTTTACGGGCTTCCATTTCTTCAGAATTGGGATTTTCCAACTCAATAGTGTAAGTACCTTTGTCACTCTGGTCGTCCTCATTGTCCTTTTCAGTAGCAGCAGAAACATGTTGGCCTTTCAACTTTTTGTCCATCTCCTGGTTCTGACTAGGCCTATGGCCAAGGCTTCCCGAACTCCTTAACAAGGCAGCTTGTAAGACAGGTAATGCAGCAGAGGGTTCTTCTGATTTTTGTTTTAAAAGTTTTGCATGAACACCATGTACTGCTCTGTGATGTGATGAGCTAGTTTGTACAGATGAAGGGACTGCTTTCTCTCCTGACGTAGGTTTCACTCTTTCAGCTCGTGCATGAGGTGTTGGAGATGGAGATTCTGGGCACAAAGCTCCCACATTCTGAGAAAAAGAGTAAGAACGTCTCTTTCGAGGATGGTCTTCATCAAAAAACTCAATCATAAAGGCAGTCTGACTCAAACCGGCTTGCTCTTGCTGCTTTTCTGTGGAATGGACTTTCTGGTGTGACTTTTTCAGCTCTGTATGATGATGCCTTAAATGTTCTTCAAGTGCTGCCCGCTTACTGTAATGCCGGTGTGCACCAGCATTTTCTGAATCACTTTGTGTACCATCATCATGCTTATTCCCTACAAGCAAAGCAAAAGAATATATAGCACAATGAAACAAACAAACAAAAAAAGCCCCAGCCCAACATGTACAAAAGAAAACTGGCAAACAAAGAAAGAATTTCAAATTGGTTTTCCGTTTAGACTCCAACAGCTTTCATATCTGGCTCTGCAAATTTTGTACAGCCCCTGGTAATGCATTCAACTTGCTATGAGTCAAACAATGAAACATTTCATAAGCTGGTCAGTAACAGCAGAGAATTTGAATTACCCTTTTCACCAATATTCTCATCTGTGAATACTTATCAGTGACTTACAAAAGCCAGTATTTTACCAGCTGTACTATAGTATGTTTCTGAATTATACTAATGTTGTTACACAGCCAGTTGATTACAAATGACTACTGAAAGATTCAAGGCAGGGTTAAGAGGAAAAAGAAACCTTAAAGTAGTCCTTCCGGTATCTGAAAATACCCATTGAGAGCCACAGTTCATATTGTTGGATTCCTCACACATTTACAAGAGTTTATCATGAGAAATGTCTACTAAAAATTGGAATGAATTCTTTATTACTCTTTCCAAGAAGTAAAATGAATTTTTCCATCATTCATTCCCCTCAGCATCCGATGTATGCATGTAAAGTAGTTATTACTTATTCATTCCACAAACTACTTTGAGATCTATGAATAAGGATTATGTATTTAATAAATGATATATACGCCTACAAATATACTTTGTAGTGATACCTGAAAATGCATGGAAGCCTGGACACTCATACACAGTAAGTCACATGTAACACAAAGCAACTTCATGTACAATGAAAGTGTCTACACTTTTAAGTTTTAGCTCAGTTTTACCTTCTTTGAACTCTTTTTTGATCAAGTCTTACTTGTGTATACACAGATCGTACAATTTATTTATTTTTTTATTCTCAAGAGGATAGCTTTTTAAGGTTTTCTCACTTACATAGTTAGGATATGCAGCTACTACTCAGTAAAATAGTAATCACATATTGGGAAACCTTATTTATCAGACTAATAGCACTGAATACACAGCTGGAATCCCAACTCACATTCCTGTTTGCTACTTATTTGTACAGTGCCTAAGAAAATGATGTGATGGTTCCTATACTTCCAAACAGTAACAATAAATATCAACATCACAGTAAAAGTCATATCACATGACTTTAGCAGTGTGACTTCAGTACAGGAAGAAAAAGCTGAGGAAAAAAGAAAGTTTTAATTTTTTTTTTAATCAAACTTTCAAAGCGGCTAGGTATATTCTCTACCTTATAATCTGAAAAAGTACAATTAATGAGCGAGAATACAAACAAATCACAGAAGATTACAAAATTCAGATATTTATTATAACCATATGCACCCCATAACTTACACCTCTTTCAGATGAAAATTCATCAGTCTTTGAGGAGCCAGGAAAAGGTTAAGGCCTTGTAAACAAAGCCCTTCCTATTTATCAAAGTGACAAGCTTAATATATTAAGGAATGTTCATGAATATAACACAGTATCATGAAGACCAAAGAATGCTCTGTGATATGCTCTAGAAGAAATATTACACTATTATCTTAATGCTAGCACATTGATATAATTCTGTTTTCAAGATTTTATTTTTTGGCTTAATTTGGAAGAGTCAGCCTTAAAAAGAAGACTTTTGATCAGTAAGACAAAACATGTTGTACCCAGTCCCAGCTGGTTTAACAGCTAGGCATGATAATGTTGCAGAATCAAGAAAAATGGGAATTGCAGGGTTAACCTGCTGAAATTAAAAACAGAAAATGAGAGACTTGAAGTTTTCTTTCTGAAAGTTTGAATGCCACTAGAATCTTCATCTGAACATCAAAACTACTTTCTTCTTTATTCTGCTAAGTGGCATCCAAAAGAAAGTACACTTATCACACTTAACATTTCATTTAATTTTATTTGAAGTGTCACTATCTGCAGTAAATGAACATGTATAATCACCTGGAACTCCATTCAACAGCAGCATTCTTGTAAAATGCAATATTCTGCAAGCTTAGTATAAAAATTGAAGCTCTTAGTCTATTTCAGATTCCTGACTCAAACTTGACTCTGTCGTACATCATCGATTTAAGCAGAATAACTATATGATGTATTCTTTGCCATAAATGATTTTCTTAGAGCACATGAATATTCACAGAACATATGCTATTGGAAGAGTTGCTAAAAGCATAAATTGAACTTCAGAGCTTTGGTTCTAAAAAGCAATTCGGCTTTTTAAAGTAATGCAGGGGAAAAAGTGAAATATACGAAATTTAACTAAGGTTTGGATTTCTTCCTTTTCCCTTTCAAGATCAATGTTTTAAAAACGTTATGTTTTCAGCTGTACTAGAATATCTCCAATTAGTATACTTATTGTAAGATTACTTAAGATTTGTTTTCCTATCCTCTTTTTAAGACTTAATAACTGTAATAAAATTTCCCAGCACAGATCCTTGCACGCATGTGGAGTATCTGTGATTTCAACTGAACTCAGCAAGGGCTCAGGGATCCACTCACTGGATGCTGGTGAGGAATTGTTGCTTTCAGAAATAGGCATAGCTGTAATTATTCACGTTACCTTTCAGTCTCTTCAAGTACACTGGAACGTCACTCTTAATACTTTTGGAATCCTCCTCAGTTGGTTCCCATATCATTCTAGGAGGATTGTTCTGTGCTAGCCAATCTGCTACTTTGCTCTCTGCGGCCATCATCACTGTCTGAAGCCCAGGCAGGTCCTGACCACTGGAGGAAGAAGGCTTTTTTGACTTGTGACGCTGTTCTGATGTGAATTTTGTCACGTGATCTTTGATAGTCACTTTTCCTGGAGTGTTGTCATCAAATTCAATGGTAAAGGAAGCATGCCCTGCACCTGCTGCATGGGAGCTTTGAGTGTCTTTTGTTGGAATTTCATGAATAGTGCTCTCTGCTACCTGTGAAGGTTGCTGGAATTCTTTTGTAGGGATTTCAAAATAACTTGGCTCCCTACAGAAAGGGTAAAGTTCTTCATTTGCAGCTGCAGACTGCTCCTCAGCTTGCTTGGCATCTGTGCTGCATCCTATTAAGAAAAATAAAAAATAGATTTCACAATACTTGGGAACTTCAGGTTCTTCAAGAAGTTTCCAAACTCCTGTAAAGGCCACTTGAGCAATTTCTGGAATAAACAGTAAGATTTTGGAGAAGATTAAGCAATGTAGTTCTAGAAAAATAATTCCAGAATTATAATTCCAGAATTACATATTAAAAGTATTACTGAAAAGACAGCACGACCTTTGGCTGTAAGGAGTGTAAAATGGCAAAAAGCCGACTTAGAATTTGTCAAAGAAAATTTGCATTCCAAAAAACTTTTAGATGATATAAAGGTCAGATGAGTTATCACACATGAAAAACCCGGTAAATCGCATTAGAGAAATAGTTGAAATGATCATTATTGCAATTCCAATCTATCGGAAAAACATCAAATCAAGGTGCCCCCAAAAGAAGTGCTAGTGGTCTGGCTTTCATTTCCTGCAGTGGATAGCTAGTATAGTTTTGTTTGGTAAAATTCTTTGGAAAAACAATTCACACATTAACAGAACGTAAACACTAATTCTGGCTTGAAAAGTTTAACACTGATAAGCATTGGAAAGTGTTTTGGAATTCAAACACTTTAGTTTTATCTTTTGTAGAAACCTAAAGAATCAAGCTAAATCCTACCGTCACCTGCTCTTATTTTGTTTCCATAATTTGTAGATGAACAGAAAAAGTAACAACAGCTGTAAGTGTGTAGAATGTTACCAAACCATGCTCTAACTGGGTAAAGAAAGCAGGAAGTGGAAAAAGCATGGGGTAGTAATTGAAAGTCCCACTGTATAGCCTCAACAAAGGTTAAAGTTCCTTTTGATTGCAGCAAAGCTACCAAAGTGCCTTTAAGAAAACAAACCTTCTGGTTGCATTTCATGAAGTAGTAAGCTAGCCAAAATATCTGGTGTAGAGATGTGCTATAAGCAACAGACGCTTGAGAAGTTAGCAGCAACGGCAAGTAACATTCCAGCAGAAGAACTCTGAATAGCTCCTACATGATTTATCATGAACCACGTTAAGATGCTTAAGAAATTATTTTAGGTTGCCAAGTAAAGGAATAAGAATGCAATTAACAGATTTCTGGCACTAAAAATAGCCACACTATATCAGCTAAGACAATTAACATTTGTGTATGAAACTATTATGCAATAAGGTAGCAACAGAAACATTTATACTGGAGTCAGGAGTTTAAGGGGTAAAGGATGCAGGATGGCATAATGCGCCTATGCTGTTCTTCACAAACACGTGCTTCTTGTGAAGATTTAGGAAAAGGTTGAAAAATTAAAAAATAAAAAAGGATGGTAATTTGATACAGAGAAATAGAACTAATTAAGGGACAGCATAATAGCTGGAAAAGTTAAAAAAAATGATGTTATGGTGTGATAACAAAAATAGTACACATTCTTTATTATTGCCATACTTGGATACCAACAGGATAAAATAACTCTGACACAGGTGACAACTCTTTCAACTTATTTTATCTAAAAGTAGCTGTTGCAAACACAAAAGATGTTCAGAATTCAGACAGTTTTCATATTGTGCTGTTGCATTCCAAGAATACCCTAGCTAATGCTTTTCACTGCACTGTGAGCTACCTCATCTCTGTGGGGTAGTTTCCAGGCACTACAACAGCAACTCACTACTCCCCTCCCTGGGAAACAGAATGCCCTTTTTAGCCCCCTTCCTGAAAACACTTATGCCAGCAGACAAACAGTACAGAATAAACCTATTTTACTGATGCAAAGGTCATTAAAAAAAATACAATTTCATGCAATTGTAACCAATAATTAAGCAAGACTGTGTTCAATGCTCCTTCAAAAGATAACTGGCTAACACAGTATGTTTTGAGAAATATTTCTAGTTTTGGGCCAGGCAAGAGCAATCTACTGGTCACACAATAAACAATATTTTTCAGTAAATATGAAGTAACTGGTTCATCACCATCTTTTGCAAATCACAAGATTGTAGCCAAACTACATCAGATGCATGGTAGGCTTAGGATGAGGGGATCTGTAACACTGGCTGGTGAGCACTGATGGACAATTCTCCCTGTAAAACTTGCCTGCACCAAATTTAACATTTGTAATCAACTGTTTATACTAATATTTTTGATTAAAACATGCTATAACATGGCTTGAATCTAAATTATGACAGAGTGAATCTAATCAAAAGAAGTGAGAAACTGAACTACAACTAAATTGTAAATTTTGCTAAACTAGAAAAATTCTTACAAATACATTGATATTATATATAATGAAAAATATCTGAAGTACAAGTTAATTTTAATTACTTAAAAAATCCTATTTTCAGCCTGAAGTACTTGCATTTTTAGAAGAGTTAAATATATCAGAATTGATTAGAATAAGGAATTGAAAACAATGCGGAAACAAAAATATAGATCCTGATCTGAACCACCCTTCAGAATTTTTCACCCAAATTCTAAATGTAAGTCCTTACAGCTTTCTAAATATTACAAAGAGTGATCTATAAAATAGCCTTACCTTTGAAATCCTATTATAAAAAGTCATCGGTCAAGATGAAGAAAATTATGTATCAGACTGAATACAGAAAGCTTTAAGAGAAAACCCTCCAGCAAATACTGAAGATAGTTAGCGGTCATCACAGCTCTATAATTTTTAAATAGAACAAGCATAGTATCTGTACAGCAAAAAAGGCAATTGTGTGGAATTGAAAGCGTGTTTTGGGAAAATGAGGGGATGGTGGGTTGTGAACTGCTACCTCTTCAGGGACTGAAGAGACTTCTGAACTGGCAAGAGTGAAAGGAAAGGGGCAGAAAAAGAAGCAGGGTATCTGTAAAGAAGCAGCTCTCATTCTACAAAGGTCTAGAACTACAAAAGACAACTCTGCAACAGTTTCTACAAGGCAAGTAAGGAAGCAATAACTGTAGCTGCTACACAGGTGTAGTGAGACAATAAATGAAATAACAAGTCTAGGAGAGGCTAAGAGGGAAACTGTGTAATATTTGGGAAATCATAGGCTTAACCAAATAGAGATTCAGGGAGATCCTTTACTAGAATAATGTCAGAGATGATAATCAGAAAAGCAACATTCACTTTGTGAAGTTAGCAGAATTGATTATGCTTTCTAGGATTTTTTTGGGTTTTAAAGTTATATTTCTTAAGTTACACACACAAATAGTCATGCCAACCTGGAGAAGAAATGTCATAGGTAGTCTGTGCTATTCAACACACGCTATCAGATATGCAAGAAATTGCCTGTGTATATGAATATATTATCATCTGCAAAGATAGGATGAAACCTCAGAAAATATCTTGCATGGTCTTCAGATTTTTTAGAAATGTTCTTTTTTTTCTGCCTTAAAAATACAGTTTTAAGAATAAAACCTGTAAAAGAAAATGATCTGGAATTTACAAAGCACTTCTTGAAAAAATGTCTGTAAACCTGGAGCAAAATATTTATTTGCAGAAGGTGTAAGAAGCAGCCAAAATATCATATTTACACAATACCTCAAAATATTTTTTATGTTAGCTTTATATTGCGTACTGTGCAATGATATGTTTAATGAAAAGAAGCTGAACTTAGCGCCTTCAAATGCTTAATAGAATTTCTTTTTTTTCTTTCTCTTTCTCTCCATATTACTACTTTTTATTTCCCACTTAACTTTTAGGTTATTTTTGTTTGCTTTATGGTTAAAGCATATTTTTCATTTGTTGTTTAAAGACAAGACTGCAAAAAATACATGTAACGATTCTCCTAGTATTAAATAAGATGATCTTTGTCTTTTAATGTTGTCATAACCCGTCTTATGAAATAATATCAAAATTGCTCTAAATAAAAATATAAAAAAGTATTGTAGAGAAATCCCCACGTCATAATAAATCATTTAACTGCATGCTTTAAAGGAGTTAAAAGTGAAAAAAAGTGCAAAACTAATCTTACTTAAATATATTGCTGTGATGGCTCTAAAAAGTTCTGTAAGCTCCCTGTGACATCCTATGCACATACACTTCTATAGCTTTGCAAAGCAAGCCTTACATACGCAGCACTTGCACGTATTCCAGACCAAACCCCAGCAAAATTCTAGAATAAACTTCTAGAACTTTAATGTTAATACTAGTGATTAAACATGTGTGTGTAATCTCCTACATATACTGATTACACTGGTATTTCTAAAATAACTGTCAGCCTACTTTACCTTAAAATGACACTGTTTCTTAAGTGTAAAGAACATTTAATCTGACACATTGTTACACAACACTGGAATTAAAAAAATACATCATGCCAAATGGAAAAAATTACTTCAGATCCTTAAAGCCTGTTTAAAAATTGACTTCTATCTTTTCTTAGATTTCTGGTAAAGGCATTAATGATGTAAAATTCCACAACCACTACTGAGATCAGCAGAGAATGCAGTTTTTGCTTTTCCACAAAGTGAGACTGTAACACGTGGCAATAATAATAATTACACACCAGGTAAACTTGCCAATAACATGTAAGTTTAACAGCTGCAGTGTAGATAAAGTCACATCATAGGTGTATATGCAACTGTTCATTTTAATACAGACTAGTAGATCCATGGATCATTAAATTAGAGCAACATGCATGTCTGAAAAAAGCAGAAAGGTTTTTTCTTTTCGAAGTTTTCCAGGCTATTCTGCTCTGTTTGGAAATAATTTCCATTAGTGAGTTTCCGTTGTGATAGAAAGACAGTAACACTGAAATAATCTTATTAACTTGAGATTGTAAAGACTAATTGTCCATAGTTGGCTTAGCAGAAACAAATCTATTTCAATCTCCTCATTAAACCTTGCTCCATCTGTTATAATTCATGCCTTCTATTCAGTGAATAATCATGTACCAAATCATTAAAGCATGAAGCAGATTCTTCATAGGATTAATTTGTTACAATGGTATCAGGTTTTATTGATTTGAGTTACTGAAAAAAAAAGTTTAAGAACTTATGTACATGAATTCACCTGTAATGTACTTACTTTTCAGCAGTTTATATTAAGAAGCATGGTCCAAATCGGTGTTTTAAATACTTAATACAATTTAGCCCACGAAAGAACAAATAACTGCATCAATCTTGAACGTGTTTTATTAAAGTTCATTTTCATTTAAAAGGTATCCAAACGTGACAGTCTTGTGAAGTTTCTAATTTCCTTTCATTAAAGTGTTTCTTTATATTGATTTCCAATCATTATATTCATCTATGTTATAAAACCTAAGTGCATGAGGAAAATGCATACTAACTTGTTGAAAATTAATTTAATGTTTTCATGGAATGTAACTGTAGGCCAAAAGGGCCCCAAAAACTTATGTCTTTATTTTATAATTGTACTAAAACATTTAGGATATTTTTTTGCACACTTCTACACAGACATAGTTAGTGTTCTGAGATTGAGGAAATGTGTCCATAAAGGCAAATGTCAACTCTTATCTGTCTGTCTTCTCAGGCTATCTGCCAACGCTACTAGAAGAACATCTACAACAGTCAAAAAACAGACTAGTAAAACATACGACTAATGTCTACTCAGAGATTAAGTGATCAAGATAAATAAATCACTTGTCTATACAAGGAATTATAGTTCTACATCCTCCCAAATGAAATTGTTTTGCAAAAATGTCAGGGTTTGTTTTTTTCCCAGCAGTGTCTTCCTATAACATTTCACATAAGCTTTTGTTTAGTATGTACTTATTCAAACTGAATTCCATTCTTGCAGATTTATTAGTTGTTCAGTTTGAGGAAATAGAAGCTATTCCTACACTCTACTTAGATTAATTCTATTCGTAGGAAATAAATTCATGATTAAACAATAACAACATAAACAAAAGGGATTTCTAACATATGTTTTATATATACATATACATATATGTATACATATACATTTTAAAAAAAAGAAATATTTTATTTGCTGAGAAGGCTCCGGGCCCAAATTTTATTTTTATTTATAGTGTGTATATATAAGGAAAACAAACAAACAAAATCAGTTAAACAGTGTAGAAAATATTAGTTCATCTTCTCTATTAATCATTTACCTTATGACAACTTCACTAAGGCAAAGCATGTCAAAAATATCCCCATTACTGAAGTTATGTCTCGAACAAACATATTTTCATCTACTACTGAAACAGACTGCACCTCCTTGATTACTTTGACAGGAAATTGGAATCTTATTTTTCTTTGAACTTGGGAACTAAGACAGAAGCACTGATCACTTGCTGAAAAAGCTCTTGATAAAATAAATACAAGAGCACGTAAACCATTTGATGCAATATTGCTTCTGAAAAAGCAATTTAAAATTATGAAAAAATAAGAATAGGTATGCTACTAAATAGAAGCTGGAATCTTGCGTTATACCTTGTTAATGGCATGGCATCAAAACCACAGACTTCAGGATATTACTTTTAATAACCCTGTATTTAATGAGGGCAAATAACATGCATGTTTTTTAAATTAAAACAATGTAGATAGATACATGTGAGTATAAAAAGCTTGATGAATTCTTATTTTTGTTACACTAGTTTGCTACAGACATTGGCATCTAAGCAATAAAACCACAGATACTAGAGACTTTACCATCCCTGTTTTGGCATATAAAGCAAGATACAGAGTCACAGGTTTCATAGCCAATAGTTAATGCTTCCTGTAATCTGGAAAGCAAGGAGAATCATGTGGCTAGCAAGTCTATTGATGGCACAACTCAAAGGCAAGGACTTAACTTTTTCTTTGTAACTGATGACATGCGCTTTTCTATTTTGTTGAGAAAAATGGAAGTGGAAGAACATCTAACAGTCATTGTTTCTCATTATTATTGCCATTAGGAACCAAATCTGTATTCCTTAGAAATGCTTAAAAGTGTTTGAAGAACACATTTTTAGACAAGATTTGAACTGTATAGTTACAGATTACTAATGTAGGGTATTAAGCCTGTAGCTAAAAAGCCTCCATAGGAGCACACAATAGCATACTCTACTCATGCTGCGTACGGTAGAGAAGTTTTTCACCAAAAAACTAACCAAATAAGAAAGTGTTCTGTAACTGTACTGAATTATGATGGAGTTCTTTTATACGCAATGAAGTTCTTTAAGTTGCACAAAACCTGTTACTAATTTAAATGTTTTCACCTGGTTTCCTTCTACTAGTCCAAATCTTAACAGTCCTACTATACTGTCTGAGTCGTGATAACTTTAGACTAATATGAAAAAGAACTTTTTGTCATAGCCTTTAACGACAACTCCAAAGATGTTGACTTCATTACATTGAAGCGTTAGTTTAATTTGATTTTACACATTTTTAGAGTTTACTCCAATTCCTGCAAAATAGGATTCATGACAACCAAGGCAACTACTATTACAGGAACAGAGAAATTCCCACTTCAGATAAAGTACTTCAAAAACCACAAAACTTAAAACTGTTGGGCCTTAAATGTGTGTCTAAACAGCTATACAAACATGGTTGAATTTTGTCCTAACTTGAGTAAGTTTTAAGGTTATTCTTTTTATAAGAATAGCAGTCACTTTATTTATATGCCTGATGATAGATTTAGAAGCCTAATTATAGGCATTGAGATTTAAGTTTTGGCAATACATACTCTGTATAGACAAGCTAACTAAAAAGAAGTCTGTATTATGGGGAAATAAACATTACCAGTTTAACTTTAGACTATGCAAATGTTTACTGCAAGAACTATGAAATGCAATTCCCTTAACACAGCATTACTGAATTACAGGAGAAAATATTAGCATAGATCACCTTATATAGCTTGAAGTTGAATACAAAAATAATGTATCACCATTTATTTTCAGAAATTATTTTTATAAATTATCCCTATGTAATCTCTAATTTTAAGCATATAAAGCGACAGATATAGACTAAATTGATAAGACACACTGGTTCAGTTAATGTTATCTTCTGTATTTACTGATAAGAAATTGCATTATATACTAGAAAACTGATACATTATACGTTAAATTTGTCTCTGGAAATGCATAGTTTCTCACAGAAAAAGTTTTTTAAACTAACTTAATTTTAATAGGCTTTCATCTCTGCAAACTGTCTATGAAACTTCCAAACACTAATATCTGTTTAGGTCCGTAGTTAAGAATATATGCACTTTACTATAGAAAAAAAACCCCAAACAACACAAAAATAAGACAACAGACTTACCCGAAGCCCCCGTCTCACGCATTTTTTCTTCATGCTTGCTATCTGGCTTACAACTACTTTTTTCATCAGCTTCATCATCACCCCACCAGGCTGGCTGTCCATACAAAGGTGTCCCACGAGGCATGGCAGAAAGATCTATAAAATCAGCCCAAAATTACTTTTAGAAAATTACTTTAGAAATTACTTTTCTATGTAGTTGTGATATTTAGGTTAAAATAACATGAAGAGAGAGCCATTTGCTTGGATCATTTCTCCTGGAAGCTGAAGTGAATTGGTTGCATGCATTTGCCTAAATACAAAACAAACTTGGAGGCTGGATAACTGATCTGGGTTCTAAATATAACAGCTTAGTAATGACCTGATCAAAACTTCTGGCACAAATGTTTACGCAAAGGCAGGAGACATGTCTTATTGTTACCCTGATATATCTGTAAACATTATTTTCTGCTTTCAGTTTAAAGTCATCAGTATAGCAGTACATTCCTGAAAGCTGTCTGCTGCTATTTCTGTGAGAAGATTCTCACTTTTTACCCACGTTGACCTTTCAATGAAATCTGAACTCACTGCATGAAAAACTGATCAAATTTTGCAATGTTGCCAAGGTTCCAAACTGCTGACAACTACTACAGAGTGCTGAAAGTTACCTTGTGTAAAACACTACTGAGGAGAACCATTTTTAATTTTCTTTTTTAAAAAAGATAATAGTTAAATTACAATACAATTAAAAATGCTATTTCTTACACTGGATGTATATACATGTTCAAACACATTTAAACGTAAAGATTAAATAAGAAAAAAACCCACTCATGTAGGTAAGATTTCTACCTTGATGATAAATGACTGGATTAGTTTTGACCTGATCTCTTGGAAGAATACTTCACCCTACTGAGATTTAGCTATTCTAGTATCATACAGATGTTCTGAAGATACTTTAAACAGTCTTTCTATAAAATAACATGATCTGTTCAAATCCAGCTTAGTAGCTTGTCTGTTACTTTGCCTATCATGAATTTCAACATTTTTATTCAATGTTTTATTCACTACCATTCCGAAGACGATATGTAATTTCATAGCCATGCCAAAAGTTTCAATATGATTTGAAGATACTAAGTACTTTTTTTAAAAAGCATTACAGTTTAGTCAATACTGAATTGTTTTTAAAAACTTGATGGCTGAAACTTGTGCACTGAATTAGCATTAGCAAACAGTAATGCATATATACAGCAACAGTGAGAGAATCAATCCCCAAAAAGCTTCTGAGAGTTGCACTCAAATATAAATCCCTATCGTTAACTTTGACTGTTTTTTGGAAGAGTGAAAAGACAAATGGAAGATGAGTATAAAAAACCCCACTGTGCTACTTTATGAAAAATTAAGAGGACCCAAATGCTGAAAAGCCATATTGAATAGGAACACTGAAGTAACGGATAGGCTTTATGTACCCTTAATAGGATGCTAAATCAGCCAAGAAACCACAGAATCCTATTATGTGGGGAAGAGAACTCCGTGAAGTGTGTCTTCCAGAAGAATGGATTAAACCTAAACAAAACTGTACAGCCTTGACCTAAGGAGTCAGACCTAAGTCAGCTCCATATTAAGGAAGCAACAATACCTGATTCTTTTCTAATTCTTGTGGTTATCTCCTGTAGTAACAGGTAACACAGCAAGTTACTATAAGATGAACAATAAACTTTAGCAAGCCTCACACTGAAGTTAAGACACCCGCAGCGGAGCCACCATGACACATTACATAAACATGAAAGATGATGTAGAAACAAGACCAAAGCTACAGTTGCTACAAATTTTTAAACCACAATGGAACACTTAGGTTCTATCCTGAGGCATCTAACAATGAATGCTAATATCTATAAAATAAACAAACCCCCCACCCATTTAAAAAAAAAAAAAAAAAAAAGAGAGAAAGAGCACTTGACAAGGGTGGTGGTAAAAAGTACAAAGTATTCCTGAAAAATATTTTTGGTTAAACTACAAAGAATAGGACTTTCCTGCCACAAATGCTGAAAGCTTGTGATTTCGGAAAAGAGAAATGCCAAAAACCCTAATAAATGCTGATTAAATGTCGCTTTTGAGTTTTCTTAACATGTGGATGCCACAGCAAAAAAGGCAGAAATTCAATTCTGAAAGTTATTAATTACACTTAAAGTATGTTTAAAATTTCACATATGTGGAGTTTTAACCATCTACAGGATTTCACAAGCATCCTACACCAAAGCAAATTAATATCCTTTCCAAGTTTGTGTGCTTGTGCAGCAAAACTGAACCTTACCCATTGATTTCTCTTCAGATTTCAGTGCTTCTGTAGTTTTGTGGTGCACTTCAGCTGTGGAGTCTGTTACCTTGGACTCTGAGCTTTTGGAGCTGGTTTGCTTCGATCCTTCTGCCTCCGAAGGTTTTTGGGATAATTGGAGTTGGCTTGTGAATTTTTCATGCTACATGACATTAAATAGAGGAAAAAAACCACCCTCAGAGAGTGGAAACCCCACCATGTTATCAGTAACTACACAATGACAGAAGAATGTCTAGGAACTGCACGTTGTTACCTTAAGTGCTTCTTCAGGGACTCTCATCTCTCCCCTGACAACAGTAAAAAGATTAGTATGTAGGAAATGCTAAGGAAAATACTGGAAAGATTTCTCAATTCACAAGAGAATTTTACAGAAAAGCAACAGTTCTGCAGCCTGTTTCACCACTGGACTGGTGACACTTCTACTAATATGTCACTGTTAGGACTAGCATGTACAATCATACTCAAAGCAAACACACAATACAATTATTTACTATTTGTAAACAGAACACTGAATAGATACCTTAATGTTGTAATAATACAAGTTCTTTTTTTTTCATTCAGTAGTTTGCTGAGTAATTATTTGCAATCTTCTCTACTTGTATACAATCTCATATAATACAAATATTTGTGTATTTGCCTCAAAGAAAAGTAATGTTTCTTAGCAACACATAAGTTACACATTAGGTTTTAAATTGTAATTGGAAGTAGACATTTCTTGCAGCGAGAAACAATGAAATGTACTTTATCAATAGTTCCGACCAAGGTACAGTATTCTAAACCCCACCATTTTCTCTAATATAGGCATTTTTGTAGTAATGAGAGAAATAACTATTTCAAAGTTGCTTCTCAAATAGTATGACAACCCTTCGTTTAACACAACCATACTTTTAACAAGAAAAGCATATCCTGACACTGTGCATTTTTATGACAAGGATATCATATCCAAATCTCAATTTATCTTCTAACTTCAGAGTGATGTATGTCTGTTCTGGAATCCTCACATCATTGACAAACGTCTACAGAAATAAATGAGGACAGAAAGAGATACTGTTGAATTCCAAAATAATAAAATGACAAATTATTTAAATAATTTTATAGGACAGTTTCCAGCACCACAAATTGTCTACTGGTGATTCACTGGGGAATTAAACTTTAAGCTCAAATTGCCACCTGCTTCACAGAATATTTCAAAAGAAAGGTTAAACACCAGTCACTAACCAGGCTGCTGACATCACACTGGCCTTGAGAAGTTTCTCACAAGTTTAATCTTGCTAGCAGTATTTACTGAATCATTAATGTTCCCTCAGATTAGTACCTCCACTCACTATTTTTCCTGTAGTTTGCTTTTTCAATCCCAATTAGCTGTCAGAATTGATTTATCATCACATTTGTACAGCATTTAACATTTAATATGAGGGTTCTGAGGAAGCTTATTATTTCTAAATATTGTCAAGTGACTTAAAGGAAAAATGGACCAAGTGCATCTGAGTGACTCCAAATAGCAGCGATGAAGAGTTCAATACATTGCGGCTCTTGAAAGAGTAAGTATAACAATATTTTTAAGAAGAAATAACATTATTATACCAGCTAGCAGCAAAGCAGAGCAAATTCCACAGGTTTGACAATACCTTTTGAAAATTCAGTTACTGTATAGTAAGTAATCCTCTCCTCCTTGAAATCACTATTGGAAACCCAGTTGGAGAAATTAGACAAGATTTCAGTGATTTGGAGAAGGATTTATGCACCTGAAAGTTTACCCAATTTCACCACCCATACCAGTTGGCTGTTACAGGCAGTAGAGATTACCAATCACTCCGATTTCAAGGTCCAGATTGAACCTAACAGTGAAAAGTAAGGAATTTGCAAAAACATGCTGGTATAAATTTCAAGAGAACACCTGATATATATACAATGACTAATTACAGAGGCAGCAAGGAGGAAGAATAATACACGTTCAAGCCAAAATGGATCTCAAGAGATGTAGTTTGGAAGAATTGGAAAACAGTTTCATCTCTGTGGGGAAAAAAACTAAATGAACATAAATAGGGCTTGAAGTTACGATTATTCAAGCCCTAAAGGAAATTCTAGAAAGCCATCTACATAAAATTCTAAAACAGACACAAGCCCTTGTAAGAACGAGGGCATTGGGGGGGGGGGAAGTTTACTCCTTCATTGGAACTGATCTGCATCTTTAAAGACTGATTTACAGTCTTAGGAAGGTAGGCTGTCAGCGTCAAGCAAACTGCCCAGGTTACTATCAGCAAGACTTGAAGTTGCATGTGGTGACTTAAGATACCAGAAACCAAGGATGATAACACACTAAGGTAGGAGTGGGTATCAGGAGCTGAGAGTGTTCTTCTCACAACTTGCCCTTTTGCCGTTGGAAAGGATGCTTAAACCTTCAGGTTGAGACTAGTCCCAGAACCTGCCACCTCCCAATGACAGCTCTCATACTGACCCTTCTGCTCATCGTGAGTCATACCACTGCTCTTAGAGCTCTCCAAATTAGGCTGAATCTCTAACTGTGAAAATGAATTGTTTCCTAAACTGAATTTGTTACCTTCAGAGAAAATGCTCTAGCATGTCAGTATCTTCTGAATTCACTCGGTGATAGAGAAATATAAAGGGGCAAAGACATGTTTTGTCTAGCAGAATAGAATATTAAGCTCTCAATTACAAAAACTAGAGATCAGGCTACAAAGAAAGAAAGAAAACAGTAAATGTAACCCTGCATAATATTTAAGATGCTTTCAGAGTTACAGATCTTTGAAGAATCTTTCTACAGTGAGCTGACAAAAAACCTGCACAGCATCTTCCCTTAAACTATTCCTCAAGGCTCAATTCAAATCTGCATTAAGAAGCTACAATTTACACTCTGAGTTCCTCTCCCCTACACTCTCCACTGGCTTTCTTGAAATCTTCCCTCTCCTTTCACCTGAGAAGACCACAACATCTGGACTTAAAAGAATGTAGCATCTTCCTTTAAGAAACACAAATAACCAGCTATATGTGAAAAGTCTCTTTTTCCTTGGTGTAACTTCCTTCATCTTCTTTTAAAATACAAAATGAAGACTTAATTTAGGGCAAATTCAAAGCAAATAAAATATTTATGGATTAGCTGATATGAAACCGTCGCATTATATTATTAATTATTTATCAGTCGTGTATATTCCCATACCTTAAAAAATTTACAGCTTCTTGCTCATTTTTACTTTTCATAACTATTACATATTAATACTACAGATAGGAGATTAAATATCCAGGGTATCTTTCTGAAACACATTTACTATTGGTTTGTGCCAGTTTGGGGGACTCAGAATATCACAACCCCACGGGATCATCCTACTTCTAACTTAAGAATTCTACAACAACGCATACATGTTTTTAAGGAATGTAGCAGCTGAAATACACCATTTTTTAAGCACTTTGAAGTTAAGGGCACACACACACAAAAAAACCCCCAAACCCCTGAATAATTAAGCAAGCAAAGAATCTGAATCTTTGAACGCTTGTGTTGCTCATCCAAATCTAGTATTAGGTAAAGTCTGGAAAGACAGAAACAAGGCTCTTTCCACAAATAGTAAAGGGATTTTCTGTTTTATTTTCTTTTACTAAATGAAAATAATATTTCATTGTTTAAAAGATTGCTTACCTATCTCTTCCATGAGAAATAAGAATTAAAAGTACAACTGTTTACTGGTTTGTAAGCACAAAACTTGTGTTTAATGCATATCTATTCCACTTTAACATTGTGAGAATCAAGAACAAAAACCCATGTGAAGAGTATCAAAGCAGCCTGAATTTTAGTGAGTCAACAAAATGTAGGCCACCTTGCGGACATGTATGTACATGTGTATGTATACATTTTTCCTCCCAGGTCAGAGTTCTGAAATCCATCTGCATGCAATATACTCAACCCAGAGAACTCTGAAGGCAGTGTGTGCAGCCTACAGACATCCTCATGACTGACCTGATGGCATACACAAGCCTCAGCTGTTTTGCCAATGGAGTTTTAAAATACCACCACAGGCTTTGGGATGCAAGACAAAGCTAGCTTGAAAAAGCTAGTTACTAAGTAAACAAGGAATCCTTTTCCCCCTTTAAATCACTCTATACACAATTTTTATATATTCACATGATTTCCAAAGCTTTATTCTTCAAATAGGGACAGTCAATGCTCTTTAAGCCTTCACAAAGTTTGCTGAGCATTTTGCAACCCAGCCCTAAAACATCAGTGTGAAAGGACATCGCTATTCTGTAAACATCCCTGAGAAGAACTTTATTCAACAAGTCCATGGATGTTTGATAACTTTTCTGGTATTTTCTTGAGATCACAAGTCAAAGGAGAAAATACAGTTGAATTCTGTGGATACTGGTGAAATAATAGATTGTATCTTAGCAACTGTACATATTTTCTTCAGAAAAGAGAAATTCCTTAATCTTTTCTGTATGAAATAAAAGATAAGCAGGAATGACCAGGAGTCATCATGATGGATTATTAGAAATAAAACTTTACATCGTGTAAATCTGATTAAAATTTACTTTTGCTTTATTTTCAAATCTAAATGTATGCAGTCCAGGATGAAGACTACTGTAAACTTTTCACTGAACTAAGTGTGAATCAACGATACAGATAAGAATACTTAAGCATTAGGGCATCAGGTGCAATTACAGTTCATCTTGTGAAATTATTTGGGACTCCTAAAACTCAAACCAAAAGCCCTATGTATTGGTCATAGACATCCCCCCTTAAACTCTGAGTTATCTTGAGTGGTTAAAGTGCATTACACCAGGAATGGAGTGGTCTTGTATACTAAAGAAAGTATATAGCTGTTCTCCAAAGAAGTGGGACTAACCGGGGAGACCCAAACCAAATGTTTGCTTTTCATGAAGCAAGCAAAATAAGAACGGGAGAAGCTGGTGAAGCACTAAAGGAAGAACTTGGCTGTTAGGGAGGTGGTGTTCTCAGTGGAAATGGTAGCTAGACTAAAAGAGTTATTGCCTAGTTCGTAGTTCACCGCATGGTACAGAGGCATTGCATACATTGTTCTGCCACACAATTAAGTACGGTGTTACAAAATCATGTGTTTCTTCTTTCGACCTGAAACCAGGTAGTTAGAGGTATGTAAGAAAAGCACAGTTGGAAAGAGATAGTAAGAGAAGCACGACAAAGACAAAGAGCAAGGATTGAACTCCTAATTAATATTGCCCATCCCAAAACTGTGGGAAGAGTTTCTTTGATGTATCTGGGTAAACAGCTATAGAGCAACTGACACCTCAAACTTGAGAATGAATCAGATCAAGCGAAGCAAGTAACCGAAAGCTCTTTATCAGACGCAAAGAAACAAGTCAAATGAAGGCCTTTTAACATATATTTTTATTAAATTCAAGTTTTGTGAAAAGGCAATGAAAATCTGAAGGTATGCCTTACTGCCTACAGGAGCAACGTAGAATTAGAGAATAAAATCAAATGGCTCAGCAAAAAATGACTATGTGCTGAATTCATTTTTGATCACTGCCTTGAAACAGTGCACTGACTTTCAAAATACAGAGGTATATTAAATATTTAAGGAGTAGAGTTCTTATACGTCTATAACTGTTCAAAGGATATAACCCTACAGGTTACACTGGTTTCACGTGGAGTTGAGACTCTGACTCTTTGCAAGGCTGAGTTAGTCACCTTAAAATACAGAAAAGCTAATAGAGACAGGCTAATAGGGTTTTTATTTTGAAATGCACTTCAGGATCAAACACCCAAAACCTAAATCAATGCTAACAGGCAGTAACTTGAGATTTCTTCTTCATCTTCTAATTTTTAAACATTTGACAAAGCTATACACTACCAGTAGCTTTCTAAATATTAATTCAAATAAGCAACCACAGATGAACTCACAATTTTATTCTGTACACATTCATGACACAGCCAAACATTTAGTTATATAAAATAACAACCATAACTAGTGTGTATAAACAGCTCACGAAGTATCTAAAGGGCTGCTGAAATATGACATAGTAAGTTTTTAATAATCTATTATAATATTCAAAACATTTATAAAAGATGAAGCTTACCTTGAATATTGTATACACAATTGCTACAAAAGCCTTAAAATGTAAAATGTCATACGAAACTTTATTTTGCTCATAACTTTGCATTTTTCCTGTATTAGTTTGTAATAACTTGACACACATTATTCATAGCCATTTTGACAAAAAGGATACTGAAAAACTAAATGCAAATATAGAATTAAATAGTTTTACACACAACATGGTTATTGCATACTTAATTTTTTTTCCACAGATGAAGTACAGTTTAACATTCTTCTCTGTATGAAAAAAGGAGAAAAAAGGAATAGCATACGAAATAAAAATCTATTTCTTAACCAGACATTTTAGAGATTGAAATCCCCCCTCCACTTTTTTTTTTTTAACAATATAATCAAGATTATTTTTTTTTCTACATTTCTGAAATACAGAAGAGTAACATATTCCTTTTTATTCTTTTGGAGTTTTTTCCTACTGCCAAGGCCCTCTTATTAATGGAATTTACTGCAGCCCTTAAATAACATGCAGTGGAAAACCCCTGCAAAAACTACAATTTCCTTTTGAATGTTCATCCATTTCCAGTCTTGCATTAAACAGATATTAACGTACACTTGTTAAGTCATACTCTCTTTACTACAAAAAACCCAAAAAACCCAAACCAAACAAACATATTAAAGACTATGGGGAGCTATCCATTTCTGATGTCAACTTACCCCATTCAAGCTGCCCAAATCCTTCACCAAGTGTTCATCCGTAGAGGCATCGTAGTTAAGTACAGCATGTTGCTTGTCCACACTTCGTGACTAAAACACATAAAAAAATTTATACAAAATGAGATAAGGTATTTCAAAAACAGATCATTAATGGCTATTTTTTAAAGTAGCGTGATTATTTTCTTTCTACATAGCACATTTATTCAAATTATATAAAAAAGTTAGTCCCACATATGAAAAAACTCAATCTCTAACCACACCCAACTCTGGCTTTGGGTGCCCATAGCAGAATCCTAAAATTAATTCAGAAGAATTATTTTCTTAATGCTTCCCCAAATGTGATTACAAGCCAGATCCAGCCATATCTTATCCAAAGATTTTTTTCTTCCAGTTCACCATAGTATCCCTGATGCTTAATTTAATATCATCAACTTCACCGTTATTTCTCTCTCTCTCCTTAACTACACGCATCTTGCAAAACACCAATATGACTGTGGTATTGCTGTTCTCTCTGAAACATGCTGTTTCCTGTCATGCATCTGTTAAATTTTCCCTTACGTTGCCTGGGATACTTACCACAGTATACAAGCATTCCAATTGTTTCTCCTTGATCTCAATTTCCTAAACAAATTAGCTATAGCCTCTTTATTAAATGTATAACTGGTTTCTGAACGACTATTCCCATCAGTTCTGACTCTTTCTCAGTCCTTCCTTAAGCACTGCAGCATTTATTTATTTCATTAATTCTTTATTTCACATCCAGATGTCAACCCATAGATCAGGAAAAATTCTTGTTACTATTTCCTCCACGAACACCACCTCCATAACAGCTAAGTCCCTCCTTTAGCACTTGCCCATGGCCAAGTGTTTGCAGCCTGAGGTACTGACTGCAAGCAAGGAAGAGGTGGGGCTGGATGTATGCTTCCTTCACGCATGTATGTGGTCAGCACCTTGACATCTAGAAGAGTTCCCAACTGGATGGAGCTCACAGCTCATGTTCCCCAGCTATGCATGCTTGATCTCAGGCTGTTTTCTGGTAATTTTGCTAGTGCAGCGTCCTGACATGCCTGCATAGCAGCAAATTTCTTCCAATAGCATTCTTTCCAGTTTCAGGTTTGCATCTTCTGTCCTTGATCAACTCATTGTTCAATGCTATTCTCATAGCACTGAGAATGGTAAATTTCTGTCCAAGACTTCTGTGCTTATTTCTGTACCAGCACCTCCAGTCTGTCAGTTCTAGGAGTCCCAGGTTATCAGTGCATTAGCCAGTTCAAGGCATCAGAACATGCAATCATGACTCCTAAAGAAATGCTTCCTCTTCTCAGAATTCCACCTTTATCATCTCGTTTCTTATCCATTTCTTGAGACTTGCTGCTACTATTTTCCTTCCTTCATTTCAATTTACTCCCTTATTCTTCCCTTCCATGACATCCTCCGAGTGCTTCGTTTTCTCCTCAAAGAAGTGAGATCAGTCCTCTTGTGCTTATACTTACTATTTCATTTTTAGACTTTTCATTTGAACCAATTTGCTCTGCAGTTTTGAGAGGTAGAGAAGGAGGGCCAGGATATAAAGGGGGAGGGGAAAATTAAGGAAGAGACAGACAAATGAACAACAAGGTCCATGCCAATAAAAGCTGCACCAGTATACTACATCAGTTAAGTGTTCTTAATGGTAGATGATGATATACCAGTATAGTTCATTTTCTACTAACTTAGTAACCTTTCTTCAATGAAAACAAGCTATCTCAATAAAATCAAATTCACTGATGTGGGGACTGTTCTGCTGAGCCTACAGTGTCAAGCAGAATTACACTTTTCCACACTCAAGTGATGCAGCAATGCAAGCACAAGAATTACCCTATCTTTACCTAGGTTATGGGAAAAATTTCTGAACTTTTTTCAGTTATGTAATTCAAATACATATTATATGAATAATCAATTATTTTATTATCTTTCTGTGCTACATCCTATTAAAAATAAGTTAAAATGTAAAGGGCACAAAAAAAAATCCTTAAAGCTTCATGATATTTTGCCACATCCTCAGAAATGGTAAGAATGATTACGCAAGGCTGTGGCTTTTAGAGAAACACCTGAAATTCTGCAAAACATCAAGGTTCTCCTCAGGTTCAGATTACTTGCATATAATTGGACACTTTTATTCATTGCAGAGGATCTTTACAGGTGAGAAGACTTTGCAAATCTTTCAAATGCCATTTTCCCTTCTGATTCGTTATTGTAGCCTTCCACTCAAATCTAAGTGCTAGCAAAATTGCTTTTTGTAAGACTGTGGTGCCCCGGCTGGCCACTAAGCACCACACAGCCGCTAAGCACCACACAGCTGCTCACTCCCTCCCCTCTGCCCCAGTAAGATGGGGGATAGAACAGGAAGAGCAAAAGCAAGAAAACTCATGAGTCAAGTTAAAGATAGTTTAAGCAGCAAAGGAAAGAGGAAGAAGAAAGAAGAAATAAATCAAGTGATGCAAAGGCAATCACTCACCACCTCCCAGAAGCAGACCAACGCACAGCCAGTCTTTGAGCAGTGGTTACCTTTCCCAAAGCCTCCTCCGTTTTTATTGCCGAGCATGGCATTATATGGCATGGAATACCCCTTTGGTCAGTTTGGGTCAATGTCCTGGTTGTGTTCCCTCTCAACTTCTTGTGCACCCCCATATTCACATGTGTGTAGGAGAAGCAGAGTGAGAGAGAATGCCTTGAAACTGTGCACAGTGTTCAGCAATAGCTAAAATATTGGTGTGCTATCAACAGTGTTTTGGTCACAAATCGAAAACATATAACCAGAAGGGCTTCTATAAAGAAAATTAACTCCAACCCAGCCAGACCCAGTACAAAGATTTATATATAAACTGCAGAAATAATAAAAATCACAGAATAACTGTGCTAAGAGCTGTATGAATATGAAGAGGAAAACTCCATCCTCAGTTAAAATAAATTTGTAACTGGCATTATTTTAGACAAAGACAATTCAATCCAGACTACTAAGAAAATGTTCAGAATACAGAAAATAGGAGTATTCTTCTTTGGAAATAGCTTTGGTATTAGGAATAATGTAGATTTTTTTACCTTGGAAATGTTTTCATCACCAAGATTCAGAAAGTTTTCTAAACATAATGGTGAAAGAAAGGGAAAATGTGGTATTTATCCACAAGCAGGCTGGTGCATTGGAGTAGGTAGCTAAATACAAAGACTGCGCACTGTTTGAGCATATTTACAAAATAACACATTTAAAGCAAATCTGTATTCCCAGACATGAACAAAATCTCTTTGAACAGTGTTAGGTACAGATCTGAGGTCTAATTCTATCAAGCATGCAATGGAGTTGAAATGCTTTTTAATAAGGCTTTTATAATATATTTTCTGCCGCGAGACTATGAATAAAAGCATTAAATTCTGCTTTCTTTATCATGCATTTTCCACATGCTTTGCAGTAAGAGAACAACCAAGTTGTCAAGAGTGGAAAGGGAGGTCCTACACAAAGAGCTATACATACAGAACAAGAACACATTATTAGCTTCTCTTTTGGTGGGTCCTCCCCTTGAAGCAGTATGCAGTGTTACAGTCACACTGGCATGTAGACCTAATATAACAGCAGGCTAAAGAGAATATTCTTGAAAATCACCAGGCCCCTTGATTCTTTTTACTACCTCTGAAGCCAATACACAACAAATAACATTTGTAAATGACTGGAATCTATTCACAGTATTAATCAGAGGCAGCTACTGTTGAAGGTGATGATGACTGAAGTTTTGTAACACAAAATAATAACTGCTTGAGTATTCAGCTTCACTCTAAGGACTGATCAACCATGGACAGGAGATGGCATAGGGGAGAGAGAAGGAAGAAAAGGCTCCCTTTTTCAGAGACCCATTACAAGCAGCTAGTGGTAAAATAAAAGCATTTTTTGATTATAATCACCTGGGCAGGAACCAACGGGTTGGGTTTTTTTGGTGGGTTTTTTTGTTTTGTTTTGGGGGTTTTTTTGTTTTGTTTTGGGGTTTTTGTGTTTGCTTGTTTGTTGGTTTTTTTTTTTAATACTTCCCACATAAATCACCAAGACATCATACTGTCTGTATTTAAAGAGAAATTAAAAGAGCATTTTCAACTACTTTCTAACAGGGCAAAGTATTTCCATCACCAATAAAACCTTTGGATGCCTACTGAGGTTGAGAGCCAAATGCATTTTGCTAGATATTACATTCTGAGTAGTACACATAAAAATAGGTTTCTAGGCCCTTCATTTGCAAGTAAGATTTTAATTTGGCCATTAATGGCTGCATACGCAACTCTTTGGAACAAAAAAAACCCAAAAGAAACTATTTTATTGAATGGCAGGAAGGGTTGAGAATATTAGTTTTGAAGTTCAATCTTCTTAAGAGCTCTACAGTAAACAAATACATGAATTCAAGAAGGAACTCCCAAAATATTAGCATTAACCATTCAAAAATTATATATACACTAGAAAGAAGCAGCTCAGAGGACTACAGCTTTGATCAGGTAAAGTGCATGGAATACGGCTACGTAACAATGCAGTTACACACCTCTAAGAGTTCTGCATAGTGATCCTCAAAGTTGAGGAAGCTACTAAGCATCAAACTATTTTTGACTAAGACTTGTATTTTTACAATTCCACTGGAACCATTACTGCGATTGAGTCATTCAACTTCCTTAGAGATACAGTCTTCTCTACTGATTTAATTTGCCTTTGTACAACAAGATCAGGACACAGTGATAGAGTTACATCAAATCATGTGACCAAATTAGACTACAAGTTGCAGAAAAAAGAAAGCTCTTTTCAAAGGCATCTAGTGCACTTAGCATTATCACATTTTATGGAGCACACAGTCTACTTACTTTACTGATTATATTGCAAAATTTATTTCATTTTCTATTCTTGCATTCTGTACATGATTTATATGAAGAAAATGTGATCCTCTGCACTTCGACAGTAACTGCATGATTGATGGCAATATATTTAAACTAACTTTTTTCTACAAACACAAAAGATTAAGCAAAACAATTGCTCCCCCAACATCTGGGGCATTTAATGTTCAAAGGGAATATAAAACTGGTGCATTAAGTTCACTATTTCAGCAGTTGCACATGGAAGGCTGATGCAATTACCTGTAACATCAGCTCACAGTCATCTCTTCCAACAAAAATCATTTCTCGTGGCAGCCTATGGCGGGTGCCTCCACTGCTCACCAAAAACCAGGATGTTAAGCTCATTTTCTGCTTAGCTGATAAATCCTTGGCAAAGCTACGTCATCCTGCAGCGAGAAAGAGAGACAGAGAAATTCGTTTTAGTTATTTTTAGCTACAGTTCCTGCTCAGCAAACACTGTGAGCAGAATACAAAAAGCCTCCGAAAATATGGCATTCTTAATGGCATGTACTGAATCCAGCAGTCACAGGAAGTGACAGGCTCCAGATTTACATAGTCTGAGGCTCTGCTTCATGCAACTCGGCAAATTTAATTGGAGGTAAGCTTCTTCAAAACGGACAACCAGTTAGTTAATGCCAAGGTCACGCAAGTTCTCAGAAAGCTTTTAACATTTGACCCCTTATTATCAAGATAATTGCTACATTAATACTTTACTATCACAACCAATAAACAACGTGGGAAACATTTACCAAATACAGCAAGTAACTTGCATGTGTCATTACATTTTCCTGCAAAAAAGAACTCCCTTATTTGGTTTCAAGCTCGGGTCCTCTGTACAGCACCAAGTGAAAGCTTAAATTCAAGGAAGTTTTACTTCTTATTTAACCTTAGATTTTCTCAATAAAACTTATATCTTGGAAATTTAACAGTGTACATTTAGAATTATAAACAAAGCAGAGCCAAATGAACAATTTAGAAGTTATTTATGAGTAATAAAACTGAAAGCAGTATTCCTAAAAAACTTCACCTTAATTTTCCAATAAACAACATGGCATACTACATACTTACACAGAAAAAGAAAACACAGCTATTTAAAATGTCATAAAATACAATAGAAAACAAAAATTGAACACTGGATAAAATCTTTTATGGAAAACTTCTTACTTTGAAAACGCTCAGTAATAGGTAAATTTGGATTTTAGAAGCCCTTCTTTTTCTGGAAAAGCTTAGAAACGAGTAAATTTGAATTTTAGAGCCCCTACTTGAAACTGGACAAAAATACGATTAAAAGCACTCTCCAGAATAATTCAATGGTTGATACTTGGAAAAGCCTTTAAGAAGTATTACAAATATCTCTTTAAGAAAAAGCAAGCCAAAGCAATCATTTCATTCTGTGTTACCACTCTGTATTCACTAAAAGAGAAGCTAAAGAAAACAAAAAGCAGCCAGTCCATTCCTTTCAGTACCAAATAGCTGACATTTCTCTTTTATTTAAATGTCATTTAGTGAAATTATGCAAGGGGAGAAAAGGTACTGTAAGTGTACATGAGCCTGTAGCGGACTTAAGCGTAATCTGCATAATAACAAGAATGTAGCGAGGTTCTCAAAACCAAGACTAACATATAAGCACCGTCTAAGATGACAATGCCAGCACTGCCCCATTAGACAAACTACAATCAAGGGGAACACCGCAAATTATGAAAACTTATAAAGAGGAATGAGTTAAGTCAGAACTGCATCTGAAAAAGATAAAACCGACGTTTACAAAACAGTCAGTCAAAAGCATACCATGGCAGGTGCTAAAATGAACCAGCAGAGCTATCAACCCAGTTTAAAAAATAATGCAATTCAAATGGAAGAAATTAGAAAAATTTAATGTGCACAAGGTTTACTTAATAAAAAAGTAAATATCTATTGCAACAAAGTGTTCTCTTATACAGCGATACCTACAATAGGATTATCTTTCCACAGCTGTATCACAACACATTCTTCAAACGAAACTTATGTCCACTTAATGTTGTCCAACTCAACAGAAGAAGTGATACAGCATCTGTTATAGTTTATTCATAGAAAATATGAAGATTACAAATTACATCTACAATAACAACTTGCTGAAATCAAGTTTAAAGACATCTAGTTACCAAATAAGTGTTTTAATAATTAAAACAGTTTATTCAGCACCTCTGAGGGAAATCAACATTTGTATTTTTAATTTAACCTATTTTAAAAGTAGAAGATAAGCTCGGTCAATGAAATGACATTTTTCCATTCCTTTTAAGAAATGAAAAGGAAGTACCAAAAATGGCCGGCCTACGTTCCAGCTTTTAACAAGTAAATTAAATGGAAGCTTGGCAGCAAGCATGCTGTTCATACCAAAGCTCCTCATTCTGTTTATATTTTACTGCTTTTTAAATCTCCCATCTGCTTATCATAACAACATTTACACCATTTGGCCTTCCCACTCTAATTGGAAATTCATATGAAAAACTCCAAGAGGTTTTGATTAAGAACTTTTTCTGATAAAGACTATGTTTTAGTTTACATAGGTAGACTGTCAATAAAGGAGAAAAACTTTTTATTTATAAAACAGACAAGTAGGTCAACAACTAGAGCTAGGAAAAAACCCCCAAACCTCCCACAAATGATAAAGCCTGACAACAAACAGATTAAATTAAGCTATCTGAAATAATGTAAAAAAAAAGTATTATACAGAGCAATCATTGCCACACAGCTTGGCAGCACATTTGTAGTTAAAAGCCCATCACCATTTCTATCGAACTTAATAATGTTGTTCTTTTCAAACAGTGCTGTCTCAACTGCAACGAATCATCAACCTAGATACATATTTTATTTTAAAGTATTCTTTAGAATGAACCAATACCTTTGATCAAAGCTATGCTGAAATTCTGCACAGCAAAACTGGCTGAAAACAGGATTCAGTAGTAACAGTTACTTAATATCAGAACAAAAAAGTGCATTAAACATTTGCTATGAAACTGCACACTTACTAGTTATACAGTATATGGACAATTACACTGCACCCCAAAAACTTCATGAAAGCTAACAATATTTTTAATCCACTGCTGTGTTAAGTATTTTGGCTGTAGTATTCTGAACAATACAAGGATGAAAGATAGTTCACTGTCTAGGAGATACAGAATTAAATTACTACAACAGGTGCAAAATCATCACCAGAAGTGGCTCTTTATACAGTGTAAATTTAGATCATGATAATTCTTGCAATGAAAAGTTATGGATACTAAAAGGTTACACTGGGTTCAAAAAGCAATAAGCATTCATGGAAGAAAAAATTATCACACCTGTTAAATGCAATGACCCCACTTACAGCTCAGGAACTGCATGTGCTGTGCATTTTGGGAGGCTAGGAGCATGCTCTAGTGAAGTTTCACTTGCTATTGTCCTACTTCATAACCTCTCTTCCTTAACTAGCCTTTGTTTATGCAGAACAGGATACTGGCCCAGATGGACCTGCCTTACGCCAGTACAGACTACGCTTTTTAGATTATTTACCAAAAATACTATGATTTCTACCCTAGAAAAATGAATTTTAAATTCTTTATTGGAGCAGTTTGTTTTATTAGTCTTTCCTAATATGGAAGTATGGCGTTCTAATCTTTAAACAAGTTAGTAAACATTTAATCATTAAGACTTGATCATTCAAAGCAATACTTCGTTCTAGATACCTTGAAGTCAGTTGCTGAGACATCTATTGCAACTGCAAAATACTTCCTCGTCTGCAGAAGAAACAGCATTTTATGGTGAAGGACTATAAATGTCAAAAGGCAGTAACCAGTGTGTAAGAATGAACACATGGGTAATAAGTCATTTGAAACAGATGATTCAGTAACAGGGAAATTGGCTGCATCATCCCTGTAAATATAATTCAGTCCTTAAGAACTAAAGCCCTGCATTATGTAGCCAAAAGATGGGTGTAACCAATTTCAAATATGTCTAGAGAAACACTGCCAAGATTATAGTTTTGATAACGTTATTGTAAGCAAAAATCCTTAATAATCTCACATTTGAGCAATCTACAGTCTACATTTTTGTATTTGCCTGTAACTGAAAACAGCCTACTGTTTTCTCCAACTAAACTATTAGCGAGTACTGAGATGCCCATCATACAGAGAAACAAAAAGCTATGTTTAAAATTTAAACTAAACCTAATATATGCCTGAAATTGCAACTTTTAAGTACTGCAGTCCTCCGTATTAAGACTGAAAATAGTATAAGTGTAATGGTATACAATTATCCTATCACTGTGCAAAAAAATTTATTTAAGAATATCTTAAAATAACATTTAAAAAACCCTGCATCAAGCTGAGACACAGTACTGACAAAGCTGGAAGCCCTATGTTGCCCATTATTTGCCCTTAGAAGTTCCTGTTTCCAGCCGCTAAAATTTTTGCTAAAATTACATTTACCTTCTCATACACTTGCCTAGTATATTGGGCAAGCTTCTGAAGAAATTACTCAAACGTTTCTGAAACAAGGTTAGAGGAAAATATTCTATGTTACTACATCTAAACAAAAATTATAACTATTACCTCATATATGCAAATTGGTAATTGAAATGTGATAGGAGGCCTTAGTATCAGTTTGTACCTTTTACTAGTGCTCTTATGCAAATCTATCCAAATTCAGACAAGCAACAGGCTTTTGAAAACTTCCCATGTGTGTATTAGTTCAACAAGTACACAGATAAATTCTCTCAACACATCCGTCTACACAGAGCATGCTCCACAATTTGCTTTAACTACAGTTTTTAATGTTATAGTGCCATTTAGAACCAAAAATAGGGCATCTTTCCCCAGAACTCTCAATTCATCCACTGTTGCTGGTAGAGAACAAATATGTGGGTAGAAGACCCAGGAGAGAACACCGCCACACCTGGACAACTGTATGGGGTTTGTGTGGCCAGGTTTTGGTAGCAGGGGTGGCTACAGGGGTGGCTTCTGTGAGAAGCTGCTAGAAGCTTCCCGTATGTCCAACAGAGCCAATGCCAGCCGGCTCTAAGATGGACCCACCGCTGGCCAAGAACGAGCCCATCGGCGACAGTGGTAGCGCCTCTGGGAGAACAGATTTAAGAAGGGGAAAAGTTGCTGCGCAACAGAAACTGCAGCTGGAGAGAGGAGTGAGAAGGTGTGAGAGAAACAACCCTGCAGACCCCCAGGTCAGTGCAGAAGGAGGGGAGGAGATGCTCCAGGCGCCGGAGCAGAGATTCCCCTGCAGCCCGTGGGGAAGACCATGGTGAGGCAGGCTGTCCCCCTGCAGCCCATGGAGGTCCACGGTGGAGCAGATAACCACCTGCAGCCCGGGGAGGACCCCACGCCGGAGCAGGTGGATGCCCGAAGGAGGCTGTGAGCCTGTGGGAAGCCCGCGCTGGAGCAGGCTCCTGGCAAGACCTGTGGATCTGTGTAGAGAAGAGCCCACGCTGGAGCAGGTTTGCTGGCAGGACTTGTGACCCTGTGGGGAAACCACGTTGGAGCAGTCTGTGCCTGAAGGACTGCAGCCTGTGGAAGGGACCCAAGCTGGAGCAGGTCATGAAGAACTGCAGCCTGTGGGAAGGACTCAGGTTGGAGAAGTTCATGGAGAACTGTCTCCTGTGGGAGGGACCCCACGCTGGAGCAGGGGAAGAGTGTGAGGAGTCCTGCCCCTGAGGACGAAGGAGCAGCAGAGACAACGTGTGATGAACTGACCCCAACCCCCATTCCCTGTACCCCTGTGCTGCTGGCAAGGGAGGAGGTAGAGAAAATCAGGAGTAAAGTTAAGCCCGGGAAGAAAGGAGGGGTGGGGGGAAGGTGTT
The DNA here is from genome assembly GCF_000737465.1 of Haliaeetus leucocephalus. Taxonomy (NCBI): domain Eukaryota; kingdom Metazoa; phylum Chordata; class Aves; order Accipitriformes; family Accipitridae; genus Haliaeetus; species Haliaeetus leucocephalus. The sequence continues at coordinate 1,590,978 of NW_010972598.1, read as the reverse complement.
TTAAGATTTGGCTTTATTTCTCATTATCCTGCTCTGATTTGACTGGTAATAATTAAGCTAATTTCCCTGAGTCAAGTCTGTTTTGCCCGTGATGGTGATTGGCAAGTGATCTTTCCCTGTCCTTACATTTTTTCTCTCCCTTGCCCAGCTGAGCAGGGGAAAGATATAGCACTGGTGGTGCTGTATCCTTGGTGCTTTCATTGGTGGGCACCTGGTGTCCAGCCAGGCTCAACCCACCACAACAAGACGCTTGAGCCAGGCAGACTCTGAAATGAGGAATCGAGAAGGGTAAACATCAGGTGTAAGCCATGACAAGGGAGAAAACAGAATTAAGAGAGCACTAATGGAGCCAGTAATGGCTGGAGAAGTCCTGAAGTTGAAGCTGATTCCCAAGTCACAAAGAAATGTTGTCAGCAAACAATACCCACTGGAGAAGTGCCTACCATGACTGCTTTATTGACTATCCAGTGTAATTAAGGATACTAGTGCCAGCAGTTCTATTTCTGACTGAAATGGAGAAATCTATGCTATAGAAAGAAAAGAGCAAAGCGAAGGTAATTCCAGCCCTGAGATTACTATATCAATATAATTGATATTGAAAAGTAATCTATAAAGGTAATTGATTTAAATCTAAGAAGTTAGATTTGGTAGAAAACACCACAGTAACACTGTCTATTCTGCAAAACACTCTGAAGGTGGGCAGTATCACAAGCAGTGTTCCATGTGCAATCACAATTAACCTACTTATATACATGCATTAGAAAGTAACCTTTAACTACATCACCACATAATATTTGAACCAGGACTCTACCTTATTCAGGTTAAAACAAAAAGCTTAACAGTCAGTTAATCAGTATTTTTTTTTCTCCTCTCCTCATCAGTTGATTAGCTTGTGCCTTATATATTGCACATCACTAAAAACCTTTTGTGAATTATTAACTTCCTACTGACTTTATCTGCCATGCTCATCACCACAGCATGAGAAATTCATTAACACTTAACAGTACATCTCCACAAATATCTTTATAAGGGGTTTATTATAAATGGGGAACTGTAGAGCAGTTTTTACCACTAAAGCATCTTAATCTTGAGTATTTAAGTTCCAAATCCATAAGCATTTCATCTTAAAGTACCTAGTTTTACACACCACCACAGGTGTTCAAATGGTCTCATTTATTTGTGTTCTGACACTGAATGCCCAATTCTTCTGCAAGTAAGGTTAAAGCCACACGTAGGGTGGTTAGAAAATTAAGACCACTTTTCCAAAGTATGGGTAGATGGGTCATCTGTCATCACAGGGACTACAAATACAAGGAAATAATTCATACTCTAGGGTAGCTTCCAAGTGTTTAAGTCACAAAACTATCCTTGGTGCTTTCATAATCCCCTCCTTCTTTCACTACTCGCATTGCTGTCATCCCAGAAAGAGAGAGAGAGGGCTCCACAGACAACAGCCTCCTGGCTGAAACTATTCTCACCAATTCCTAGGGCTAGTCCATCAAGTGAATTTGTTGAGGGGGAGGGGAAAGAGGGGAGAGATGGGGGGGACAGAGGCGGGGGGTGCATGGCTAAAGAACTGGCTGAAGAACCTTTCATTGGGAACTGGAATTCAGGCTACATCCACCATCCTTCTACACCACAGCAGTGTGCAGTGTTGCTCCTTAAAACCCTTAAATAATAAATACCCATTTTAAATAAAGCGGTTTAGGCTTATGATCAATAAAAATATTTATTGAAGAATTTATGGACCTTCTGAATTCACAGTGTACTTCACAAGGGGAAGCGAGAAAAATTCAGTGTTGGCCATTGCTTGCCAAGCAACATGGGATACAGCTATAAAAGTTTAGTATAGTGAAAAGACACTACTCAAGTAATGCTTTGGTCAAGTCAAGTTAGATCAAGTTGTCAAGTGACAACACTTTTCACTTTGAGGCTTGGGTTAGTGTCATAACAATATCCATGAAGGTTAATAGAAATGTATCCTTAAAAGGCTGTAAAAAAAAGAAACAAAAACAAACAAACAAAACCTCAATGGAAGCATAAATAAGGTAAATTATGCTTAAAAACATTAAAACTCTTCATCAACATCCCCCAGAGAAGATGAGCTTGCACACTTAGAAAAACTGACCAAAACAATCCTAGATTTTTAGCAGTTGTCCAACAAGCTAGAACTGCTATTATTGACTATTTCATTGACTGGAAAACTCACCTTAACACATCCTTCTAGAAACATTCAAATGCTATATATAGCCCTGAACAAGAAACTGTTCTCATTCATACTGATATAAAGAAATATTGCTATTAGTTATTGTCCCAGTTTCGCCTGGGATAGAGTTAATTTTCTTCTTAGTAGCTGGTACAGTGCTGTGTTTTGGATTTAGTGTGAGAATCATACTGATAACACACCGATGTTTTAGTTGTTGCTAAGCAGGGCTTATCCTAATTTAAGGATTTTTCAGTTTCCCATGCTGTGCCAGCGAGGAGGTGCACAAGAAGCTGGGAGGGAGCACGGCAGGACAGCTGACCCGAACTAGCCACAGGGATATTCCATACCATAGGACATCATGCTTAGTATATAAACTGGGGGCAGCTGGCTGGGAGAGGCAGGTCGCTGCTTGGGCATCAGTCAGTGGGTGGTGAGCAACTGCATTGTGCATCACTTGTATTTTCTTGGGGTTTATTTCTCTCTCTTTTTGTTATATTCCTTTTCATTATAATTATGATTATAATATTTTATTGTTATTTTATTTTAGTTATTAAACCGTTCTTATCTCAACCCAAGAGTTTTACTTTTTTTTTTTTTTTTTTTTCCCCCCCCAATTCTCCTCCCCATCCCACGGGGTCCGGGGAGGAGTGAGTGAGTGGCTGTGTGGTACTTAGCTGCTGGCTGTGGTTAAACCATGACAGTTACAAAGTTCATGAAAATCCTATGCAATTACTTGAGAGTTACACTGATGTAACACAGTAAACTGGATGGCAAGCATGCAAATAGGTAAAGTGGAAGAAAAGTGAAGCATCCATTCAATTTAACTTCCTTGCTCAAATGGGGAACAAGAGAACATTTTAGGATGACTGTGCCTACCACTAAACCAAAACACCTCATAAAAACTGCAGTCCTCCTTAGTCTGTTAGCTTATCTCAAACTTATTAAGGTTTAGCTGATAAGGCAACTGAACGATAGCCTCAGGTATTCATTCTGCTTCTGAAGTATTTGACCTGTTCCAACTTAGCTCAAATATCCAAGTTTGGCCATGATTTCTTGAAGAACAGATTAGAAGATCATACTGAAGCCCTATACTACGTCTAAAATATGTAATTTTCAGTGTCCATCAAAACATGTAGCCATGACTAAGTACTACAGAACAAGGGAACCACCAAGAGCAAAGAAACCCTCTTAATTACTACTCTGCAAAGCTCTTCTCTTCTCCTCTCTTTGGCCCTCCCCCTTTTTAGTCTTTTTTTTTTTTTCTTCTTCACAAAGAGATGGAGGAGGAAAGAAGGCAAAATAAGAGTATGTAAACCTCCCTGAATCTTAGTCTACGAAATCACCTGGGCCTTTTGTTTACAGACAAAGTCGTTCACTTGCAACATCTGCTAGATCCAATATTTTTAAAAAGATTTTTTTAAAAGGTCATTTTAAGCTTAAGAAAAAAAAATACATAATAAAACATAGAGCAGAAATGAAAACCAGAGCAAGAAAATACTCTTATAAAGCATCAGGAGATCAAGCTGAGTCATCCCCCCCCCTTTTTTTTTTTTAATTAGTACATATCCAACCCAGATAGATATACACATTACCTATATTAACCTATCATAGAAGACTAACTAAAACAAGAGTTAGAGTTCTACCAAATCAATAAAGCAACAGCAATGTGCTTCTCTGGCTAGGAGAGAAAAGAAGAAAAAGCAAACAAAAAAAAAATGTAGGAGGCAGGGGAGAGACATACAGCCACACCTTCCGCTTTACAGTGATGAAGCGGTACAGTCTGGCACCCTGTCGATCTGACCCTAGGGTCAGATTATCACGCCAAACTCCTCAGCAGCATTTGTGGGAAGAAGCATTTCTCCCTCATATTTTACTTACAAAAAGGCATAAAAGCCTTAGCTGGGAATGCTACTAAGGATAGAGAGAGATTTTCCTCCTGCATTCAAAGAGTCTGAGATCTCTACAGAAGAGACCCAGATGCCCTACAGGTTGCCCCCATGCATCTGGTGGAGTAAGGACAAGAAAGCAGCTCAGGAAGCTGTTGCCCTCTGTCAGTCAGCAAATCTGTCCTGTAATGTGGCTATAGCTGTGGGGCTGCACAAGCATCCTCTCCCTCTGGTCCAGGTCAGAATTAGATCTACATCTATTTTATTGCTGTGACACACAGGAATAGCTGTCAGAACAGCAACTGAAATAAACCTCTTTTTCTGCCAACAGTGCAGCTGCACTGAAAGTTGCTTGGGGTTTTGATTTTGAGGGACAATGACTTAACTGACCATATGCTACTCTGTTTTTGATGCAATGATGACTTTAAAAAAAAAAAAAAAGCCCAAGATCTTTTCCTTTGCTATTATATCAATATCAACATACAAATACTGCAAACAAATGTACAGAAAAAAGGCTTACTTGATAGCTGTCAATCATTTGAGTGTCACAGTATGTAAAAAGATATTATTTACATGAATAAACAATCAGGATGTCTACAACAAATATGAAGTACAACATTAAGACTTTCTACCAAGTTTAAGCAAACTCATACAATTGAAACTAAATAATCTCCCATTTAAAGCATCTAAAGAAAGGGAAATTAAATGTTACAGGACCTATGAAGACAGTCATGCTTTTCCCCTACCGCAAAAGTTCCTCTTCAAAGAAAAAAGAAAACAAGGGTTGAGAAATTGAGAGGCTACCAAGCAAAAAAACCCCAACCACCACAATTCCTAGTAGAAGCTAGGAGATCAAATTGTATTGAGAACAGCAGATTGAAACAAAGACTTCAGCAGCTTGACAAAAAAGTAAAATACTGAGTTATCTTTACAGAGAATACTGGTTACAGAGAATACCGGTAACACAGAAATACTTAAAAGACTGACTAGAAAACTTTGCACGAGACTGGTACTATACATGGAAATACTCTTACACAAAAACCATAAGCTTTTTTATGTATATATGTTGTTATAATAATCAGGGGTACCTGAAGGTTAATTTTTCTTTAAGTTCTAACATATTCACAGTCTAAACATTAGATTTAAAAGCATACTCATTAGACATTTAACGTTAGATGTTAAAAGCATACTCAGTTATTAGCCACTAGGATAAAGCCATTAAGACTTCAAAAAAGTGATCCTATTTTATCCTTTGATAACAGACAATAAGCATATTTTGCATTTATTAAAGAAAATGGACAGCTTATTTTGCATTCCTAATCTTTACGTTCTTAGCAAAAAATTGTTTCTCATGAATGTTCTTCTTTGCAGCCTTCCTACACTGAAAGGCAACACTGTTCCAAAGCTGCTTTCAATAAACAGTTAAAACAAAGGGTAATGACTGCTTATAGGAGTGGCTTAACTTACGATCAAACAATCAAGGTAATTTTTTGTCCATCACTCTCATTCAGATTCAAGAACTGCATAAAGAAAAATATTTTGAAATTTTCCTATTTCATCATGATCAAACAAGGTCATCTATACAGAGATTAGCAAACCCAGTATGCTAATAAAATAGTTCATCTGATAAGTAGCCTTCAGAAATGATTGCAGCAAGCAGCCCAAAGAAATCGTAACCAAATTGTCTTTGGGAAAAAGCTTCCTTTAATGAAAGCTACAAAAATACTTCCTTCCCCACGCTCCATATCAGACTATACTATTGCCAAGATAAACAAACAAACAAACAAATAAATACAAATCAGGCATTGCATTCAGGCAGAATGTAATCTTAAAGAAGCAGTCAAGTCTTCCTCCTGCACTTGCCATTCTCACTGCCTCCATCATGGCATATTCCAAGTTATTTTGCAGGCTGTGTATGACAAGAAGGTTTTATTTGCATTGGCCAAGTACTGACCACAGCCCTGAGCACTACTGAAAAGACAAAAACCACTTTGCAAATAAAATTGGACCTCTTAACCTCCCAAGGGTGGTGATTTCACTTTCCCCAAAATTGTGAAATATATGGGGTTTATTCCACGTCCCAAGAAACTTAGTAAGATTAAATTACATTCAAGGCAATGCATATTTTTTCTTCTTTAATACAGGGAATTATTTACTTTGCAGGTATGAAGTATACTCTCCAAAGATTTAAGTAATTTTAACTTCTTTCAGTTTTCAAATCAGTGTTCAATTTCTTGACACAATGCATAAGTACACAGAACATGAAAGTGGAAGTGACAGAGAACAATTATTGAAATCAATGTTACTGATCTCCACCTCCATTCATAGTATTACAGATATATAACTCAAAAAAGGTATTCAATTATTATTCGTTGCTACTTCTCCACTGTAACATGAAAAATATGTTTATCATTCCAAGGTAGGCTCCATACAAAATATTTGATACATTCTACTCTCTCCCTTATGGAATGCTTTGGAGCTTTTTACAATTATTCTCAACAGCCAAGTCCACAGATGTATTTTTCTTGGAAATACACTAAGTTGTTTGTTCCAAGATCAGTAACACAGGCCCTACATGAAAAAAAAAAAAAAAAAGTTGGATGTACTTATTTTACAAAACAACTAAAGGCTCAGAATTTTGCCTTAAAGTTGTAAGTGATGTTTGCTCTAGGCAATCTTCACTGTCTGAAGACAGGGAGAGTGTGTGTGTGTGCACAAGCATAATAAAAGCTCATTGATTCTGTGTCATAATTATTTTGTGATACATGGGTAGTCTACAAAGTATTTAACACCACAAACTTAAAACCTAAAGTCTTTAAAAATCAGCTTGGTAGCTCTGATGTAAAGAAAGGAGTTTTCTTCATGTTCAGCATTTTCCAATCTCAGACAAAAACACGGGACTTGATTTTTAAGATCTCCTCCTGATGGGAAGCCCTCTTCCTGGAGATTCTTATAAAAACAGAGTAGAACAAGGCTTAAAATGCCTTCTATTTTAATTATTTGTTCACTTCTTTACTCATATCCCAATCATTCAATAGAAATCTAGTCTTGCAGTTTGGAATATAGCATTTCTTTAATGTCTGTGTCCTTCCCATGAAATGAAACTGAAAGGTAACAAATACAACACAAACACTTTCTCAATGTATGATCACATGAAAACAGCTGTTAAAAAGACAGTATTAAGAATTTCGCAAGATACAAAGCAGGGTAAGACACCTGCACAAACAACAAGAATAGCCATGGTTTTAATGATTAATTACTTATTGCAAAGATTTTAAACCAGTCTGTAATTAGTACCTAGCGAATGGCTTCCCTGGAGTGAAGCTATTCCACATTTGCTTGCAACTTGAGTGCCTACTCACTCCTTTCTTGTATGCAGCCAACAAACAGAAATATAGCTACTAGCATGACTAAGTCTTAACTCTATTTCTTATACTCCCTCTTATTTACTAAAAGTTATCAAACAGTTACAGGTAAAATTGTCACTATAAACTTTTAGAATTAACACATACAGTGAGTATGCAGCATGATGTTTTTATGCAAGGACTTGTTTGAGCAGGTATATTACAACCCCTCAACTAAACGACAATCAGAAGCCCTCATCGCTATGTAAGCACAATATTTTCAGGTGGACTTCATAAGCTTGTTTAAGAATGACTGGTGATTTACACTTGACTTGGTACAATGTTTGCCTATGTTCTGCAGAATACTACAATGAAAATCTGGTTAACTTTGGAACACTTGGAGACCACTGGAAAATGCTTTTATTAGTATCATACTGTAACTATTTTTAAAGGCTATTAAATGAATGCAAATGTGTCTTTCAGTAGACAGAAATCTGAAATTCAAGTAGTTCTATGGGAGGAAACTTATACAGATTTTCCCTTGCAAGTTCAATAATTCTGTTGCCTTTAAAAAAAAAAAGAAAAAAAGAGGAAGAGATGTGAAAGGGAAGGCTAAACGGGAAGAGCTCTGAACTCCACACAGACTGCTCCAGGCACCAAACCAAACAAGAGGAAGTGGTACTATAACCCCATCCACAAAAACGGATTGAGTCATCCCTTTCATTGGCACTTCAGTGAACAAGTTTGGGGGGTTGATTTTTGTGGGGATTTTTTTAGGTTTTTGGTTGTGCGGGGTTTGGGGTTTTTTTTTGTTTGTTTGTTTTGTTTGTTTTTTAAGAACTAACCACAGTTACTACAGAACTTACTCATTTTATGTCTCCAACAAAAAGATTTGACTGGGAACTTAGTTATGCTCAGCTGAATAAAAAGTAAAAGGTATATTAAGCATGCTGCTGCAAGAGAGAAATAGTCTTCTGGTTTACCAAAAGTATTTTAAATCATTTTAACATGGAACTAAATACGGACAATAGCATAAGAAGTTGATTGAGACAGATCATCATCAGTTCCCTTTTTAAAGGCTGGAACAATTCACATCCTCTGTTCTTTAACTTACTCTACGCTTCCATGGTATAAAAGTTATCATCACTGTTGGTACCCACTGAGCAACACTTCTGATAAGTGCTATTTATTAAACTAACTTCTTAGAGTAAATTAGTGCTGCATTTATATGTTTGCTTATTTTGCCTTGGCTCCTCCTGGACTTTATTTCTTGTACATTTCCTAATGAAAAGATGTTATTTATTTATTTAGTATGTCTGTCACATACAAGACTAATATTTTGTCTTGCTTAATCTAAAATAGCCCATTTGTAGCCTTCATTTTATTTCCCCAGACATATTTTTAAAAGGCATTTTTCTTACTTCAAGCAAGAGTGTATATTTTTTAAACAAGTCATTTATATTTTTTAACTGTATTCTCCTTCTACCACACAGTTAGTAATTAAAACTCTTACTGAAAACATTTTTAGTTACCTGAGGAAGTGGGGCTTAAGTAGTCACTTTTTTTTCTGCCAATCATTCCTCCTAACAGCAAGCTTTAGAGAGCTGGAGATTTCACAGATACAAAGCTCCTAAAAGTTTTGGGAGAATGGAGGGCTGAGCAGAAAAAGTTAAAAAGAACAAGTCCATCATCCCACTGGCAGAAACACTGCGCTGCAAGTTCAACAGTTACCAGCTCCTTACAGCCTGCTGACCAACCTGCACTCACATGGCTCCTCTGTGCTCTGCCTTTGCAGGATATTTGCCATTCAGGTTATATTCCCCACAGAATATTGCTGGTTCCCAACGAAGGCAGCAAGAGGGAGCACATGTGCACGTTGAGGTTCAGCACAGTTTGGGATACAGGACACATACCTGAGAAACCAGGTATTACTTGTTCTCCTGCATATGTTTTTTCTCTCCAGTTTATCTTAACAGGATTGCTTTACTTTGAATTCAAAGCAAAGTGTTTCCCAATGTTGCCAGAAATTCAGAAGTGTTGGTTTTTTCCCCCTTTAGCCTTGGATGTATGTGCCATGTACTATTACAAGTTAGAGGGAAGGAGAGAGAAACAGAAACATGTTCCCTGTACTTGGTCCACAAGATGAACAGGTTGAGGGCCATCCCATCCAGACACACAAGCATATTTAACAGAATTAGTGCATTCTCATGGTATTGCAAGTATAAACACACGAGCACCATAATGGATTAAACAGAAGATGTTTCAATAATAAAGGTCCAACCATGTCAGCCAATACATCCATAAAAGTCAAGCTCTACAGTTGGGAACAGCTGCTCTAGAATATACCAGTAACTACCAATCTGCAATCTTCTGCAGACAAAAAGGCAGTTGACATTTAAAAGAATACTGAATAATCATAACAAAACAATTGTCCTTTATTACTTGTATTTTAACTCTAAGTAGTAAGAAAAACTCTTATGAACATGGAGCTCCAAAGACTGAATTTTATTCCCACTTTCTCCTCAAGTTCCAAGTGCTTTTCAGATGTTTTTGCAAGTTTGGTTCAGAGAAAAAGAAAACACATTTTATTTTCAAATCCTCCACAACTTTTAGTATCTGAAAAGGTGATAAAATTCCAGAGTATACGTTGTATTCATAATTTATAATAAGATTGGAGCAGCCTCTGCCCAAAGTTTTACTGGCTGAAATGGAGAAGTTAGGAGCTTAATTAAATTTAAAGATCTAAATATATAGGAACAGTTCACTGGACAACAGTATAGGATGTGAATTTATAGTGTGGCACCTCTTAGCAGCTCCACTGCACTTCCACTGCAGCAAATCTCAAGTAGCTTACTTAGTGTGAACTGCCTTGTGTTCCTTGCATGTGCCACACAGGACTTACTATGGAAAGTTAATACCTACAAAGCTAATACATAGATTACACTGTCATAAGTTGCTTGCATGTCCAGACCTTCACTGTATTGACTTATTTTCAACCTTAATGTTGAAGACTCAACTGACAGGCAAATGAGTGGTTTTAACCCTCATCATAAATGCTAAACTGAAGCAGCTGCGGTTCCACATCAGCCAAAACCACTCTCACTGTTGTCAGGATCCCAAATCTCTTGCCCTGCTCCAGCCACAAAGTCCCAACTACTCCCCCTTTGCCTTGGCTGCAGGACTCACGTGGCTGTGCAGCTGAGCTATTTCAGCATGTTCAACTAGTGACAGACTAACTCTTGCGCTCTTTTCCACTCCCACAAACAAATGAATGGTTCCCAGAAGCGAACACACAGCAATCTAGCACCAAAGCAAAAGGAGTGGGGCTGTGCAGCTAGGGGTGGGAGAAAAGGGATGAACAGAGCAGGACCAGGACAACTAGCAAGCAGTTCTGCTTAGGCTGCTACAAGAACACAGGTCAATTACACCAAATCCACCAAAGCCTCACAGGACTTAGAGGTCTAGAGGAACTGTAAGAAATATTAATACAATTATTATTATTAAAATATAAAGTAGTTTTTCATATTTACCCATTACAGATTAAAACTATATACTTTTTCAAAAGTTTCAGTGTGTATTTTTTTTTTACTTGTCTCAACCATTTTTTATAACACACCACAATCCAATGACCTAATCTTTAGTCTCCCACCTCATGATATACTAATGCAGTCTTTCTTCTAAGTCTGCCTTAGATCAGTGACCCCAAATGTGAATACATATCTTGAAAAGAAAGGAAGAATCCCTACAGAAGTAACTATACAAATAAAACAACACACAAACATCTTTGAATAATATTTTTTTTTTGAAGGCCATGGCATTGTCCCCCAAAGTGCAACAGAAAAACCAGTAAGGCATAATGGTTTTCTTGGTTTTGGAATGAAAATGCACCAAGGGGAAGACCCACAAAATACAGGAACTCAAGGATCTTAATCTGCTAAATCTAGTCTTCTCCCGAAGTGCTGTTTGAAGTAATTTTATGAATTGCACTAAAAATAACAGTACGTTTGTTTATTTATTTATTGTTAAACTAAACCAAAGGTTTCAATTTGCCTCAACTAGGCAAGGAATGACTCAGGACTTCCTGGTTCACTGTCATGTCTTGGTATTAATGTTTCAGCTTTTTTTTTTTTTTTTTTCTTACTGCCACTTTACAAAGGACTTTACTATCTGCTGTAGGCTGCCCAGACAACATAAAAATAAAAATGAACTCACCTTGCCAAACATTTAAGTAAATACCCAGTAATATTAACTGGACTGACTGAAAATGGTTATTGTGTAGGGTGCATAAACCAGGTAAATAGAACTAGAGACCATGAAAGCAATGTCAGAAGCTCTAGAAGAAAGGAACTTCTTAACAAACTAGAGCTCAAGGCACAATGAATAAAAACTTTAAAACATTTCTACTATATGCAGGTACAGAAATGCAATTCAGACATCGGGAACTGAAGCTGTTGGACAATTTAGTTCTTAGCTCTGTTACAAACACTGATCTCCTCAAAGCAAGTAACCAGGCAGAATTTTGAAACAATCCACTTGCAATGACAATCCTGCAAGAGATCAATGCAAACCAGATTCTGGAGTATTAGTCTGCCCTAAATGGGGAAGTTGACTGTTGCTATTTGCAGTTTCAACAATGCAACACCTGAACATGTTTAACTTTAACAGTTGAAGTCGACAAGACAGCTTGCTAAAGAAAATGCAATCAGGCCACAAAAATGGAAAAAAAGCAAGGAGCTGTGTTTTTTTAAAGAAAGCTAGAATAAATACACATGCAGCATGCAAGACAATTATATGTGATTTACAAGTTGCAAATACTGAAGAAAGAACTATTTAGTCTAGGAAAAAAGAAAAAGACACTATTGGATAATGCCAAGCAATAAAGTTCCTATAGCAAGCTAAAGAATATAATGCAATAGCATTATATTAGGCCTTGCACTGTTGTGTAAAAACAGATCCCGCCATACATAGAAGTCATCTGTAGTACCTGAAGATTCACTGACTTCACCAAGACCTGGGGCAGACAGGCAACTTACCCATGCTCAAGGAAGTCAAAAATGAAATTCTGAATGAGAAAAAGAGCCAATGAAACTAACGGGGTATGAAGATTCAGCAAAAATAAATTCCATGTGGCAAACTACAATTAATGGAAACAACAATATATTTTCCACAATGGCCTACCTTGTTTCAAATATCATTACTGCCAAACTTTAAAAAAAAAAAAATAAAAATTGTAACATCTCTGGACTTTCAAGTGATTGACTCAAGCTATGCCCAAGCTTAAGTTCAGCCTGGCATTTTTTTGTGTGAATATATCTTTCCACTGCTCTTTTTTTTTTGGGTGGGGGTGGTTGGTGTGGGTTTATATGTATTCTTTTTTGCAATACACCTACTGACTATATCCAGCTACTCCTTTTCACTAATTCCAGTTCTGTAACAGCAACATTATCTTTCTTACTGCTCTCCAACTAGGAAGAAAACTGAAGAGAACAGAGCCATGCAGTACCATCTACAGAAGAGGCAGAAAAAAAAAGTAAAAAAAAGTTAGCATGTTCATCAGAAGCCTCTCTGCAGCTCCCCATAAAACAAGCGGACACAATTTTCTAAATTAGCAATCTGTTTTCAACAGATGAAAAACAGCCATACGCATCCATTCTTCGGATGCTCTGAAGAGCTTTATGAATTTGCACTACTTTTGATATGCTACAGAAGATAAATCTGTAGGACTGATAATGGGCATGCTATCACACCTCTCAAAAGAGCACTCAGCAAAAGAAAGTTACGTATAGCATTCCTTGCAACATATTAGGACTGCAACTGGTCTAAAAAGAGATAACATGGTGTATTTAGAAGCTGATGAATTAAGATTTGATTAATTAAAAATATGCTACAGAATTTGTGATCCAAATGGTAATAGTTAAAACTAAAAACATTTATTTTAATAAACAGGCATGAATTATGACAGACTTAGAACTAATTAATTTCACCAAGGTTGCTGAAGATTCAAGTTAGTGTTGACTTCAAAATAAAGGCACTACCCAATTATCTCCAATATGGCCCAATAAAATTATTAGTGGGACATTTAAAGGGCTATTAGAGCGTGATGACTGAGCAGCATTTAGAAGAAAAATAGGTTTTGAACAAGACCCTTTATTATGTTTATCAGCAAGAACTGTAATAGTAAAACAAACAAAATGACCACAGAGGGCAATATCATCTCTAACATGAAAATACTGTAGTGGTTCCATAATTCTTATATCAACCAGTTGGGATCATTCTTCAAAACTCTCTGCTAATCCAAAAGCTAAACGAAAAGAGGTTCTGGGTTCTTAGTGGTTACTCAATGGTTTCCTGAATAATTTCTGCTTACAATTCAAAAAAGATTTTTCATGGCCAGTTTCACAGTCAACTTAAAGCGAAAATTCAAGCTGTGTTTTTGACTCGTGAATCACCTCAAAAAGCAGTTCTTATAGGAAGGGCTTGACCCTCATATTACATTACTATCCCCTTTGGAAACCAAGTACAATAAAAAGAAAACATGATCATTTAAATAAAGGGGAGATGGATGAGAGGAAGTGTAATCTTCATTAACCTCCCAAAACTGGGGTGGCTTTTTTGTAATAACAAAAATATGTAGGAAATCAAGATTTTAATTTAAGCTGGCACACAGCTGAACATGTATAAGAAATGAAGGTCTGAAAAGTATAAGAGGCCATTTTTTCTGAATTGCCTTTTCAAGACATAGCTGAAGAAATGCAGATCAAGTGGGAGGAATAATCCCTTAATAGAAACTCCACCCGACTCAAAAGTTCCAAGCAGTAAATAGATGGACACTAGCAATGCCTTAGCAGAAAATACCATATATGCCTGCACATTTCTTATCTCTCCCGTGGCACCAGGTTATAGCTATTCTTGGAGAAAAGATACTGGGTTTGAGTCAGACCAAAGGTCCATCTATGCGGCCATTCTTAGGAAAATTCCAAAGGAAAAAAAAGTTAAGTAAAACTACAATATTACCCATTAAGTGTCTTCCATTTAGTAAATTAAATTATAAAATTAAGTAGAATAATTCCTGACATCAAGGTTCCTGCGATGATACAGTTCCACAGGACTAAATAATCAGTTAAGTCATGGTGGGCAGGGAGGAGAAGGTGAAATTAATGAAAGCAAGAAAAATACATGTTCATGTGAAAACAGAAAAGATATCATGACATTCCAACTTCCTGCATTTTTCTTCCTTATCTTGAAATGTAATCCACACTGAGAAGACAAATAAGAGATAATTGAAAAGGCTTTGGTTTTGAACACAGAACAGAAGGCACATTTAGATGGCCAAATATTTGCAATTCAATAAAGATCATCAACGAAATTATTTAGGCATGTAATTTTCAGGGAAAAGTCATAAGTACATCTGATTTAATGCATTCACTGTATGGCTACTTTCAGACCATAATGGTTAGCTAATGGATTGATTACAAGTTCTTCATGCAATACCAGCTGAAAACTAACAAAATACCCTGTGCACAAAGAAACATCTTGGAAACGCCAGGGAGGGGCACCACTTCTGTTATTATTGCTCTGAAAAGCTCAATAATTGCAGTTCTTCCTGAAAAGAAACAAAACGAGCAGAACCAGAACCTCATTTGGAATGCGGTACAAGTGGAAAGCCCATCACACAGACTTCAGAAGATTCAGCTACTTGTCAAGGAAGATACCCTCTTAAGTTTCACAGAAAAGATCAGACTATAAAACATTTTAGTTCACAAGACTGGAAACAAGTAAACAGAGGACCCTATTACAAAAATGCCAATCCTTGGAATAAATGCAGCAGAACAAACCAACGAAGCTACACTTAAGAGAGCTGCAGTTGTTGGACCCGAATCAGCTCACTAGGCCCACCAGTGGATGATGTTGGAGCTCTAAGAAGCACCTAGCTAAGCAAAAGTCTGTTTTTCAATAACAATTTCCAAAAGGAGAAAAAAAGAAGGAGAAACAAAGCTGACAAAAAATGTTGGGCTTACATGTGAAAACACTATCATGTTTTATTGAGTATTCTGTTCAGGACATGAGAAGAGAGAAGACGCTTCATATCTCTGTTTTGAATGAATAAAGACAATTTCTCTAAACGTAAACCAAATAGCACTTTTCCACAATTTACAAAAATCACACACTTCAAAACTAGTAAGTAGGCAAGAAAACACTATGAAAATATTTTAAAACTTACAGCCTTAAATTCTGTTAAAAAGAAGATACCAGTATTAGCCACAAAAATCCTGCTTTTCTGTGTACCAAAGCCACATCACTTAACAGAACCAATTCTCCTCCCTCTTTTCATACGTACTTTGCACAGAAACATTTTTTTTCTTCCAGTGATATGTTCTGAACATTTGGTCTGTGGCTGTGGACATTTTACACATCAAGGACAGTAAGTAAAGGCTAACAATAAGAACAAACCCAGTATCTTAATTATTCTGTTATCTTGGATTTATAGAAAACCCACCCCATTTCTGACTGCAGTAGTTTACAGTGGCACAGGGGACAGCCACATATTTGGTCTGCTTAGCTGTCCTATATCTCTGCTACTAGAAAAAAGAGTACTGCCTTCTTCCAGGCTTGACACTGCTGTCCCTATTCTGTGTACTTGCTCTGGCACTCATCTGACCACACAATAAGATAATTCAATTTGCTAACCCAAGGGAAGAGGGGAAGAAAAAAAAAAATTCAAGCAAAACAAAAAGAAAAGAAGTAGTTTTCTGCTGGGTTAGTCAAGTGAATTAACTTTTCATGTACTTAAAAAAGTACCAGAGCCACTGCGACAGAGCAGTACAGCCATACTGTACCAAAAACAGAGTAACTGAGAATACTCCACGCACAAGCATTAAGATATGAGAACTGCTAGTCAGTCTCTAACAGCCACTTATTCCCAGACTTACTTCTTACCCACCATCTAAGAGCCTGCATTATACACTTCAACTTCAGTGATCCAGCATTGAGTACTTTCCCAAACACAGGTCTCCCTCTCTGAAATCTAATTATGCCAGCAATCTACTAAAACATCTTCGTGGGTTTTATTTGAAACTTCTAGGACAAGCTGCTTTTGACATAATACATGATTTAAAAAACCCCATACAATAATTTCAAATATATGGTTTTTTTGAAGGTCAAACAAAATTTTAATTAAAAAGGTCATTCTAACTAAAAATGCACCTGTAAAATAAAAACAGCCCCCCAGCTTTTTGGGGGTAGCATCAGAGAAACTAAACTACAAGAGTGAACCAAGTATTTGCAATTTATTTCAATATTTTGATGCATGTATAACTGTACAACAAACAGATACACAAAGTCGTTGTTTAAACAAGTAGTTTGTACTCTCTTCCCACCCTAATTTGCATGCGTTATGTTACAGTTTAAGTCACGTGATCACACACTGTTTTTCCCCAGGATATCTGCCTCATTGAACGCACTGGATGGACTCTGGTCCAGGGAAAGGCTAGCATTGTGCACTGAAGGAAGCTGCTCTCTGTAGACCAGTCCATTGAAAATGCACAATGATCAATATTAGAATGGAAGAAACGCAGGCATTCAGTAAGAGCTTTATAAACAACAAATAGACAACAAAAGACCCCCAACAGGCTCACTTAGCACAGTGAAGATGTGTGCGTACCTTAGAAAAGAAGCACATACCTAGCGCTAGCTCCCAGCTGGCAAATGTGAAGCTCCACCTCCCAGTAACAAAGAACTTTCTTTTCTCAAATTTCAAACAGTCTCCTGGTCACAACCATATCAATTTTTACTACATTATGTAGCATGTTATTCAAAGAGGGGGAAGTGCATGCCATTGCGTCCTTTTACAACCTCACAAGTGCTTGAAGCAGATATGAGAATTTCTGCAAGTAAATTCTATCTGCACAGATTCAATGCCCGACTCCCCTGTTCAAAATTTTCTAAAGGGAAACCAGAATTTCACAGATTTTCTTGGCTTTCTAGCTAAAGTAAAAACAATCTGTTTTACCTCAGTTCCATTCTGTCTGCAAAGCTAAGAAATGCAGCGCTAACATGGAACTTGTCTTTTTAGGAGACTCAAGGAATACTATGGTATCAACATACATCAAATACCTTTTTTCTGCATTTGCAAAAACTGGAAATGGTACTTCAAAATCAAGTTCTACAGCTACTCATGCCTCAGGTTTCATTCCAGTCATTCAAGGAAGCTTCCTAGCTCCCACCTACAAGTGAATATAGATAGGCTTTTCCAGTTCACTTTCATAACCCGGTTCTTTTCTGGCTTGTATGTTACCAACAGAATTGTTGAAAAATTCTGCCTGCCAAGTCTGTTACAGCTGATGAAGCACAACATAGCAAGAACCCATTCTTCCTTGCAAAAGTCAGTTAGAATAGATATGGGAAGCAGTCACCTGTCAAAAAAAAAATGCAGTACCGTGATAAAGTAAGTTTTGTAACAGCTTTTATGTCAGAATGTATTTCTTTAAAGAATTAAAGAAAACATTTTTATCTGATCCATTACAAATAACTTTTAGATTCTCGAGATTTTGACAAAATTCTGTATATCCTCAGCTACACTATTCAGCAAGCCTTCCTGACCTCCTTCACACACACACACAAAAGCAAACAACAACAAAACATTTACATGAAAGCGACAAAGTCTTTTAAAAAAGGAATAATCAAAGAGCGAGGGGAGGTTCTTTGTGGTATTTACGTTTAACTTTTTTGCCCCGTTAAATAAAATTTAAATTTGAGGAGCTTCCACACTAGCAGCATTCAGTTCTAGTAAGACAGACTTCTCAGCATCCGGACATAAAGTAATTGCCAGGGGAAATTAATCATAGGAAATCACAGCATATTTAATCATATCTTAGTTCAGTTTACAAAAACTGTCCTGTCGCACATACCATTTTACACAGGCAAACCCAGGGCCAAGAACACTGTCGCCATCCTTGAATGGCATTCCAAAAGAGAAGAGATGAAAACCGCAGTACTAGAACAGGCTTTATTCTTTCAAAGCAGTTAAATGTTCTATGAGTACCTTTGCTTTCACCGGGAAGGGAATAATTTCTTCCAAGTGCAGATCAGCGGATGCTATCTGTAATCCCTTGTCATAAGAATGCAATTCTCATGCATCTTCAACTCATCAGCCGGAAGAAGAGATGGACTAATTGTCAGCTCCTCTTAAAAACCCTGAGAATAACGCCCCTCGGCTGGCAACCGCCGCAGGCCATCCCCGCTCCCCTCACCGGCCAGCCCCCCTCGGCTGGCACCCCACCACCACCACCGACGACGCCCGACGGCCACCGCGCGCGCCTCGCCCAACCGCCGCCGCCCCGGGCTGGCGGGAGCGACACGCGCGAGCACCTCTGCCCGACG
>NW_010972598.1:1571471-1572072 GCF_000737465.1 Haliaeetus leucocephalus | reverse complement strand
CTTCCCGCCTGCAGCCGGCGGCGCGCGCAGGAGCGGAGGAGGGCCCCGCCGCCCGCCTCGACGCCAGCTTCCTCCGCTGCAGCAGGCTTTCTGCTCGAAAATCGCCATCGGGTTTTTGTTAGCCGAGTAACCCGTTCGTTTCCACGCCGGAAAGACAAAGTGGGCCCGGCCCTGCTCCTCGCCACCAGGAACAACAAAAAAAATCCCCACCACGTTATTTTATGTTTTCCCCAGGAAGAAAAGATCGCGCCTTCGGGACAGTATATTTGAAGGCAGAAGACCCGCCTCGCTGGGTGAAAATACGCCATAGGAGAAAAGGCAAAGCCAACAGATTTTCTCCATCACCCTTCTCAGAAGACGTTATTTTAAGGGGCCGGGGGGGACACACCGCCTCTCAAATGAACGGTATCACCGATTTTTAAATCTGGAGAAACATGCCACCTCCAGCCCCGCGGCAATCTGTGAAATAGGGGCACCCGAAAAAAAAATTAAAAAATCATTAAACCTCTGGAAACGTCCGCCCGAATCACGGAAATCCGCCCGCGGGAGGGGAAGGCAGGCTGCGAAGCCCCGCTGCCCGCGCCGCGGCCGGCCGGGTGGG
>NW_010972598.1:1569986-1571174 GCF_000737465.1 Haliaeetus leucocephalus | reverse complement strand
GAGGGCCGCCCGACACAATAGGCACCGGGCGGACGGCGGGGCGGACAAGCGGCGCGACCCCGAGCCCTCTGCCCGACCCGCGGCCAGGGCGGCAGCATCCTCACTCACCCCTTCGAGGAGGTTCGCCGCGCCGGGGAGGGGCCGTCCCTAGTGGTGCCGGTGCCGCTGCCGCCGGTGCTCACTGAGCCGGCATCCCCGCGGGGCGGGGGCGGGGCGCTCCGGTCGGTGTCCCTGTGGCAACGGCTCCAACCTTATTCCCTGCACATAGCGGCTAACGGGCAGAGCAGGGCACGGCACTGCGCAGGCGCCGCCCGAGCTCACACAATGGGGGGGGGCGGGGGAGCCCAGTGCGCCGGCGCCAAGGGCAGAGCGGCGGAGGGGCCCCGCCGCGCCTGCGCCAGCTTCAGACAATAGCTTTCCCCGCTCCGGGCGCCCGCTGCGCAGGCGCCGGAGCGGGCGGTGGCGGGAGGTAAACACCGCTTCCCACTCGTATCCCCCTCGGCCGCGACTGGACCTGCGCTACACCCCGCCGCCGCGGACCCGAGGGCGCAGGCGCGAACGCAGCCGCAATCCACAACAAAGGGGAAAGAGGCGGCCGCCCTCCTCCTCCTCCCGCTGCCGGCCGTGGGCGAGGGGCGGCCGGCGGGGACTCCGCCTCCCGAGGGGGGCTCAGCTCAGCTCAGCGCGGCGCGGCGCATGCTGGGACTTGTAGTTTTGTGGGCGGCGTTCCCGCAGGGCGCGGAGCTGGGAGGCGTGGCGGCTCCCGAGCGTTGCCACGCTCAGCGGTGGCGGGGCGGGGCCGCTGGCGGGTAGCAACGGCCGACGCCGAGGAGCCGGAGGGGGTCCCCGCACGCACTGTGGGAGTTGTGGTTCTTCCGGGAGCCGGCGGCGGTTGCGGAGCGCGGGAAGGCGGAGCGGGTGGAACTACTACTGTTACCCGCCGGCGGGGCGGGGCGGCGGCGGCTGCTGCTTCCCCGGGAGCCGGCGGCGTCCCCATGCGGGCGCCCCGCGGGGAGCCCGCCCTGGCAGAGTCCCTGGAGCGGTACCAGAGGCGCCTCCGAGGTGAGCGGGCACCGCCGCGGCTTCTCCCGCCGGCCGCTCTCGCTTCAGCCGCTGCCCGGTTCTGACGGGGGGCTCCGCCGTAGCCCGCTGAGCGCCGGCGGGCCCGTGTGGGCTGTCGGGGCGGTG
>NW_010972598.1:1523899-1569976 GCF_000737465.1 Haliaeetus leucocephalus | reverse complement strand
CCCGCCGCTCGGGCGCCGGGCTGAGGCAGCGCGGCTCCCGGGGCAGCGGGCGGCAAGAGTAAAGTTGCTTCTGGTCCTCCCTAAG
Source organism: Haliaeetus leucocephalus (assembly GCF_000737465.1). Taxonomy (NCBI): domain Eukaryota; kingdom Metazoa; phylum Chordata; class Aves; order Accipitriformes; family Accipitridae; genus Haliaeetus; species Haliaeetus leucocephalus. The sequence continues at coordinate 1,569,891 of NW_010972598.1, read as the reverse complement.
CCCGATCGCTGGTGCGGTTAATGCCATCGCACGCAGCTGTCCGGTCGTCACTTGGCTTTGAGAGGGCTGCTGCCGGTTTTGGTGGGGTTTTCTTTGGTTCGTGGAAGGATTTTGGCTGTCATTGAAACATCAAATTTAGACGTGGTGACGAGGAGGGTGCGAATGGTTCTAACGGGAGTGATTACTCCCCATGTCATAAACTGTTTTCGTACCTGCCGCCTGATCCAAGAAGCATTGCACATAGCCTGACAGAGAGCACCTTCATCTCTCAGCTATGGTACCTGCGCTTTACCAGCCTTCAGACTGTCTCTGGCTAGTCAAAGTAAGTATCCACATTCTGAAGAAAGCCAGTAGATAATTTGTGGGTACATCACCCCGCTTGGCGCAAAAAGGTGCGTTCTGGACACAGGGTCCGCACGTCATGTATTGTGACACTAGTGAATCGAGTGTATGGTTGCAATATAGGAAGCGTCATTGCAAAAAGACAAAACAATTGAAGTATTTTTAAATAGCTACTTGATTCTTAGCAAGCATTTTATATTTCCTTCTCAAAATAGCATCAGTTTATTGCACTGAGGGTGGATTTTATTTGTTCCAGAGGATAGAACTTTGAAGAATCATCTCTATTTACTTCTGTAGATTAAGTGGGCATGTGGGTGCTGCTTGGCACTTGTAGGTAGAACAGTTAAAATGGCAAATATCAGAGCATCTCTTGATATGCGTAGAGTTCCTTTTGTGATATGTAAAAACAATGAATAAAACCCTACGAATTGCCATACATAGACACAGGTAATCTTAGTACTGTATCTTGTTTGCTTTTTCTGTGGATGAGTGTGGAAAACCACTAGATAATTTTCCTGTACTGGATTTGGACTTTCATGGAGGCAAAGGGTTTCTGCTATGACTTTTATTGACAGAGGAGGAGTGATAAAATAGGATTTTAAAACCATAGTTGAACACATATGATTTTGCTGCTTAACAAATCTAACAGCAGTATGTTTCTGCTTCAAGACAGTATTCTTGCTCACGGACATATAGATCTGTTTAGGAAGGCCACACATTAAGGGTTTTTGTTCATTTCTGCTGCACTAGTATAAGCATAAGTACAAGCTCAGCCAATGTGTTGAAAATTTGGTGTATTTCATAAGACATTTATTTTTGGAGTGCTTGTGATTATCTTTTACCTAGAATACTTTTTCAGGCTTGTTTGCTTGCTTTTATGCAGATCTGGGAAGGGGCTATGCTGTTACTGAAACATTTTATAAATTCATGTTCTTCTGCGATAGCTCAGTGGTTGACCTGCCTTTTCATTTTAGACAATGAAGGCCAGTCAGTGGTGGCATTTTGGATTGCTGGCGAGTCCAAAAGGTGGCATGTGGGCAGTGGAGAAGGCAGATTTCTTCTGTTCATCCTCATCTAAGGAGATGTGGAGATGTGTTGGTGTCTTTAAATTCTGAAGTGCGCTGGCAGCATGCTGTGCTTGATGTCCATCCTGCTGGGGCATCCAACCACCATTGGATACAGTGGTTATGTTGAGCTGCCTGGACTCCCTGGAGAATGTGATGTCCTCATCTTCTGTAGGCAGTAACAGCAGGTGAAGCCAAAGATCTTTAGTCTCCAAGCCTACTATGTATTCATATAATTTCAGGATGCTTAATACTTCTTAATGTAAATGTTCTTGTTTGCATGTAGTTTGGTAAGCTTGGTAAGGACTTTATAGTTCGTTCCTTGATTCAGGTGAGGCTTGTCATGAAAAAATGCTTTTGTAGCATTTTGCAACAGAGCTCCAGTCTTTCTGATTTTTCTCTTAGGCTCTTTGTGCATTTTCAATGTTCCAATGGAATTTCTCTTTCAACTAGAAAGTCTGTTGGAATGCTTGAGGACCGTCATATATATATCTTCATACTTGCGACGAGCTTTTAGGCTTTTGATATGTGAGGTTTTGAAACATCACATTTTGTACCAAGTTATCTGGATGTTGTAAGTGACCTCTTTAACTCTCTCGTGTCTTCAAAGTGTCTTTCTCAAGAATTTTGCATCTTGGGCTGTTTAACTGTGTATAAGACTACTGTTAGAGCTCATCATATCTAATGACTGGATGCATGTATTTTGTTCATAGAACTTATTTTCATTTTATCTGTTTCTGACTGCATCCATTATGTTTTTTAAATCATTTCAGAACATGACCTTCTGGTGGCTCTTTCCCTTTCCATTCTGGGAAACGTGGACTTTTCCCATACAATGCCAAGATAGGTTTGATTTCATACATCCAGGGGTGCCTCTCAGTTAGTAGCTATCAGTACGGTGTTATCACAAATGTAACCCCAATGCAGGGCGGTATAACGTAAGTTCCATTATGTTTCTCAATGAACCTCTTTATTTCTCAGTGATGTACAATTTTTAACTCCTTTGATCTGTACAGCATTTCTCACATCATTACCACTACTGTTAGGAATTTACTGTAAGACAAACAGATCATTGTTACTCCCAAAGTTTTCAAATCTAATTCTTTACCTATTTTTCTTATATACATATACAGCTTGAGATTTTTCTCCAAATTCAGATAATTCCTGTCATCTGGATTCTGGAATTTCAGTTGGCATGCCTTGGGCATTATTTCATGGTTTTGAAATAGAGAGTTCTTAAACTGCCTGTAATGCTTGACATTATCTGGATCTAGGCTGATACGTGGGAACAGGTTGTCATCACCCATGCTGGAGATCAGAAGAATCATTTTACAGCCTTATTCAGTTCGATGGAAGGGTGTGTAAGTTGTCAAAGAGTGATTGGTTATTTCAGTGCAGCGTCCTTTGTTGTAAAGGGAAATCCCTCAGAAGACTGGTACACCGGATGCCCAGGTGTTCAGTAACCTGGGTGTGGTGGCCAGAGGACAGAAAGCTGCACCAAAAAACCTAAGACATAACTGGTCTTACAGCCCAACAGAGAGGTTATGATGAAATAACAGAAGTCCTGTAACAGGGCTTTTCCTCAATAGTGTAGACCTGATATAATGAAAGTCTTTAACGTTGTGTGTAATACAGAGTTAAGTGGGTGGTATTTGTACTGTTGGCGTTATTAGGTTACTGTGTAAACTTTCACACAGTTGAGATAATTTCAAATGAACCTCAAAGTCTAGGAGATAATAACATTTCTAATAAAAAGTTATTCTCAAGGGAGTAGAGGTATTTTGGAAAGGAGAGTAAGTGCTGTACTATTTTATTCACATTAATAACTAAAAATTGGCAGGCATGGTGTGAATGTCCAATAGGCCTTCTACTACACCAGTGCCAAGAGCAGAGTGTGATGGCTTCCTGCTACTTTCCCTTTTCTCCTAACAGCAGTAAATATATGGAAAGATGTCATGGTTTTACCCCAGCCAGCAACTAAGCACCACGCAGGCGCTTGATCACTATACTATTCCCCCACCCCCCCCCACAGTGGGATGGGGGAGAAAATCAGGAAAAGAAGTAAAACTCGTGGGTTGAGATAAGAACGGTTTAATAGAACAGAAAAGAAGGAACTGATAATGATAACACTAACAAAATGACAACAGTAGTAATAAAAGGATTGGAATCTACAAATGATGCGCAGGGCAATTGCTCATCACCTGCCGATCGACACCCAGTTAGTCCCTGAGCCGTGATCCCCCCTGCCCCCGCTCCCCCCAGTTCCTATACTAGATGTGACGTCCCATGGTATGGAATACCCCGTTGGCCAGTTTGGGTCAGGTGCCCTGGCTGTGTCCTGTGCCAACTTCTTGGGCCCCTCCAGCTTTCTTGCTGGCTGGGCATGAGAAGCTGAAAGATCTTTGACTTTAGACTAAACACTACTGAGCAACAACTGAAAACATCAGTGTGTTATCAACATTCTTCACATACTGAACTCAAAACACAGCACTGTACCAGCTACTAGGAAGACAGTTAACTCTGTCCCAGCTGAAACCAGGACAGAAGACTATTTAGAGCCCACTTCTTTGTTTCTAGCATTCACCTTGTTCCTTGAACAGGGAACTATTAACTTGGGGTTTTTTATGTTGAGTTTTATGCCTGTTCAGTAAACACCACTGGCTCACTTTTGGGCCAGAGTCAGTATAAGAGGAGGAGCAAAGGAGGGGAGACCATCCTTTTTAGGTACAGTGCCTGATACAGGCATCCTGTAAATCTACCCTAAGAAAATGTGGAAATTATGTTCTGTGTTCCACTGCGTTATCAAAGGCAGTGTCCTATGTAATTTCAGAGAATGAAGGTGCAAGCTGTAAGAGGAATAGATGAAAATAGAAGACTTCTACAAATAAAGTTTCATTTTGTGGCTGCTTTATGTGACTCCAAAAATATAGTAGGAGAGATGTGAAGTCAAAGCCATCATAGGAAAAATGAGTAGGGGGCCCAGTTACCAGCTCTCCAAGTTAGCTGTGACACTGAAGCAGCTAACAATGGAATTGTAAATTGTAATCTAAGTGTAAATTTTTAGCTTAGGCTTTTTATTTTTATTTGGCAATTGTTTCTAAGTATTCTCCTGAACAGAGCACATAATATTCATTTAAGAGTGGAGAATCTGTCAGAAGGAACTGAGAAATGCTTGGAGTTTCTCACATGTAAGGGTCTCTAGACCTCAGGCATGTGCTTTATGCTCTGCAGAAGGGTCTGGTTTAGGAACTCATGAGGATGAATGCTGCAGCTCCACAGAACAGTTACCTCTAAAAGATGATAATTTGGTAAAAGCTATGTTGAAAACCACCTATTTCTCATATAATGCAAAGCAACTATGAAGACCAAGAAACCAAATCGAACGGGTCCATGATTCATTATTTTGAAACATCTGTGTGTTAAATACATCTTAGGACTTCTTGAGGCCTGGCTAATGAACAGGCTGGTATCACTTGTTGTTGTTGAATGCTTACATGTAAAATCCTAGCAGCATAGGTAGTAATTGATAGGATACTTTCAGTCTCAAAGCTGCCATGTAGTATGTTAGTAGCACGGTAGCACACCTGTGTTTGATAGCCAATAAAGAAGAATAGCTGCATATCAGAATGGTAAGTAAAGTAAATTCCAAGACTGCACAAAACACAATAAAAACTTAGGAGCAAATTCTCAGTTTCAGTATTTTTAAGCAATTAGTTGGCTGAAATGCTAGTCCAGAAGATGTACATGATGTACTATTTTAGATTTCTAAGTGGCAATAGAAACAAAGTCAAAGTTGATACACTCTTGGACAGTGAAGTTTTCTTTAAATAGGCATCATCTTTGTGTTTTCACTAACTGGTCTAATTATCTGGTTTGTCAGTTATTGTTTCACATAAATTCTACAGTGTTATTTTCTTAAGACCTGAAGAATCAGTGTAATTCCTTCTTTAACTTTCTAGGGCTGTTTTCTGATTGGGAACCGTGGGATATCAGAAAGTGACCTGTTTGTTGAATTTATACCCAGTAACTTGTAGTCATCTTCCTGTAAACATTATTAGAGCTGGACCGTTAGCTTTACATGTCATACTTATTGCAACTTTTTCATACAGTTGTAGTTTGTTTTCTTCAATTTATGTTGCTTAACACTTCTACCAGCTGGAGTTATTTTCCATGTCTTTCGGGCAATTCTGTTGTTTTGGATGGTTGGTTTCTTTGCTAAGCTCTCCATTAGCTCCCAGAGTGTTTTCTATGGCATTTCCGAGTTCATGAATGAAGTAGCTTTGGTGCTTTCATTTAAAGGAGTGCTCTTTATAGACACTCTTGGGCAGTGTCTGAAAAAAAACATTTTTTGTTTAGGCAATGCAAACACGGTTCAATGCCTTCTCTCTTTTTTCTGGTTTCACTTCAGTGGCAAACTGTTCTTACAATGATTTCCCCTCCCCCCCCAAAGCTGATTATTACTTTGGAAATACAGCTACCTCTTTCATGTTGTATTTTACTTCAGAGTGTCCCGACTCTAGCATTTATCTTTTTTTTTTTTTTTTTGACAAGTTGAATGGGTCTGTAATGTGTCTCCAACGTAACAAATATGGTGTTCAGTAGTAGTACTGACATTCCCATATAAAAAAAACCTTCTACCAATTATATTTCTATAAAGATACTTCTCTGGAAAAAGGTTAAGTATACTATATTTTCAGGGAGCAATACTTATGTTTTGTAGTTACAGTGAGTACAGAAAATAAACAGAGTTATCATTGCTTCTTTCAGGACAGAACAGCGTCTTTATTCAGCATGTAGAATATATGGCGTGTGCTCTTTGAACATTAATTAATGTTTCAGTCAGGGCCCTATTGGTTTTGTCTAAAGCATTATGCTTAACGGAATTTAATCTAGTCCAAAGTTGCATTCACATTTAGATGAATTGCGGGTTAGGAATATCTTTGTACCTAGAATGGTATGGTCTTGATCCTGGGTTAGGATCACGGGTTGCTTCTGTCTCTGAAATAATAAGCAATAATGTATTTCTTTCTGTTAGGTGTATGGTCAGCATTGTCATTGCTAAGGCATTAGATAAGTTATCTGCCTGTCCCTTGTGGCAAGTACTGCCTGTGATTTATACATGATAGTTGACAACTTGACAGAATTTTTGTGGAGCAGTTGCAACTTTTTTTTTTTTAATGTATTGGGTTTATTCCATCAGGTTTTGTTCCCAGCTTGCCATTTTTCATAATCATCTTAGATCCTTTGAACACTGAAAACCAAAGAGGTTTATAGTGAATAAAAGTATTTTTTTTTTTAAGTTTTAATCCAGAGAAGTCCAATTTCATTTATATCCTTAGATGTTCTATGGGAAATGACACATCAATGAAGTCTTATCATACAACAGAAATATATGTTCAGACTTTATTCATAGAGTCTTGTTAAGATGTAGAAAATAAAAATGCTGATTGAATTTTAGATATGCAAATCACAGTGCTGCATGTGAGCAGTTTTCTATAGTATGTTTTTACTGAGGCCCTGTTTCTATAAAATGTACTATTACAGGAATAGCATAACCGAAAAAGTTAGTTTGAATATGTGAGCACTTAAAAATTAGTGGCTTCTAAATTCATTACAAAATCATCATGTTGTCTTTAAGCAAAGGTCCTTTGGTGTCCAATAGTTTGCATCCACAGAGGTTCTTTCTATTTCTTTCATATTGAAAAAGAATATTTTTACATTGGCAGAAACAACAAGTGTTACCTTTCCACTTGGTAATGCGTCTTCTTTTATCCTAATGCCTAAAATTATGTCGCTTATTTGGGAAAAAAATGTTGTAATGTACTTATTCCCTTTTACACATCCAGTTCAACTCACTGAGGTAAATGTTAGCTGTTTGGTGTCTAGTGAATGTCAAGACAGGCCATCGGAAACTCCTAACTCCCGGTTTCCCAGTGGTAAGTGTTTTGCTTTAGGCAGCAGCTTTTGTAATTTGGAAATCAGCAAGCTTTAAAGAAACTTTGGCAAATATGTGATGAAGCTTTCAAAAATGTGGTGACGTTATTCCAGAGGCAGGAAAGCGTAGTCAAGAAAAGTAGACATTGGTGCTCCATTGATAATGATTTTAATGTGTTTCACTACTACTGCCTGGTATATGGAAGAAGAGGACATAGCGTAAGAAGATCTAGGTTATCTTTGAGGATAAAGTATTAGCTTGGAGTTCAGAAGCTGTAATATTATGAAGTGAGAGAAGTGCTGGAAAAAACTGTATATTAGCCTGTTTGGCTTTGGTTTCTTTTGGTTTGTTGTTCTTCACTGGCTATGGATCAAATATTGGTACTCTGGGGTTCTCTGACAGAGGTCTACAGTGAATGGGGAAAAGAAGGAATTTTATTGCTATCAGATGGCACACCACATAATAACTTAACTGACACTGAACCCTTCTTGGCAACAACTAGTTGCAACATAGTTTGCTGAATATTTAAGCCATTGCATCAGTGAGATACTTCTACGATTTCTCAGTTAGCTCTCCCACTCTCATAGCATCCTGGCATGCTCAAAAACAGATGAATAGCTTAAGTATGCCAATAGAGAAATATTTGACCTAAACCCCTCTTTTTTTGAGTCATTGCCTTGTGAATTGTATTTGGGTTTATTATAATAAATTATGACTATTTAAAATGTGCTTTTTATGTCTTCTTTTATCTTAACTTTGTTAAAGGATGGAGTACCCGAAAATCAAAAGAGGTGATGCGAATCGTAAGATGACTGGGCTTTAAAAATAAGTGCTGAGAGAAGATTAAAGAAACTGATCAGGTTGTTATTAAAAACTAGCATTGCTAAAAAGTGAGTGATGGCTGGCACAGTGGACGGAGAACCATATTCTTAAATATAATGCTTTTCTGAGGGGGGTGTTTATATTACATAAGCTATTGATAAATTACAACCAAGCAGAGAAAAAGACTGAAAAGGACTGTGAAAACCATTACAGTGGGGAAAAAAATCGATTTCCCAACTTCAGTCAAGATGATGTGAATTTGAAAAAGAGATAAAATGAAGGCAGAAATACATATCTTGCTTTTGTTCTCCAACTTGAACTGCTATTCACCTTTCCATTTGGAAGAAAGGAGCTATTAACATTTGTAACCAGCAGCATATATTATACTCTGAGGCATGTCTTCTGAATTCTACCTACAAAATGCTTAACTGTAATTATTTTTTTAAGCTTTTTTTTGCCTATGAGAAACAAATATTTTTAGTTAGTAATTTATGTATCACATGAATTTACAGATTAGAAACATGTAAAAATAAATGAAGGCTGTGTGCTGGAGACCTTGCCATTTTTCTAGTTGTAGCAGTTGCTCCTGTGAAAGGTGTTAACTTAAAAGCTTTGTCTCACAAGAATGAAATTCCTGTTCTGCAGGCATTTATACCTAAATGTTCCATATGCAGTAGTCCTAGGGAAGAATAACCTTCCAAAGAATTCAGGGCTAAATCAAGAAAATAGCTATGATTTTATGTTTCTGAAATTCAAGTAAGTTTTTGAGATTGTGGGGTTTTGTTTTGTTTTAAATCATTAATAACTGTTAACTATAAATGAAACTTTTCTGATTCAGGGTAGTGTTGACTGGTAGTCACAAATGACTGTGGCATTACTTTGGAGAAGCAGGAAAGAAACAGTTCTTCTTATATTCCTGATTAAAGTGGTTGTGAATCATGATGGAGGACTGTCTCATTGAGCGTTGTGTGCTCTGTGACTGATGTATGGGTCATTTTCTTGGTTCCCCTGGTGTTACAGTAGAACCTAGAGATCCTGCTTTGTTGAACATTGCATAAAGCCATACTACTTAGGTTACTACTCTGTCTTTTCTAGTTAGTATATACATTGCTTAAAGGGAAGGGAAATGAAGTACTCATCTCCCTTTGTACATAGGCAGTTGAAAGAAAGAATTAATAAGTGAGTTGCGTGAGGTCCTACAGTGTGAACTAGAAGTATCATTATCTAAAACCAAGCCTGTATTTTCTGATTCCTAATCCAGTTGTCATCTCTCAGCTGCAAATCTGTCAAGTTTCTTTACTGGCATATTGGAAATGTTAGCTGTATCAGCGTGATATGGCATTTATGATTGGAAAGTTTTTTATTTTTATGAAGTCAGCTGAATCAAATTAAAAAAAAATTAAAAAAGGAATATAGGAAAAAATATGTTCAAAATGAGAAAAGACCATTACTATATCACTGTCCAGTAAGTCAGTTAGTTCTTGAAAGAGTTCATAAAAATATTTATATTTATCTGGAAGGAGGGGTTTTTTGTTGTTTTGGTTTTTTTTTTCCCCAGAATGATGAGTGTTGTTATTTATTTTTCACACTTGTTCTGAAGTCATGGGTCTTTTTTTAATCACTGTTTTATGTTGGCTCGATTTGCTGAATTTCTACTTCATTTACTCACTACTTTTTAGTTGTGCTGTACATTGCTTTGTCATTTGTGGTGGCATCATTAGAATTCAAAAATACTGTTCTTGGTGCCTAATCCTGCACGCTTTATGAAATATAGCATGAGCTTTAGGTTCATAGAAAAGTATTGAAGCTGCGTATGCTAGAAAATATTTTAGGGTATATTATTATTTGTGCTGCTGCAGAGTCCTAATGTATTGACAGGCCAAGATGCTATTTATAGCTGCTTCTTTGAAAATGTAGTAAATATTTTTTCTGCAAATTGTGACAAACAGTAGTTGTTTTGGCTGTTTGCATTAAGTAATTGCTTCCGGTGGCTGAGTTTAGGTCAAGTAGTCAAGCTAGACAGTTGCTGAATACTTTTAGTTCTCCCATTTTTTAGCAAATTTAAAATATCAGTCAGTAAATACTTTCTTTTATGTTGTTGATTGTGGCTAATGATATGATTTTTTTCAGAGCGTGCTAGTGAAAGCATCCATCAACTGAAATATGCCTTGGAGGAAAGACAGTTTGCAAAGGGTGAGGGTGAAGTTGGATTTGACCAGTCCTCTGTGGAGAAGGAGATTGATGATGTGGACAGGGGCAGTGATGACAGTGGAAATGCAGCCTGGCAGGAACTGCAGCACAGTCATGCAGGTAAGATTACTCTGAAAGCAAATGGTTTAAAAATTGTTAGAAACGATACTAATTTCAATGAAAAAAGTAAACACTTTTTGGTTATAATGTTTTTTATTTCTTCCTAGTTAATCAACTTAAGATTTTGTTGCAACATCAAGAAAGAATGGAAAGTGAAGTCTCTCCGTCAAGGAGGAAGATGTCATTCTCTGTATGTTTCTTCTTGTTTCTTTTGTGTGTTGTTTGAATGAATGGCATGAGTGATGAGATGAGTTTTCTAGTATCCAGGAAGAAAAAGAAGCACTGAATCATTTTTATGTGCTGAAATACAGGAGACTGCTGAGGCTATGGCCAGAACTTGGTATGCTTAAGACCACAGCAGAAAAAAAAGAAGTCTATAATACAGGATTTAGACTTTTCCTCTCTTTTGTTGACCATGCAGTGTGAGTCACAGTCCACACTGCTTTCAGCTTCCTCATCTTTTTTTTTCCACCAAAAGATCATCCTTTTTGTTTTGGAAACAGTTGGGATCGACTACATGGACAAATTTCTGTAAAAGCAGCCTCTGTTTTCCTTTGACTGTACTTTAAGGATGCTCAAAGGCCCTCTTCTGCTGTAACTATGCCTTTTTTTTAGAGGATTAGAGATGTTCATATAACAACAGGTTTGTAGCACTCTGCCAAAATGTAGTGGTCTCTGTCAAAGTTAGTTTACACCCTTACATGGGCTTCTCAGATTTAGCCTTCTTGCAGCAGAACTGCACCAAAGTATGTGTAATGGACAATTCAGTTACAGAGCAACTGCTAGATACTAGTATCCCTATAGGAGAATAATTCAAAGGCATTGTTCCAGTTTTATCTTTTGATGGCTTCCAGTGACTACTTTTGGTTTGTACTAAGCAAGACAAGCAGCTCTTTGCTATCAAAGTTGAGGTAGCAGCAGAATGATCTAAAGCCTATATTCATGCTGTGTTGCTTTGAGCCTGTGCAATGAGCTTAGCTCTACTGTTCTGACATTGAGAAATTTTATTTAAAGTTCAACTTTTCTGAGCATTCTAAAATCCACAAGTTTAGTCTGATTGTCCTGCCAGGTACTTTTGCTTCATAATGGTGCAGGATGGAATTAGTGTTTTGTAGCTCAAGGGAATGGTGCATCATTGCTTGATCTTGACATGACATGAATCAGTATCAATTTGTATTTAGCCCTTGGAGGGGAGGGAAAGCATCTTTTAATCCATCTTCATCAAAATTTTCTACTTGTATTGGGAAATTTTAGTACAGTAGAAAAATTAAGAAAACGGGATACTCTTTCTAAGAAATGTGATAGTGCTTTCAGGGAATTGATTAAAGGATGGAAGAATAAACGGAAAAGATGGGATTTTACTGTATTGATAGGGCATTGTCCCATTTCTTCCTCTTGCAGTTTCCAGTGAGAGGGATTCTTTGAAGTGGTGGCCTTATTCTCCTTTTCCAATGTCCTCCATCTGCTTGCTAACCAGGATATGAAAGTGTTCTGAAGATAACCAAATGTAAAGCTCAAAAAATGTGGAAGTACAAAAGTGCACGCACACCAAAAAACACCAAACCCTTATAAATACAAGCTTGTCTGGTGGTTTGCTGGACATTGAAGAAGTGCTTCCTCTATAAGAAGAATCAGATTCCCCAAAGGTCAAGGAAACCAAACTTATGAGCAACCTTAACCTTTTGCTTTCAATTATACTGAAATACCTGATGACTGCTGAATAGTAGATGACGTGTCCTATAGCTAAATATAGTATTTCACAGAAAGTATACTTTGTAGTAAGCTTTACAACATTTCATATGTATAAATAACATTGTCTTATCAATATTCCCTTCTCTTGCTCTTTGATAAAAGTTGCAATAGACATCAAATGAGTATGTCTTTTCTTTGATTACACCCAGATGGTTGGGCAGAGATTTTCCTTTTGCTTTTTACCTCATCTCCTGAGGTCAAGGCCCAGTAAGGTTGCTTCATACAACTGCAGTTCTACAAGCTGGGTCTTGGCTAACCCAACTGCACCCAGCCGGGGTTCCTGACACTGTTGTTATAGCTGGAGTTCCTGTGACTGATTCCCGTTGTTTCTTGCCAGTTTACAGGGCAGCAGATTTAAGACTGCCAGCAGGAGTGTCTCTAATTCTGGGGTTTAGAGGTTTGAAATTTGAGGCGTTCTAGAAAAGTAAAAGGTGGGCCAAATTATTTGGGATGTTGGGAAAACTATTTGTCACTGTGTAGAATGCTAGCCTCTAAAGGTGATGTATTTTATAAACGCTTGTGTTTTTATGGTAAACTTTTCAATGTTAAGAATGTAAATGTGAACAGCATTTCTGAGACTCAGGCATAAATGTTTGGTAATTCATACTGATCAGATGTGTCTTTCAGGTCTGATGTTAATATTTGGCCTACTTTAAATATATGCCTCCCTTGACCTCTGTTCTTTCATCCTATAACACATATTATCAGAATATTAATGAAAAATTCCCAAATTAATTTATAATTAATTGATAATAATTGTGTAGTTAAAAAAGTAGAAAGAAAGAAATCACAAATGATCTACCAGGCATTGGCCCCATGAAAGGGCAGGTAGAGGCTTCTAAATAAATAAATATCCCAGTGACAGTGCTATGAGTTAGTAAGTTGTGTTAAGAAGTCCTCTGTTCTTTTTCTGTTGGGAAAATATATTATGTGTTATTTTCTTTTTAGTGAAACCATTTTTAGCACTGTTGTATACATTACACCAATGTTTCTCAAGTTAAACATTAGCACTGTTTTTCAGTGAAAAATAATTTGAATAGAAATAGAGTTTTCCACATTTTCGAACACTGCTGTGGTGTAATCTTTTCAGGGAGGCAGCTGGAGGTCTCAGCTGCAAGGTGTCTATTACACTTTCAGGAAAGAGGGAGGGATGAATAGGAGCCAGAGGAACAGAGCGATGAGTTACAAATATTATTGGCACTATATTATATATACTTTAAAAAGTGTGATTCACTTTTTAAAAACTTCATAAAGTAGTTGAGTTTAACAGACTTGAAAGCAAGGTGAATTCTGAGTCAATAGAACATCGAACTTACGTGCACTGAGCCAGGTGGAATACATTGCAAATTCAGAGTCCGTTCTTTAAATGTTTTTCTCGATGGTTCTGGAAAACCCCCCATTTTGTCTCCACCGTCGTAGTTCCAGATTTCTCAAGAGTCCCCCATTTTAATACAGGCAATAATTATATTAGGTATAATTTTATAGGAAGGTTTTTGTTGCTAGAAACCTTCCCCTCACCCTCGTTAGTGGATTTTATCTTTTTCTTCAGAGGTTGAACAGGGAATCTTGGTAATTTATCTACAGGGTCTGCCAAAAAGATAACTAGTAGATGTAGGAGCTAGCCATTAACAGCTTAGTTTGGGGTTTTGGGGTTTTTTGAATGGTGAATTTTAAAAAAATAATATTTAAAAACAAAGATGTAGGTTTCTGAATCTTTTAGGACATTTAGGAGTCCAACTGTTCAGTTAGTTCCTGAAAATTTCTATAATCTTTAAGACTTTAAGTCTTTATTTGAGAAGGATATCATGGAATATTTTTGCACAGAAAGGTGTGTTTCTGACCTGAGATCACAGATGTTAGAATTGTATCAGTTTCAAAACTAGCTAGGGATCAGCATAAAGGTGCTCGCTTTCATCCAGAATAGTGAACTAATGCTAGAAATGTGCTTGTTGTTCCTCTTGAGAGGACCCAATAACAACTCTGTGTGAATTTTGTATCCTTACCAGAAAAGAATACAAAGAAGGGGGATTTATCCTTTTACAAATGTGAGTAAAACTGTTCACTAAATTGGTGAAAAACACAGACATCTTTTGTATAAGAGGATATATGCTCTTCTTAGAGGCGTGTCCCAGTTTGACTGTCTTAATTATTTAAAAAAAAACCAACAAAACATTGTGCCTTGCATTGATATACTTTCTTTTAGGTTCAGGAATTAAGATAGTTTGTATATGTCAACTAGCATTAGGTTGTACTTAGTTCTTTCAATGGATGAAATTTGCAATATTGGAATATCAAACTAAAGTAGTAAACCAGTATTGAAATACATAAAGAGGACGAGTGAGGATCTGATAGTAGCTGATTTATTTAAATTTGAAAGTAGAGACTCCATTAAATATTTTTCTGATTATTCAGAGGCACTTTTATTGCAGACTAATGTATTAAGCATAAATACTGTTACTCCATTAAAATTATTTTAAAGTATGTTATGCTTCATTAGAACTAAATACATTATTATACTATAAAAAATATTTGTTATATCCACTCTAAATAAGTCCTTCTTATTAGACTGACAAGGACTGTTTGTTGCTAGTAGGATCAAAGAGAGGCTGTAGTTTTCAGGAAACTATTTAATTCATGATTATAAGGGCATTTTAGTAATATTTACTTACATTCTTTATCTGTACTGTATTCTTAGGAGTAAATGCTGTAAAGTTATAGCGCTTGTGTTTTTCACATTTTGTAAAAAGTTTAATCCCTGTTTAAATTTTGCCAAGCCAGGCAGATATACAATTGTTCATCTTGAATGGGCAAGGATTCCCTTCACTACCTTCTTTAACTAGTTATTTGTGAGGCTATCAAAAATTTTACCTATTTATAGGGTCTTCAGGTTTTTTTAGAATTGTCTTTTAAAATACCAATAATCAAGTGCTTTGATAAACGTAATATCTATTACACATTTTCTGTGTTTCTATGGAGGTATTAAAATTGCAGACATAGTTGTGTTTCTGGAGCAATTGTTAATGAACATTTAGAGGAGTTGCCTTTGATGCATATCCACAACTCATTAAAATTCAAGGAATTTTTATATTCATTTCACAGAGAAGAAGATACCCCCTTACATTTGTCTAAAATGGCTGATAAATAGCGGTATGAATTTCATGTACAAATCGGTTTGTGGATAGGATTTAATCCTGCTTCATAGATGTGCTTAATCAAACAGCTGTACATTTTGACAGAAGTGACATACTTTTTATATTGAAGAGTTTAAGTTCTTACTGGTTCTCCTTTCCTCATCATCTAGTATACTTGGTGACTTCTTATTAAGTGCACATAGTATTCTATGTGCAAGCAACTTCTTATTGCAATAAATGGAAAACTGGAAAATAACACATGCTATTCTTACTTCTTTCAGAAACCCCCAAAAGCTACAACCGGAGACTTACCAGCCCTTTCTGATCTCGTTCCTATAATCAATGATCAGTCACAGTACATTAACCATTTAGAAGCAGAAGTGAAGTTTTGCAAGGTATTGGACAACATATTTCACCTACTAAAACCCTAGTCCCCTAAATATGAAGAATTCCTTTAAAAACAACTTATACTTAGTCTTGAGATTGATTGTTGTAATGACCAAAACTGAGCCAAATGCAGTTCAGTAGATACTGAGCCTTACCATGCATCTTGGTGCCTGTGTAGTGTTTAAGGGTCTTCAAAGACATTTTTATGTCCTATGACAAATAGAAATAAGCAATTTTTAAGATGTTATATGGAAATTAAAGCTACAAAAATGTGAAATCTGTCTTTTGAGTATTCTTATTCTCTCTAAAAGGGTTAAAATAGTTGAGAAGGTTAATCTAGACTTTTGGTCTCCAGATGTATTTAAATGTTGATAGCCATCTCAAGGAGCCTTTTACATGCAGTTCCTGTATCCTATAGGAGGAATTGTCTGGGATGAAAGAGCAAGTGCAAGTAGTTGTACTTGAAAACGAGGAACTCCATCAGAAACTGAAATTCTTAACTGCGGAACATACGTTGAGAGAACAAACTCTTTTAGATGCCTCAGTAAGTTTTTATTTTTCTGTTGTTGTTTTGATCAGTGTTCAGGGACCTGATTGTTTTTGAAGAAGGCTATATAAATGGGTATCCGCAAAATGAATTTTAGTCAAAATTTAATGAGAGTTTGTAAACATGGATTTCTGTGGTTAACATCTTTATTGTAGGTTGCCAACCTAATTAACTTGTTTATTGGTTCTTATATTCTACTGTAATGAAAATTATAAGATTCAATACTTATATAACATTTGTTTAAAAAAACAGCCTACATAATTATAACTGAAGCACTGATTTTTTTATTTTAGGCAAATACTCAGAACTCCTGGGCTGTAGGTGGTAATGACTGTAGCACGCGTCAGCCTGTCACCTCATCACCAGTACATAACAAAGATCAGGCTTTTGTTACAGCTGCTGTTGGAGAAACAGAAAAATGGGCTGTAGAACTGGTTAGTATTAACTTTCTTTGCAGAGGCGTACCTTTGCAGAACCTTTCAGTGCTTTGTTGTTGCTGCAGTTATGATGGTTAATTTTGTAACAGACATACAGGAGGAGTTTTGGTTGGCTGAACCTTAATCTGAGATCAAATTTTATTCTCTTAAACCTCATCTTCATATTATACCCTAATTAATATTATTATCCAGTTAGACACAGATGGCAGGTTGTATCGGCAGATGTTGACTTCCCAGAGATAAGCCTTGTTTTGAGAATGTCCTGTCAGTGATTGCTCCGCTGTACTTTGGAGATTCTTAGCAGTAACGCAACGCAAGAGTAGGTGCGGCTGGTGTAATTTAGGTAGCCCTCCAGGCAAGCTCTTTTGCAATGAGTCTTTCTGCTCCTGGAGCAGCCCAGGTTCAGTAAGGTACAAAAGTAGCTTTGTGCAGCCTGTTTTCCCTAAGCTGAATTACACACTCTGTGCTTTTAGAGATACAGAGAAGCCCTAGTGATTCAGAGATGATGTTGTCTCTATCCTGTATTTTTAGTTTGGGAAAAGATTCTTAATTTTTTTTCCTCTAAATTAATGGGGTAGCATTGCTATCTTTTGCGAAAAACATGGTTAACTGAAAACTTTGAAGTTTTTTATTCATGTGCATATGCATAGTGTGAAATTTAAAGGGTACTTTAATTCTTCAAGATAATTATATGTATTTATTAATTTTGCCCAGTGAAATATATTTTTGTTGGTTTTGTGCATCATCTAGAGCTGAAAACGTCTTCAGTGATCCCTAATGCCTGCAGTTGTTTGAAAGCTAGTTTTTACAGTAATTGCACTTTTACTTCATCTGCCATATTTAAAGCAAGAGAATCATACTGATCGTGACTTCTTTCTAAGCATCATAGTGAGCTAAATTTCTGGTGCTTTATTGGTTTCGTTATCACCATTGTATTTAACATTGGTGTGGTTGATTTATATACCTAGTTCTTCACCAGGTAATAAGAGTAACTCACTGTGTTGTAAATAAATAGCCTGTCTACTTGAAATTCTGAAGAATTCCTCTTTTATTTCTGCTGACTTGTGGGAGAGTAAGAGCAAACTCAAGACAAGATCATCAATTTGTGTAAATCATTGTAGAGGGCTTCAGTTGGAGCTGAAGCAATTTACCATATGAGGATCTGGCAAGATGTATAGAAATACATTTTGTTCATTTTGTAGACTTTCACAAGTGTGAAATATTTAGATTTCTCTGACACTAGTGTTTCAACAACTTTATATCTTAGAGGGAAAAGAATGAATGTAGCTAATGTCTAGATTTATTTGTAAAGACAATATTATGAAGAAAGCAAAAGACAATTCTTTTCTCCCATCTTTTCTACAGGAGAAACTAAAACTTCTTTATCAAGAAAAAGTCAATATCCTTGATGCTCAAATACAGTCTCTAAGGTAAAGTGAAAATTTTTTTTTTCTTAATTTTTCTTAAAATTATTGTTAATGAATTATCACTTCATGACAACATGAACCATTCTGAATTTAAGTAAGAGAATGCCTTAATGTCTGAATGTCGTGCTTTCTGGTAGTGCCCCTGAAAGCTGGTTTTACATGAAGTTTTCTCAAATATAAATGTAGCAAAATTGAATGTACAGCTGCTATATAGCAACATTAGCAATATATAAATTTTATACATTCAGTTGAACTATTGTATTTATAGAAATTACAACTTGATATAAAATGTCTTTATCCTTTTTACCCTTTTTCTTTATAGAAATATCATGTCTGCTAGGGTAGACCAATCAAAGAAAAAAAAGAGAAGTTAAAATTTTAACTTGTGTGAGCCTTTCCATAATTTGCTTTCTTCTACTAATATTTTATATCGCGAGTTTTAGAAATCTTAAGCATCCAACTAGTTTAGGCCACATAAAGATTTTGGAGCAGGAAAACATAGTTTTGAAGCATGCAGGCAGTGTTTCCAGTTATGTAACCTGCATATCTTTAAACACAAAAATACCTGAAAATAAGTCCTCATGTAATCCTCAAAATATCAAAGGTTTGAACAGGTAGCAAACTATGGACAGAGGTGGACACAATCACTTTACGATTTGGTTTTCAGCAGTAAACTTCCCCCTTTACACCTGCATTCATGATACTGCTGCTGAATCTGTTTAATTGTGGTTTTCTCTAAATAAATTGTGGTTTCATATATCTGAAAATTCTAGACTTGTGTGTGTGTGTGTACCTCCCACTGGTAGGGAGGCAAGTTGAAATATGCCCTCTGCAGTGGTGAAATCTTAAACGTGCAAAGCCAATTGTGCTAGTGAAAGTGAAGGAGGATCTTAAATTTCAGTTACGTAATCCAATTCTTCCCCCACCCCTCCCCAGCTTGGCATGAAGTGTTATATATACACTCAGAAATAAAAATTGGAGGCTGAAATAGCCTGAAAATTTCCACAAATACTTTATTCAGCCTCTTGATTTCTCCTAGGGGGCACGATCTTTCAAACTGTAAGTTCTGCAAAGCACTTGAGCACTTGCTAAATTTTAATTAAAGTGAGAAATTATATCGTTTTCAGTGGGACTATCCTTGGTTTTAATTTTAAGCATGAATTTACACAGGACTCGCTGATTTTTGTCCAAGATTTCCCAACAATAGGTCTGTTGTACCATGACTGTCTAAGGATATACGCAGAGCAAATTCGGTTCAGGTTATAGTGGATTATATTTAATAGACCAACTACTAAAACTGGAAAAAGTGCACAGAAGATTTCCCAGATGGAAATAAACATGCATGCAGCATATATATCATGTGCGCAGTAAATCCAATGCAACCAGAATGTGTCAGACTTACTACGTGTATGCTGCCCAGATGGCCTGCATAACAAACCAAAAGCTTTGGATTTGTTGCACAGTTTGTCAAATTGATCTATATGTGCACAGTATGCATTTGTCTGGAACTTCCTGATGTCAGCATTCCTACCACTTGTGCTCTCCCTGGCCTGACAGATGCTTGGAAATTCTGGAGAAAATTCTTCAGAGCACCTGGTAAAAATTTTGGAGACAAGTAAAAAACTTATGCTGTTTTTCTGGAGACATGGTTGACCTGAAGTTTGTGTGTATCGCTGGATCAGAGCGAATGTGCTGAATACATCTGGATTTTGTCTAGGGAGCATAAGGGACTTTTACTTTACCATATATTGTAACTTTACAGTTAATTTGAGAGTAGAGAAGAAATGTGAAGTTAGTGATATTGTTAGTAAGAGCAACAGAGAAAATGTTAGATAGGGTATTGAAATATTTATACAGCTGATAGTGTTTCTTGCTAATGAATCTTTTACTCTGTTCAGACAATATGTAAGCCTACAAGTTTTATGTAATAATTTTCTGTGTAACTTCACTATTTTCTGATACTACAGAGGGAGGGAACAAATTAATATAATTTTGTTTTGTTTATTAAAAATTTTGATTGGGCAGGTCAACTATTATTTCTCTGCTAAAGTCTTCCTTAGGCTCCTGAAATGTGTAAAATAATGTTCATTATAGGGATTCTTATAGTTCTTCTTAGATTACATCTGTAATTATATATTGCATATAAATATAACTAGTAGAAATGTTTGATTGCACAATAGTTTTATGATTGTATATAAAAATATTTTTATAATTTTAATAATGTTAATAATGTTAATAATTTATTTTAGAATATAATTTATATTTATAAAATATTTTATAATTTTAATAATTTTCATAAAATATAATTTTATAATTTTTATTTTTAAAATATTTTTTATTTCTCCTTTTCTAGAAAAGACCTTTCAGAATCTCAGAAGATATGCAAAGATTTGGAAGGAAGGCTAAAATACCAGAAGTCACTCGTTTCAGCCACGAATTCTAGCCGAGTTGGTGGTCTGTGTCTGAAATGTGCACAACACGAGGCAGTTCTTGCACAGACTCATTCTAATGTTCACATGCAGACCATCGAGAGGGTAACAAAGTAGGTTTGGGTGGTACTTACTTTGTCACTGAAAGTACAGTTGCATACATTAAACCATGTAAGTCTCAATGTGTTGGGTTGCATTCATAGAGAGATGGGCACTTACGGAACAGTGGACTCCCACATTGAAGTTATAATGCTGTGGTCCCAACCACTTTGAAATCCATGATAGTTTTGCTGCTTATTTCAACTAGGAAAGAATGTTAGTTATTATCTTGTAATTATGATACCTTGGGCTGTCCAGATAATCAGACTGTTGATAGTCTGTTTCCTGCATTTTTTGTGCAAACAAAGCCTTCACTCTGTCAGAACAAGTATTACAGAAGTCCGTGTATTTTGATTATTTCCTGCAGAAGTCCCTTATTTTTCTGTAGTTGGAAGTTTTTCTGGTTCCACTTTATTATCCTTACATTCGGAGAACTTTTAGGGTACATCAGCAGGGTAATTTTTTTTTTTTTTTTTCCCCTTGAATTGGCTTAGTAGGCCAGGTGTTTGGGATAGTTTGCATTGCTCCTCCCTAACTACAAGAAGTCAGGGAAAAAAGTTCCTTTCGTTGAAAATAAATGAAATTATTTGCTGCAGCCTTTTTTTAATGGTAGATTTTATTTAAATGATTTAAACAAAAACAGCTATACAGGCTGAATATAATATATATAATTCAGAAATCCCAACAGCATTAAAATGGTTTTTTCTTAAGAAATTCTGCTAGTCAATCATCTTCAAAAAGCTCTCCCTTTCTCCTTGCTGCTAATAATGATAAGATACTGCAGCTTTCTCAAAGTTTGTTGAACAGACATCTATTTATTGTCAGATATCTGAAGCTTCTTAGGATTTCTCAAGTTTTAGAATGAGCCTGCTAGAGATGAGGTAATGGGTCAGTTAGAAGCAAGAAGACTGAAGGGACATAGTACATATAGTCTGTCAAATGGATATTGTCTCTACTCATTAGATGACTGTTGCCAGGATTTATGTATTTTTCTATTGTAAAGTCCAAGAATTTTCTGGGAAAGCTCTCTGTTGCTGAAAAGTCATGTGTCAAAATCTACTTTCGTAAGAAAAGTAATTACTTGTCACAGACACTGGAAAATATGAACAAACTATAAATCCGTACATTCTTGTCATCTTGTATTATAGTGCAGTTTGAAATAAAAGATTTGAGCTGACCTATTTATCTTTCTTGAACTATTATTTCAGTTTGAGATTTAACAAAATCTGAACACTCCATCTTCCTGTGATACAACTTATTAAAAACAAAGTTATTTCAGTAGGGATTTTCAAAGGGACTTCCTCCAAATCTTGTTGAAAAAAAATTCAAAATATGACTGTTAGTGCTCTGGCAAATACAACTGGGTTACCATTCCACACAACAGGAAGAAAAAAATAAAAAACAAACACAACAGTTTTCAGCCAGAATCTCTAGTTGCACCTAAAACACAGACAATTATACTCTTAATTTAAAAGCTTTCAACATATCAAAATAAGGAAAAGGTGAAATTAAGTATTACAGTTTTACTGACTGTGCTTCCCCATTTGGTATAGATCTCAGTTTCTTAGTTAACAAAAGTTCAGAGGAGATGTAGAATCCAGAAGTCTTATTGTTTAGTTTAGTTCCAGTTTGCAGCAAAGGGCCATTGATTTTCATTTGATGTACTTAGTGATCTGAATTATTTCTTGAACCTAATCCTTCCTTTTATTTTTTTCTCCCTATTTTACATTTAATGACAGTGTAATTTCATATTGCTTCGACCTGTTTTTTCAGAAACATACCTTTTTTTTTTTTATTGTTTGGTTTTTTAGCATGGATCTCCATTTAGTAATGCCAACAGAATGTTGCTCAGCTCCAATATATGACTTGAGCTGTGCTGTCATTACTGGCAGTTTCACTGATGGACAATCCTTCTGAAGTGAAAGACTGGTCATCAAGCAAATGGTATTTTTAATATCTGCCAAGCTAGCAGTATGCTGTCTTTCACTCTTAACCCATGCTGGTTTTAGTCTTGCTTCATTTACCACCCTTATGTCTTTTGTCTGTTAACATTTTATATTTGACATACCTGTTGGTTTTTTTTTTCTCTTGAGAAAAGATACAGAAGAAATATCTGGTTTTTTCTTTATATGCAGAGAAAGAGATGACTTGATGGATGCACTTGTTTCACTGAGACGAAACATGAAAGAGATGCGGCAAAGAGAATCTAATGCTTGTGAGCAAGTTAAACGAGCTCTGCAAATGGCAGAAGAGGCCAATTTAGAAAAAACAAAGGTAAATTTATTAAGAAACAAGAGCTTTTCAGTATTCAGATCTACTGCAAATATTAATTTGTTTTCATGCTAATGAGAGAATACACATAAGACTTACCACATGTTGATATGATGTAGTAGATTTAAAAGGATTGCACTGTGTGACTGTTTGAGCAGTAACATGAACTCTGTATTTGTTCTTAAATTCTCATCAAGACTATAGGGTGTGTTGCCTTCTTAGGCCATCATTTAAATTCTGACGTAGTTTCAGAGCTAGGTGATAGAAACTGAATGGTAGAATTTTCAAAGGCATTCATGACATGTAAGAAGATAATTCTCATATCACATTTCTGAGCTATTCTGGAAAGAATATTTAAAATGCTTACAAACAACTCTTTTGCCTCAGATGAGTGCAGTGCAAGAGCTGATTAGCTAACAGAACTCTTTGAAGATGAGAAGTCCTGTCCGATGCTACCTGCAGGAAGCTTTAGGTGTTATGTAAATAATAATGATAAAACCAGTTTTGATTTAATGCTTGTGTTAGCCCTAGTTACTATATACAATCAACCTAATTATTTCCTAACTTATTTCCTTGATATTTAGTGACATCTACTGTATTATTAGTGAATTACTGTGCAACTGAGAGAGGTTGGTTTGTGTTTTTTTTTCTTTTTAATGAACTACTGTTGGTTTTAATAGTGGACAAGATTGATGTAATTGTTCTGTTGATCAAATTGGTTATTCATCTAATACTGTAACAGACCCTAATGTGTGTAGGGTCTTTAACTATAATCAGTAGGGAAAAAAACAATGAGAGTTGGCAATCCTATGTACATGTTAAATTTAACTTCAGAGTACTACAGGTCCTTGTTTTTTACTGAACAAAGAGAGAATCCCTGTGAGCCCACTGTTCACCTGTTACATCCTGTCCCTGAGGGGCTAAATTTTTAAAATGCTTACTCATTTACTTTCTTGGGGGTGGGTTCTACAGTTGTCTGATAGAAATGTTACTCACTTACTGCTATTTAAAACTGCACAAAATACTTTTCCTCCTCTGTGCAATAAAGTAAAGTTATCTGATCTTCCTCTTTTTTCATTTGGTGTTGGAAATCTTTATTTTAGTATTTAAAAAGAAAATCCCTATAAATTCTTATTCAGTGTAGCTCATGTTAAAAATGTGGCCTAAGAATAAAACTTAGCAAGACAAATTAGTAGAACCTTTAATAAAATGGGTCTCTGTACCTATTCTATTTCTGTCACATAAAGAAAGCAGCTTCCTAGGGTCTCCACTGGCCACCCTCTTCACTGCAGTGAGGAAACGTGAAGTGCTATTGGTATACAAGACTGAACAGTAGTCTGTTTTTTCTGTGCTCAAGAACTGTTGTAATATGAAGGATCAGGAAGAAATCTTTTACTTATGCTGCATTAATTTAGCATTTTTATATGTACTGGTATTTCTCTTGGTAAGTACAAACCATCCTTTATTTTCCCAGTCCTATTGTACTCGTAAGGTAAAGTGCTGTTTTTCTTTGTAATTACCATGGAATCCAATAGACCAGCCCACATAAGTAAAGTGAGGACTTAACACTTTGGGCTTCCAAATGCTATAATTGTAATTTCATCACCCTCTTGACAGAAAGTCAAGACCTCAGATGTCTTAAAGTCTTAAGCAACCTCAGGTGCTTATCATTTAAAACCACCATTTTTTCTTGTCTTACGGTTGTCTCTATAGTTTGTGGCCACTTGCCTCTTACATAGAGCAAGGAGGAGATCTGGTAAGGTTAAACTTCCACGGATGAAGCAAATCCAGGAATGCATTTTCAACATAAATGTCATAGAAGAGTAATTGTCAGAATGGTGGAGCTAACAAAATACAGATTTCTTCTTGCAACTTATTTCTTCTAGAGTTGCATTGTTTTACATGTCTACGAAACTACAGCAGTCTTATTCAGACAATTGTTTGCTGATGCTGATGATACATTCCTACAGAAAAGGCTTCATGGCAACAACAGAGGGATTCCCTCACCGAGGTAGACTTGTGATAGGAAAGCGACCCTGGGGAGGGTCCCACAGAACTGACATAAACCTGATGGAGACTGTTAGGGAATTCTCTAAAAATCACAGTTTAATGTGCTTCCATCGTGAACAGCCCAACACCAAGGAAATTGCATATAGGGGGTTGGCTTTGAGTAAAAGAAAAATAAGTAGTTTAAAAAACCCCTAATTTGATAATAAAGGGTAATAAGGTAGGATTCCTAAAAGGGAGTTTAGCTTCCTTGAAATAGGATATGCTGAGTATCAGTGAAAGGATGAAATGAAATCTAGTTTATTCCTGGCCTAGCAAGCTGCCTTTAGGGTGCTTTGAATGCTTCAATTTACTTTTAATGGAGTAGCATGTTTCTGATTTAAACTGACATAACACTCAACTCCTATCCCTTTGGCAGGGATATATTACCATAAATTGATAGATTTTTTTTTTTTTTCTCCTAGTTTTTTTTGGAAGATAGTGTCTACTGTGCTGCTTGCATATGAACTTATGTTTATTTTGATAGAAAACACATCTATAACCTGTATTTTAACACTTATTAATTAAGCAGGACATTTATGAGTTTTCAGTAGAATTAATCTTCTTTATTTGACAAACCTGAAACTAAAAAAAAAAATAAAAAATTGTTTCTTTGTATCTTTATTTACTTCTTCCAGGTTTCTTCTTAGCCTTCTGCAGTCAGTAATTCATTTCACGGGGGAGAGTGAGTGGAAGTGCATACATTATTTATTTATTTATTTTTCCTTCAGCTATGCAGGAATTTTAAATGCAAGGCAAATAATCATCTTAGTTTTAGAACAGCAGCTACCTGTTTGGAAAATACACTTTGAAAAATGTTTCCATCATTGCTGTGACTCCTAAAAGCAGTTAGATTTCTAAATTACAGTAGGGCATGTATGTACATACAAACATATACATTTGTTTTCAATTTGTTAGTCCTATTCTAGATGTTAACACAGTAGGGTATGTATAAACATTATAATAACTATGTAAAAAACCAGAAGATGGCCTTTCTAATAGCAAATTGGGTTTCTCTGAAGGCATTAGATAAATACCATGTTTGTTTAAAATTTTAGGTTTCTTCCACTTAAAATAAATAGTTTTTTCTAGGCTCTAGTCCAGTGTGAGCAGCTGAAAAGTGAGATGGAACGGCAGAAGAATCGTCTTGAAAGGGAGTTAGCTGCACAGCTAAGTAAGAGGACTGATGAAAAAGAAGCGCTGCGGGAAGAAATGAAGAAGGAAAGGGAGGACTTGGCAGCAATGGTATGAGTTGGGTTTTTTTTTTCTATTTGTGTATTAAAATGAGTGTATCGTCCTCCTTAAACTTGCTGTTTGCTTGTCTTTCATTTTGTTTCAGTTTTCGATTTGAGAGGTCAGTACATCACTTCCACCATTGCTTTAAAGCAGTGGTAGAGAAAGTGATCTTTTGTGTCTGAATAACGGGTTTGTGCTATGTCACTAGATACATACTAAGTTGTTGATGTTATGCACTTTATTTTAGTTTGCATAATATTTTCTAATGCACTTTGTCCAAGTAGGAAAGGATTAAGTAATATGTGATGCAAGGATTATACCTAGCTTCTTATAAAGATTACTGTTTAAATTGTGCTAACTTGTTGACTTGGCGTGTTAAATTTAGGATTCTTTGTTACTTTGAGCTTACATACACATATATATTAATGTTACAATATGGTATTTGCACTCTAATATGGTTTTTTTCAGAGTAATCTTACCATATGCTTAATTTGCCCACCTGCAGAAATGTGTTGGAATCTCTTTTCTCACTTTTACTGATGTTTATAAACTCCCTGAGACAGAATCTGTCTCATCATTTATACTGTGACCATTGCAACAGAGCCTTGATAACCTTGTTTTAGACTTCTAGATGCTAGTGTAATTTGAGTATAAAACATAAGGGTTTTCTGTCCAATAGAATCTACAGAGGAAACCTCATGCTAACAGCAGTAAGCCTGTGAGACGTGACAGAGGAGGCACTTCTAAGGAGATTGGAGAAAAAAATGGGAAGAAGAGTAGAGAGAGAAATGCTCTATGAGTTAGTGGTTTTCATGCTTGTTTGATGTGCAACCTCTTCAACCATTTTCTGGTGGAGGTTTGGAAACAATATAGTGAATTTCTCTTCTGATTGTAGGCTTTTTCCGTATTTGGGACTCCTTTTAGAAATAAGCCATATCGTTTATAAAATCTGGAGAGCACAGACTGAACAGGGTAAACTACTTGAGTGTTTAAAAAAGAGGAGGTTCTTTAGTAGTGGTGGCGGCTGTGAAATGGCTGGAAAGCTACTAACATAAACAAGGAACCAGTGTGGTTGTATTTCTGGTATTATGAGATGGTGAAATAATGTTCTGAAGCTGCTACAGGAGGTCAAAGCCTTTGGCTCCAGTTCCAGATAATAAAACAGGAATTAAGCACAGTATAGGGGCTAGGTGATATTTAAGAAAGTGAACTGTTGTAAGTGATCATCAGAAATCTGTTGCCAGGGAAACTGAAATTAAAAAAATTAACCTTACGCTGGAGACAATGAGACATTATTAAGGAATTCCTTGTTTGACTCCTTGCTATCTATTGGAAATTATCCCTCTTATGCATTTAGTTGTTTAGTTACAGATTTGCTGTAGAGCAGAGTATGCACTCCAAAATACAGCCTATTAGACAAGTATTTCATACCTTTTTTTTGGTAGAATAATTCACTCTATGTCATCACATTACGTTGTATTTCATCACCCACTGGGATGTGTTTTACTGGAACTGATTCCCACTTTGAGTAGTTGTAGTCCTTTTTTGAAATCCTACATACATATTAACATATAGTGGCACTATGATGATGTCATGCATGGTAATTAAAGATTTGGCATGACTTTGTAGAAAACTATGAGCTATATGCATGACTTATGCCTATGTATGATTAACTACTTTTATATTTGTGGGTTATGAGATGGTAGAAATGGTATACGGTGCATCAAGTCAACCTCGATATGAATATTTTATCGCTTACTTTATGGAGTGATTTGTTTGAAGGGGAGAATTGGCATGATACATGAATCAGGTGGATGTATAATGAGTGAAAAATAGTTATGAATATATAATCCTCTAGGTTTAGCTTTGAATTCCTGTAAGTTAACCTAGAACTGTCAGAGACCATTATTTCCACTTATATTAGTAAGCTTCAGGGCCAAACAGCCGAAGGGTCACTGTCTCTGTTTTATTGTTACATTTTTTTAACATTCAGCAAGATTTGATCTGAATTACATTAGAATTTTTAACATACTATTTCTATATGGGTTTTGTACAACATCATGCTTTGATCTGTAGTGCTGAAATGTTTTCTGAACTTGAAAATTAATTTAAGATCTGTGGTTGCAATAACAGTTTTCTTTAGCTGGGGGAAAGTGCTTTGGTTTAAACCAATCTACATAAGGATGGATAAGAAGGTGTTAAGTAGTGCTCTTGCAGCTGGCAGACTAATGCAACCAGCTGCTTCTGACACTTTGTCCATACTAACAAGTCCTGGAGACTAGTCTGGATGAAAAGTTTAAAATAAACTAGTGTATGATAAATGAATTAAAAATAACAAACATATTGTTAAAATAATTTAGCCATATTGTTACATTTTTAATTTATATTTTTATTATATTTTTATTATATTTTATTGTATTTTTTAATTATATTTTTAATGCTATGTATTTTGGCTACATGCAGTTGCTTTCAAGGAGAAAGTCCCACAAGATTTAGATCTGTGGTTGGTCAAATTGCATCATTACAATGTTCTCGAGCTTTTTGCAGGTGATGTCCATGTCTGAGAATGTGGCCATGTTGGAGGCTCAGGTAGAGAGAATTACAAGGGAAAAGAACTCTCTAGTTAACCAGTTAGAAGAATCACAACAGCAGCTTGCATCTCATGAAATGGAGATGAATAAGGTAGGCACATTTATATAAATGAGTATTGAGCTTGGTTTTCCTTATCATCGTGACCTGAAAGATGAGAATTTTTTTGTTCTGCATTTTCTTCTGTATTGGTAAAGAACATGTGATAAATGTAAACTTCATCTGAATATCCCAGGGGCACAGTTTTACAAGTAAAAAGATAACTTTTTCAGTCTGCCAAGTCACCTTGTGATGCAAAAGCTAACCTTTCTACCTTGCAGAATATGCAGACTATATAAAACTGCAATCCAGTGTTTCATTAAAAATTGTATTTTATATGAGTGAGACAGCATAGTATTCAGCCCTGTCCTGTAATTGCTACCTCTGGGACATGCAGTGCTAAAATAAATGGAGCTGTATCAAATCACTGGTTTTCAAGTACTTTCCTGTAGAATTTTTATGTGGTGTACTGCTTTATTCATTAATATTGATGGTATGCCTTTTACAAAGAGATCTTTCTTCTAGTTAAGAATTACAGCATAACATCTATCTATGTATGTGTATTGCTTCTGGGTGCTTTATTTTGCACGTTTCTCAATCTATTAGAGCCTTAATTTGGGTCATAACACGAGAAAGAAAAAACAGTTGCCATCCAAAATTTATGCTGGGAGATTACACATTTTTAAAGTGATTATTTTTATTAGCTTAGTTTTCATCATTCACTTGTTATTTCTTAACTTCAGCTTCATGAAGATGAGAGAATGCTAAATTTCTATAGAATAGACAATCTGAGAATTCAAATTTATTACAACCTCTTGAAATGCCTGTATAGCTTACCAATAATCCTAGGGCCAACCCTACCTTCTCAGTCGTTAATTACAAGGTTTTGGGGGCAATTAATTCTTTAGGCTGCTAGAGACTTCTGGAGAAGTTTTCAACAGTTCCTGTCTTCCTCTGCTTTCCCTGCTGGTAGAAATAGATGAAAGTATTGCAGAAAATTTACAGGAGAAAGTCATCCAAACTTACTAAAACAATTAATTCAATTACAGCTGAAGAACAAATGAGGGAGCATTTTAAGAATGTCAGAATGGCTTGGTTTACCATTTCTGAAACACACCTTTGGTTTTTCAGACTGGGTTCACAGATGACTAGCACCACTTACAGGGGCAGGGAAGCGGGGAAAGAGGTAGTAGGTATAGATATCCATTGGTCTGGAAAGAACAATTTTATAGCCTACCGATTTGAAGCAATCTCTCAGGAGAGTGACACTGTGGTTGCAGTCTCTATGCTGTGTTTTCATTGCACTGTCCTGAGAGACTGGAAAACTGCATTTGTGTCCCTGTTCTGAATTGAGGAGTCTCAAACATCCTGGAGGAACGTCCTGACCATTGAGCTGTCAGGACTATGTGCATGACCCTGACGTTTTTCATTGGCTATGTAAGTGACATCTATGTCTGTTTGTGAATCTGACCCCTCATTTCCAAACTCGGTTTGCCATTACTAATAACAGCAAATAACAACATTTTTCCTTTTGAGTTTTATGTGAAATATTTTTTTCTGCATGCACCAGAAGAAAAAAGTTTGGAGTGAGAATCTTTTTCCTTCATTCTGAACTACGAGGAGACTGAAAAATCCATTATTAGGACAGCACCATCTGCTGATTCTTCTGCGTTATTCACTTTGTATGATGTTTGGGGCTGCTGAAGGCAAGGATGGCTGTATTTATTTTTTTTTAATTTTGCTTCTAGTAAGTGACATAGTGCACTTTGTTACCTCCTTCATGCAAAGTAAGGAGGAGGTAGAAAGGCAGAGTTGGCAATCTATGCAGTTGCATTTTAGGATTTTTTAGTTGCATATGATATTTCAGTATTAAAAAAAAATACTTTAGAACTCTGCCATTCATCAGAGCATTTTCTACCTTGCATTATTTGCAACAGGGCTAAATTCACAAGCTGTCTTTTGAATTAATAAGTGACACTGCTTCTTAAACTTATGACAGTTGGTTTTGTTTTTTCTTAAGGTGATTTGATTGCAGTATGCATATTTACTTTTACCCTACCTTTTTTTTAAGAAGAAGAAAAAAAAAGTGAAAATGAGAAGAGGTATGAGACTGAAAAATAGAAATTAATTTGGGTTGTAGAGTGTGTGTGAGAAGATTGCTGAGAAGCACAGAGGATTGTAGTAGCAAATTAAAAGTGCGTACATATAGGAAGCAAGTGAAAGAATGTAAGTGGGGCAAGGGAAGCAGAGTGAGTTGGAAAGAAAATTCTTCTCTAAGAGTAGCTGTGAGTAAACACATTTGCGTTCTTGTTAGGGAATGTGCATGTATTTATGTTTGGTTAATTAAGGTGAAATGAACAGGCACAAATTGGAGGTGATTGCACAGGATAAGGACAAAAAGGGGACAGCTTGTCCACCATCCTTCTTCATTCCCAACAGATAAGATCAAATAGAATCCTTTAAAAGTCTTAGATATGGAAATGGGAGAATAACATCCCTGCACAGCAGTAGTGAAAGTTACATAGAAGGGATTGGTGTGGGTTTTTTTTCTTTCTTGCCCCCAACCCCTCCCCAGACCCTTTGAAGTTGAGCTGCCTTAAGGTGGAAAGGAATGAGGAGGTAAAATAATGAACATCCCAACAGCAGAGAATAATTGTTGCCTTTGTGGGAGTGATACTAGATTTCTTTAAATGTTGCTTTAATCCCTTTCTTCTGGCCTATGCATATATTTGAATTAGGCATTGTTTTTAAAGAATTTATTTTCATTTTGCAGTAAGTCTATTATGCTCTGATCTAACTTTGAAAGTTACTGTATTAACATCTAAACATTTTCTTTCTTAACAGTGGAAAATTGGCAAGATAAGAAACTACGCCCTTATATACGAGTGTGATAGATCCTTCTAGGTTTTGAAAGTGTTGACATAGACTTTCTTGGGATTTTGGAGAGAATGGGAGAAGAATATAAAACCAGCAACTGTAGTTTAACTGTATTTAGTAGCACATATATTTACAACATAAATATTTATACTTAGCAAAATCTTGATCCAAATATAATTGAATCTAGAAGGCACTGCATATTTCAAAGTTAATGACTATATAGAGAATTCAGATCCACCTTTTTATATAAAAACATTTACCATATGTAGTCTTAAAATATCTGTAAATTAAAATATGTTGCATTTAAATGACCTCTAGAGGGCACCAAAAGATCTAATTGCAAATCCTGGGCTATGGATTCTTCAAGCTACAGATCATGTTGTCTGTATAATCTAACAGGTGTGTGGAGAAATGCGCTATCAGTTGAATCAAACCAAAATGAAGAAGGATGAGGCAGAAAAGGAGCTCAGAGAGTACAGAACAAAAACTATAAGGGAGCTTGAAATTAAGGACCAGGTAAGAGATAATACTGCTATAACTTTGCAGTTATTAGAAGCCTAAGTAGGGTTATTTCGGAAGCTGGAATGATTAGTTTTTCTAATAGTGGTCATTTATTACTGTTAAATGGTTTCTAAATTAATGGCAACAAGCCAGCTGTTACTATTAAATAAATACCTCTTGGTTATCTTATTCTTGTTTTCAGCCCTAGTATGTTCAATTTTAGATAATACTCATCCCATGCTTTCATATAGAATTACTCTATCATATGTATTCATACAATGTACTTAAATTGTATGTACTG
This sequence comes from Haliaeetus leucocephalus, assembly GCF_000737465.1. Classification (NCBI taxonomy): domain Eukaryota; kingdom Metazoa; phylum Chordata; class Aves; order Accipitriformes; family Accipitridae; genus Haliaeetus; species Haliaeetus leucocephalus. The sequence continues at coordinate 1,537,349 of NW_010972598.1, read as the reverse complement.
TATACATATATTTATACACTTTTTCTCACAAGTAAATCCACATATAATTATGTATACATGCAGCCTGACAAAACATTAAAGTCTAAGTATAACCTAACGATACCAGAAATGAAAATCATATATCTTCCTTTTTTTTTTAAGATTCAAGGTTAATGAATGCTGGGATTCATAGAAAAGTTTTAAAAAAACCAAACCAAACCAAAAATATCCTTCTAGAAAAAATAACTATATGAAAATTCCACTAGGCATTAGTTGTTGATTATCATAAAACTGTGTTTTATAATAATAATACAAAAACCAGTATATGCCTTACAGGTGGTCTGTGAGAAAACATCCCATGCAGTAAGAAAGATTATTACAGTAACCTGCAACATACTTGGCAAGCAGCTCGAACAGGTGTAATCTGCATCTTTTGAAGTGCCCTTTTGTTGAGGTTCTATCCGTTTTTTCTCTAGGTATTCAAACTTCCAGCTATTCCTTCATAAGTTGTGATTTGCACGTGAGAGTGGATGTCTTCTGAATACACATGTATAAGATGCACATGAGGATCTTTTTTTTTAGTATACATTTTTGTTATTAGAGCAGCCTATCCAACAGGTTTTAAACCATTCTTTTTTTTTTTAAATAAGTGAACAAATTGGTCCCTGTGTAAGAATATATGTAGGGAAAAATGCAGTATTTCTAAAATTATATTTTTATTTACCAGTTTCCCAAAATCTTCATGTAGGACAGTAAGTTTATTAACTTAATAAAGTATGAGCTTCAGCTGGAAGCAATATTAATTATAATCAAAAGATATGTAAAATCCAAAAGAGAAGCTTATTAGATAAAATAACTCCTCAATATGTATAGAAAATCATCCAGCACAGAAAAACAGGGGCCTTAAAGCAGTTTGTTTTCAGGGTTGGCTTTTTTTTTTTTTTTTTTACTCCTGCATCCTTTAGGCCTAAGGACACTTTGAAAAACAAAAAACAGGCTTGTCGTCTGTGTCTTGACAGATATCACAGATAAGAGAGTTGGCATAATCTTGGCATACAAATAAAACAGGATGTGTTTAATAAGATATTTGAAGAAGTATCTTGGATTTTAAATCCTGTTCTCCAACTTGCTTCAGGATTGCCTTTTGAACAAATTGCAAAATTTAACAAAATATTTTAACCTCATGTATCGACATACTGGTATTTTATTCAGTGTGGGAATGAATACACCAAAATGTGGTGATTTATAATTCAATATAATTAAAGGGAAGTGATAGGAGGGGGAATTCCTATCAGCAAAGATTATTAGAGTCATTTGGTAATTACATAAAGTACTTATATTGTTCAAATATGATTGTTGGTTCCTCAAAAAAAGGAAAACAAACTATTTTGATATTCTCAGGCTCAGCATCTAGCAGCTTTTTTATAGCTGTGGTGCTAGTAATAAAGTTCTGTATAGGTCCTAATATTATTTAACATGTTAAAAGGTCACCAAAATGAGTGAGTGTACATTTTGGGGTTTTTTGTTTGTTTGTTTTGCCATTTGTTTTAAATCAAATTTTAGCAAATGTTAATAAGTCATTGCAAATTATTTCATTTAAATGAAATGAAAACAGTTCAATCACATCTATCTTTTTATTGAAAGAAAAACCTAAAATGTTTCATCTTATATGGCACTGATTAACAAACAGTAATTGTTCTTTGGTCTCTCAGCCATGACCTGACCTTCTGGCTAAGAGACAGAGTTGATACCTTCCTTGGCCACCATCTGTTCATAATAGATACATTATTCTTTTTTAAGAGTAGAGAAACAATAATGTATCAGTATTTTCATGCTATTCTATATTAAATGGTGCATTTTTCTGTTTTAAAAGCAAAGAAATGTTTTTCAGATTGCCTTTTGGTATATTGAAAGTGAGTTTACTGTGTCTTGAGGTATGATTGTATTTTTAATTCTGCTGTGGATAAATTTTAGTTTTAAAGATGTATTTTAGTTTATATGTAGTGACTTTTAAAAAGGGATTAAAGTTATTCAGGTGTATCAGAATAGGCAGAAATCCCCATATGTACAATTTAGGGTCATCAGATACGTATACTTCTATGTCAGTAAATGCAGATATGTATTTATCATACACTGATATTTATAAAGTACTTCAAAACTGTATTTGTGTATTTTAGGAAAATTAAAGGGAGTATATATCTTTGGGTCTATTCTCTTCTATTCTAGTATGTCTTTTCCTATCTTTATTACTCAGTTAGGACTAATAACAAACATTGGCACCTTGGTATGACTACCTGTTGTTAATATTTGACATGAATATGTCTTAAAATAAAAATGAAGAAGCAATCAGCAATGTTACTATTTAAATTGAATAAGTATTTTGTAATGTCATCCATCATGATCCTGATTAACATTAAGATTGTGGCAGGGGGGCAGGGGAAGACATATACCACACAGTTTCTCTACACAAAAACTGCATCTGTTCGTCTGGCCCAGTATGTTGTAAAGTAGCATAACCTACTGCCCGCTCTTTTTCTCTCTCAGCCCTCCCATTGTGGATGTAGCTGTGCAGAAGTAACAGTGCCTTACTTAATACTTTTCCTTCTTAGGAACAAGCTTTGTAAGTTATACGAGTATAATGCCATGGCAGTAAACTGTGTCCACACTAGGGGTTGTACTAGCACAGCTATACCAGAGAAAAGTCACGCCCTAACCTAAATAGCTGTTATCAGAATAAAAATTTTGTGGCATTTTTAACACAGCAGGACTTCACTTTTATAATACTTTTTCTGTGAATTTGGAAGCACTGTGTGGCATAATTTGTGCATTTCTAATAGAAATCATACTTCTGACACACTATGAAATCGTTTCCTCAGATTAGCATCGCTTGCTCTTTTCTGCTCTGCATTATAAAAATAAAAATGAAGTACACTGTTAATCATTTGCTTTCTGTTTTTCTGTAAATCATTTTTAGTTGGTTTATAAAGTCTTGCAAGCTTCAGCATGTAGAAGTGAAAACAGTTTTGTAATGTTGATTTATGCACTCCCAGCCAATTTGGGCGTCATCCTTATTAGATGGTTCTTACCAGTAGCATTGCACCACTGGGAGTTGTGGTCTCCTTGTAATAAAGTAACAGGACATGTTAAATCCAACTTCAGAAACTAACTGAAGCTTTTAAATTTTATTTTACCGTGTTTTGAGGAATCAGATAAATACTTTGTGTAGAAATAAATCCAAGCCAGTAAACTTAACCTGTAAAAAGCCATTCTTTTAATACTATCTTTAAAATTGGGCAAATGTCATTTGAAGCAGGGCATTACAGAATTTTGTTTCCTACCTTGTAGGTGACAGAATGAAAAGCTCCAGAAATATTATACCAAAACCCACAAATTTTTAAGAGTTGCCTGTGTGGAAGTTCATGAGCTCAAATAAAAGGAAGTTGGAGTGTCACTGATACACACAACCTATAGAAATGGAAAGAGCTACACATCAAAGCATTTTTGTGTAGTATGACAGAACCTAAATGATAGTACACTATAGACTGACAATTTTGCAGACAAATAAAAATCTGGCAAAATTGCAGTCCAAAAGCATTTTGCCAAAAGGTATTTTGGGAATGTTTAACTCATTTGTCATAAATCTGTGATTTATAGTAACCTAATTTAGACATTATAAGTGGAGAGATTACTGACTCTGTCTTCATCAGAAATAATGCAGGCCAAGAATTTGGGTATATATCCTGGAAATGCTGCAGTGTCCGATGCAAGACCAATATAACCTTCTGAAGACACTGATTCACTGATATGTCTTTTTATGGGTAGATACCAGGCTTCCATGAGTGAGGCTTTAAAATACTAGATTTTTCACAAGCTGGGACATTCAGAATATCACCAGATGTTTTGAAACTTGCACATTTTAATAATGCTGATGAAGATGGGTTAGGATTGTATGTTATATGCATTCTTGTAACAGTTCTATACCTAAGATTTTGTGACCTCATTAGTTAAAAAGATGCTCTGGAAGTTCTGTTTTGAAAAGAAAGTCTGTTCAATCAGTAAACATACTTGAATACTATTTGGCAGGGAGGAAAAACCCAAAACCTAGCAGACAGCTTGAAACTCTTAGCATCAAATATTCTTACCTGGTCTGACCTTGAGTATAATGGCCTTAAAAGTAGCAAAACCAAATTGCTTTTGGACAAGAGAGCATTAAGAAAATGTGATAACCTTTGCTATAACAGAACTCTTTAATGTATCACTTTGTTTGGGGCATTCAACACACTAATTTGAAAATGGGTAAATAAGGAGACAGTAAAATGATAGTATTTTATGCCTTGCTTTCATACAAACTTTCTGACCTGTTCAGGAGGAACGTCATTCTTTTTTATAACTGAACTTACTAGCTCCTCTCAAAGTTTTTGAGGAAAAACATTGATCTACAACCATGTAATATATAACAAAAGAAATGTTTAATTACAATTATGATATGGCTGCTGCTGCTCTGCTGTGGCATCGCTTTCCTCTGTCAGCCATCCATTCCTCAAGGATGAATGGTATGAGCAGCCTTCATTAAATTCTTTGTCCATGTTTCCGTAAGAAAAATCCTTGGGAGTGGGATTCCCAGTAGTAGAATTTTCTGTACTGATTGTCCTGCATTTTCTGTGCTGGTCTGCTTCCCCTAAGCAGCTGGCCTTCTAAGAGGAACAACACAGCTGGTAATCAGGATTTTATTGTTCATAGGTGTAGCTGGCCCATGTAACCTTGATCCATGTTCTGTCATCCACTGTGATGTCACCCCATTAGTATATGGACAGAGAAAATCATTTATGTGCATTAAACATTATTCATGGTAGGAAAAGAATTGCATAGCTCTTAGTGTAGTGTGTATATGCATTATATTTAAAGAAATGCTTGTTTTCTGTTGGGTTTTTTTCTTCTTCTTAGACTACAAAAATGCTTGCTTTATCAATAGTCATTGTGCCAACAAACAGAAGAAAAGGAGTGTACAAGTCCCTGACTATCACTTGTCAGTTTTAACTGCATAGGTTTTCTTTCCAGCTATTCCTTAATGATATCCAGGAAACAAGAGCCAATCCTACATCAGTAATCTCAAATATGTGTTTGAAAGGATAAAAGGAGTAAGTTTTGTTCTCTCCTGTTTTTCAATAATGAAGTAGGAGTAATCTTCCCCTTCCTTTTTTCTATATGCATCCCTCCTTTTCTGAAATTCCTGTATCAGCAAGCAAACGATCTATTTTGTATGACCCCATTCTCCCTGCTGTCCCTGTCCACCCCCCAGTGCAACCCATTTAAAAAAAAAAAAAGAAAAAATCTTGTTCCACTGTGGAACAAAATCACTTTCTTATCTCTGCTGGTGGCTGCTAAGCTAATCTCTAGTACAGCAGTGTTGTCTGTTAAAATGTGACTGCGGTAATCTCTATGGGTTTGGAAGTTTTGTTCCTGAAATAGTATTTCAGTTCAAATATTTTGGCAAATTGAAAGCAAATTTTTTCAGGGAAATAATGAGGTAAAATCTTGTATAACATGTAACAGTCATTCACTCTTGTCTGTTTCCCAGGGTATTTATCCACAGTATCCTGGGGCTGTGTTGCTCTTTGGGAGTTTGCACAAGGACAGACACCGAAGATTATTGCTTAATTAAAAAATTGTGTGTATATTCATAAATATATACTTAGCAACATGAATTTTTTCTTGCCCCAGCTAACAATTGCAGGTAGAAAGCTTCCTTCAACAGGATTTAAAGATGTGTGTATTTAAGGGCATCCCCCCTCCATATTATTCCCAGGAAGTTCTTCCAGCACTGCTGCTCTTCCTAGCAAACTGCGGCGTCCTGTCTCAATTAATTCTCAATCTTTTTGGAAGCAGAGGGCTTGTGGCTGCTGACCTTTGCTTAGGTAATGGCTCTTGTCTTGAGGCTCTGCCTTTTAGTGAAGCACACGGGGTGCCATAGTACTGCCAGGTGCTGTTACATTTCTTCGCAGTACAAGTGACAATGTGGTCACAAAACTGCCTCTCTTTGAGGAATTCAAGAGTCCCACCAGATCAGGCTAGAGTAATAGCCAACCAACAAATTCCAGCCTGCACTGCTTATCTGTTATGTCTTTGCTTGTGCCTCTGGTCTTTAGAGGTCAATTGATTTGTGAGCCAGCCATAGGGAAAACCTTTCAAAGGAACAGTGTGTGTTTCTTGGGGTTACTTCTCTTCTTGTTCTTGTGTTTCTGCTCACATTAGTTGCCTTTCATGTCATGAAAGGTTTTCAGACTTCTGTTTTGGGCTAAATGATTTGTAGAATTTACAGGGGTTTTTGGGGGGGGTTTTTTGGTTTTTTTTTTTGTGAATTGACCTCTTCAAAAGAGATGGTCTTTGTGCACTCTTTTAAGCCTCATGTACATTGTATTTCTTACTATTTATTTGTATATTCTCACAGCTTTATAAGAAATCTACTTCCAGAAAGGAGGTTTCCCCTTTAAAAACAAATTTAGTTTTCATAACTGCTTTGTGTGTTCATTCAGATTTGAATGGGAAGCAGCAGTAATTCATATAGAGTGCAAAAGGGAGAAAAATATTGTTGGGACGTGGCGGGGGTTAACCTCGTGATGGTCCGAACTCTCTTTACAAAGTTGGATAGTTCTTCAGGTGCAATATGCTATGTCAGATGGCCATGCCTGGGAGGTCTGAGGTTTAGAGACCACTCAGAACCTAGAGTTGCTTGATTGATATCAGGATTAGGATAGAAATGACTTCAAGTGACCCCTGCTGCATATGGACTGATAGTCATCTTTCTTCCAAGTAAAATACCTCGAAATCATGGTACAAAAGCAGTCTTGTTTTATTGTTTTTTTTAAATTAAAAAATAATAAATAATAAAATACAATTGGTGTTATAGTAGGGTATGATTATTCTGTTCCTGATTAATTAATATATTAATAAGTAAAGAAAGCAATGTGATTGAGATCAGTGTTAATGTAAAAATTTCCTGTCGCTGTTATATATATTTAAGTGTATGTGAACGGCCATACTGGTGGCATCTCTTAAAAAGACCTTAATTATAGCTTCAGTCCTGTGCACTATCACTGATCTCATTGATTTGAAGGGCTACTTCGGTAGATGAAACTAAGCATGTGGGCATCAGGGCCTGTAAATTTTTACTGTGTATTAATTTGAAGTGTATGTGTTTCTTATAGACGTTGCCTTTTGGGGATGTACCTGCAAATACCAACCACCAGAGTAATTACATTTCACTTTTTATTACTTTATAGTTGTTCTTCTGTTTTTGGTTCTATTTTACACCCCTTTAATCTTTTAATAATGGTGGAGAATGAAGTACGAAAGAAAAAGAAAGTACTGTAAATTCACAAAAATATTCTCCCCTCCAGAATTATTTTACTGCAGAATTTATGCAATGGTATAGTCAGTGCAGAATTTATTCTTCAGGTTATATTGTGTATTTTCTTACCTGATGTGTGAGCATACTGGTACAACAGTGAATGTCATAAATCACTTATTAATTCATTTGGTTTTAGTATATTTTTTATTTTGTTAAAAGCCTTCTAAAGTTGTTTTTGCATTTACTTCAGAGTATGAGTTCTTTTATCACTGCTTAATCATTCTCATTTGTTTAAAAAAAGAGCATTTGTCTTTTCTGTCAGTTTGCTGCTATTTAAAATTCTATGAAAAACATCTGCTAGTTTGGAATTTAAAGTTGCATTTTTCTGCATACAATAGAATCAGCATCAGTATGAAAAGAATTAAACAATTATTTTAATCTTTAATTTGGCTTGTTTTGAATGAAATTATTATTTCATTTTATCAGATTTTGTAGAGATAAAAGAGATGTCTAGTTAATTAAACAGCACATTTTTACAACATACATAAGTATTGTTAGGTGAAGATAATTTCAGATAATTTATGAAGAGGATATTTGAAGATTGATCCAGTGTTTGAAAAATCATCTTTTATGTTTTCCAGTAAGTTGCATTTATGTCACTGAATAAGCATGTCCAGTGTGTTCACCTAAAAATGCATTGTGAAAATCAGAAGATAATTTTTAAACTCATCATAAACTAATGAATGAGAAGTGAAACACTTATCTGAAGTGTTAAGAAAAAAATATAGAAGGGTCCTATATGCTTCAAAGTGGAAAACTTAAAATATAAAAGTTGGTTGGTGGTAATACTGAAAAAAGAATAATTGATATAGAATGCAATTTTACTGCAGTGATATCTCACCAATGCTTTAATTTTTCTTTAGTAAAACTTCTTTCTTGTAATGGAATTGAATACGCATGCAGAATTGTGTTAATGTGTTTCAGCTTGCTAATAATGATGTTTGTCTTACTGAGGTTTAGCCTGCCATCTTTCAATGGCAAAGTGCCTGTTGATATTCCTGTGAGTTTAGGCAACTGCAGTGCAAGACAGATTAAATAGTACTTTTAAAATTAATGTGCAGAAGTAATAAGAATATTAAAGTTGCAGAGTTAAGCACCAGAAGTTGCCTGTTCCAACCTTAATGTAGTCTTGTTGTACGTATACATTATGATAATTCTGTTCCTTGTTATACTGAAAATCTGTTTCAGATTTTCTTAAATGCAAGATTGTCATCTGTCTTTTTGCAGTTCTGTGCTCCATCTCTTGTCTCTCACATACATTGAAAAGTTAAGTACCTTGAAGAAATACTCTCTGATCATGTTGTAAAAAGCTGTATCACAAGTGATAGGCACTGAGGGATCAAATTAACGCTGCATGAAAAGCAGAGTTGTCAGCAAAATACTTTAGTTGGTGGTTTGTTTCCATTTCTCTCCCTACAATTACGCTAGGGCCCAGAGAGCAGCTACAGAACTGCTTCTAGCTTCCCAGTAGAAGAAATGGGAACTAAAAGGAAAATGAAAACTAGTTTGAGTCTAAATAGTTTTGGAAAGATGCTGCCTGATAAGGTTCCCTTCAGGAACAGTGAAGAAGGTTCATTGGTTCCGTAATTTCTCTGTATTTTAAATTCTGATTATATTGTGATGACTTAGTGATGTACTGGACTTGACATATTTGAGGATAGAGTGTATTTGTGAGACTATTATTGTTTGCAGGAGAGAGAAGAGCATTTGTTTTTATTGTATGAACAAGTCTCAAGTTCTGAGGCTTCATATGTTTCAAACTATTATCTGAGTTTTTAAACCAAAGTAACGTGTAGCATTCAGAGTATGGGCTGTTTTCAGCACAATGATGCGTGGCTCCTACCAAATTATTTTCAGTGAACATTTTCTGGTCTTTCAAAATGAAGAATTTAGTTGACATCCCTAAATATACCTGGATTAGGTGCTTCTGTTTTCTGAGTTGCTGTTAGCATGTTCTCTTGGGTGGCATTTTTCAACCATTCCTTTCTCATGAGGTTGTGTGCTCTTTCTGGCATGGTCATTGCCAGAATTCTTGTGTAGAATTCCTACTCTTCATACAGCTCACGCTGAGTACCTCTAAATATTGGTATTTTAAGATATATTTTTATATATCTATATACACTTACACACATGCACTTTGTATGCATGTGTGTGTGTGTGTGTGTAAAGGAGCTGGTTCTGAATTTTAGAATTACTGATGAAAGTAGTGGAAGTAAAATTGTTCTTCAAAACCTGTTTGCTTTCTCGATACTTATAGAAAATTATAGAAATCATAAGACTCCTGTGAATCTTTAAAGACCCTGTCATGGAGTCATTGAGAATTTCCCTCTGCACTTCCATGACAACTGACATCTGTGGATGTATTCTTGGGTTCAACCTTGCAGGTTCAACATCTGGCTGATGGAAGCAGAACATTTTCACCAGAGGTTCTTACACTTGGAATTTGCTTCCTTCTGTGGGTCTGTGTCAAAACCTGACTGAGCCTGTTTAACTTCAGGCAACGGTGTAAAGCCCATCTGTTCCTTGAAACTTTTCCCTGAAGGAGTGATCTAGAGTGTATTTATGTTCTCAGCTGTGGTTATGCTTTTTGAAATACTTAGTTGATGCTTTTCAACTAACTTGTAGTTTGGGGTTTTTTAAAGCTGTGCTGAATGGATGTATTCTTAAAGCAAATTTTAAGAATGTTGCAGAACTTCACTGTCTTTACAAGTTAAAGATAGGGAAGAACCATGTCCCTGTTTACTATGAATGGAGAAATAACATTAATGAGCTGCTGCTGTTAAGAAGAATAGAGTGTAGAGAACCCACTGAGACTTCTGTTCTATTTAAAAATATGCAAAAGTCTCGAAATAAGTGAAAATGCAAACCATATGTAACTGAATACCTTTGCACACCAGGTTTTAAAATATTCTGACAGTGTAATAGGTTGTTACTTTCTTTAGAGGGGAAGTATACTAACAACTTTGCAGATAGTTTCACTATCTTTGTATTTGAATTTGGAATTACCAATTTGATTTGGTAGGTGGTCTATGTGATAAAGCAAGGTGACATTCAAATTCTAATCAACATTTCCTTCGTGAACCTTTGTTGAGTGCTCTTGGGGGGAAAAAAGTGTACAGTTAAGTAATTAGCAAAATTAAAAATTAAAAAAAACACATTATGAAACCTTTTTCTGGATGAAGAACTTGTATTTGTCTGCGACATCATGACTTACTGTAAGTGGTTTAGGTTAACATTTTCATGCAAGGAAAAGAGACAACATTATTGCAAAGGTGCTTCAAGTGCAAATATTGGGACTGTATTACATTCATTTGTTCTTGTAGAATGTTTGAATGAATAATTTCATTAACTAAAGAAGATATTGAGGCTTGTCTACATGAGGAAGCTATCACAAAATAAGTTATGGTGTGAATTTAAATATAATAGCTATTCAGCACTAACTCCGTATATGAACAATTTTATTCTGTACTACAAATGACCTTTCACAGTTTAGTTGACTGAAAAACATGCAAGTTCCCTCCAGCCCCAACGATGAATAAATATTTATGTAGGGAGTTAGTGCAGAATAGTTACTACATGATAAAATTACATTGTTAGCTTATTCTGTACTCCACTGGCCTCCTTAAAAGCATCCTTAGGACATGTATAGTATTACATTACAGACACGTTCCTCCAGGTACTTGTATGTTGTATATGGACTTAGAGCAAAATATATTCCTTCTGAGAATATTTGTGAAAAATGTTTAAATTGTTGACAATATGATTCAGTTGGAGATCGTAAGTCCAGTATGCTTCACTGGAATCAAAGTTGGTGGTCATGCAGATTTGCTTATCGTTGTTTGTAAAATAAATTAATAGACTTGTCGACTAAGATTTACTTACTATGTTTAGTTGTCATATAAGGACTAATGATGTTAAGAAAGTGACAGGATTAACAGCAGCTGGTATTTTTAGGATTCAGTTATAAGTCATAAATAACTTACTTTCTATAATGGTAAAATCACAAAATTACCTTTATTCTCTTGCATAATATTATATGAATATGACAAAGCTAAATTCCACCGTGTCATTGTTTATGTAATAGATAAGCAAAATAAATGACCACAAGAGTTATCGTATGTCCAGCAGCTTCTGAAGATGGCTGCTGTTCTGCTGCTTTCTGGCTTTCTAACAGAGTGAATTTGGGACACAAATATGGAAGCCTTCACATGAGAAAATCGGAAGATGATTGATTGCATGTATCTCTTAAACTGTGTGAAGACAATAACATTGGTTGTTTATTAATGTCTTTAAATATTATATGCATTTTGGCTTTTCATAAAAATGTAATTTCAAATACTTTAATTTGCTTGTTTTGCAGTTTTTATGAAGGAACTACTTTTGTTCTAAACCAAAAGCATGCGTTATTTTTCAGGAGCTTTGATCACATTAAGGTTTATTGTCTTAAAATTTACCTCTATGCTTTTCTTAAATATACTTTCTTTGGTTCTACAATTTTCTAAGAAAATAGAAAAACTGGGATTAGAGCTGAATGGAAACAAACAGCGTTTGGAACAAGCCCAGCAGGATGTGACAGGAGCCAGAGAGGAGTGCCTAAAACTGACAGAACTGCTGAGTAAATCTGAGCACCAACTGCACCTCACCAGGTACCCCTTATCCTATTACATGCTGTAGTACCAATTTCATTCTGCTAATTTTTTGCCACAGGCTTCCCCACAGTTGTTATAGATACTTGCAGTAATTGACTGTATGGGCAGCCCTCAGTCGTGTTAGAAGTGGAGATTTAAGTGAGTGAGTTACGAACTACAAAGTGAGTTATGAACTATAATTTATGAAAGTGAAGAAAAGGCAATGTTCAGCTCTGGTGATGAGGTGGCATGCTTTTGGGCAGGTATAAGAGCAGGGGAGAGTGCAGCTACATTCTGTTTGTCATTGCTGTGTTTGGTAGGACAAAGATACTTTAAATGTCTTTCGAAACTGTAGTGTTCAGCAGCACCTTTAAGCGTAGGAGTTCTTGCATTAATAACCTGAAGTTTCTGCAGCAGAATGACCAGGAATGTATAAATGAACATAATCGTGTTAAGCCTCATTGAAGATTAAAGAATCAAAAGGTAGCATTACTGTCTATGAATAGGAGGTAAGCTCCAGTATGTGAGGAGGGTGTTTAAGTCACTTGCTCAGTGGAGATGTGGTACAATGCAAACACTGTGTGATGAGAGACTTTGCCTGAGCTTATTCCATCCTTGGTTATAGCTCCCAATGCCATTTACTGTACTATTCATTACACGTTTCTGGAAAACACCAGAAGGTCATCATGCCAATTACTCATTGCAGCTTGAGTTTTGGTACCTGCAGGAATTTTTCCTTTTGCCACAGAACATGCTGTTGTCTGACCGTTCACAGGATTTTGGTTGTGTGTGTGGTTTTTGTTTTGTTCCATTGCCCTGCTCCCCGCCAGAGTGAACATCCAGAAACAAATCTGGCAACTTTTACTCAGTCCTTAAGGAAAAAAGTTAAGTTAATTTAAATTTTACGGGGGGGGGGGAAACCCTCAGATTTTTATCACTTAACAGAAGTCTGCGTATTTATCCAAGTCTTGTACTCTTTGGGTTTTGTGAGAATTCTGCCATTGAGTAAATGGAAATAAAATAGAGCCTCATCTAAACTATTAAATTCAATGAATCATTTGTTTTATTCAGCTACATTTCGGTGTAATTCAGAGCACGGTTGTTTAACAGATGGAAGAAAGTACCACTCTAACAGCCTGTATTTAGAGAAAAAATATGCTAGAGGTTAATGAACTTGAAAAAAGTTTTGGGTGAGTTGTTAAGATATCTAAAGTTTGGATTTAGCAGAACTTTATTAATAATGATTTGTTGTGATAGTTAACCAAATGGCTTACCACGCTCCTTTTAGCAAAAGGCTGATTATATGCAATAAAGCTCAGATATCTTGGAGGAAATCTGACTAGCCAATTTTTTTTTTTATACACCCCCCCCCCCCCCCCCCACACCCCACCCCATTAACAACATAAAGAACGCTCTTGTTTTTTATATACGTGAG
>NW_010972598.1:1466240-1523889 GCF_000737465.1 Haliaeetus leucocephalus | reverse complement strand
TCTTTTTTTTTTTTTTTCACCCCCCCCCCCCCCCCCCCGAAAATACTCAACTTGTAAAAATGAGGACTGTTGCCTACTTTTACATAGCGAGGTACTTAAAGCTGGATACCTAACATACAAATGATTCAGGTAGCTTTTCAATCTATGGTCTCTGACTTGGGAAGTTTCTGAGATGTAAATCACTGGAGCCTGGGAACAGTATTTTGGGCAAGTAATGTTCTGTGCTGGCCCTGTTCTCATACAATTTCACAGACGTCCGCTTTTTGAGACAGATGCTGAACTGCCACGGCTTCTTTGTCTGACCTAGTGCAGCCACTCTTCTGCAATGTCCTAATCTTTATTTTATTTTTTATACTTTGCATTCATGTTATGGCCTCTGCTTGTGAGTATTGAAACGTTTTCTACGCTGACATTTAATTGTTGGAAAAACATATACATTGAAGCATGGGAAATAGGTTCAAATCTTTCTTCTTGATATTACCCAAATTCTACAATGCTTTGTTCTCTGTAGGTTTTTGTGTCCTCCTTATCTGTCTGCTTTCCAGGAATACATTAGGTGATATTGCTGTCATGGGTGAAGAAGGGGGGCAAAAGAGATGAGAGATTTGTTGCTTCTGAACTGTTACCTGTCGTCCCCACATATTTAGATTGGTAGGGCAGGTTTAGAGATGTTCTTGCGTAGTCATCTCTTCCCTGAGTCGCAGAGGAAAAGATCCCCTACTGAAATGAAACTTTTCCTTAGCCTGTACTCTTTTTCGTCCTCTCAGATCACTTCCTGCCAGAACAGGTTTTCTGTATTACTGAAGGTATAAAAGTTACATGTCTCTAACGGCCTTAGTTTTGCATTTTGAACTCGGTATGTTTTTAATGGATTGGTACATCCATAGTTGTTGCACGTGAACTTTATTCGCTTACGGTCTGCTTTCTTTCATTCTTTATTCCCTTCACCTCAAATGGCAGCTGTGCCAGTGAAAATGCTTACTTGAAGGGTAGTGGTGATAGCAATCCTATGGGGATTATAGACTCATTCACTGTGGCACTTGCCAAGGAAAACAGATTTTAAGCTCTAGAGTCCTGCCTGTGGGAGGTTGCTGCAGAAACTGCACTGATTTAGTGCATCTCTTGGGTATGCTGGCCTTGGCCTCATCTTGCTGATTCCCCTCTTTTCAGGAGAGGACCAGCTGGTCCACTCCAAGTCTTCTCACAACGCTGGACTTGAGGGAGGCTTGTACTGCTGTTACACAGTTATGGAGAGTCTTTCTGTTGCCTTGCATGACCTGTCTGTGTTGTTCTGGCAAAAATTAGAGGTAGCTGAGGAGATACAGAAAGAATTCTTTGGTTTCTATGAATTAGTATAGAATTAGTATACTACAAAGGAGAAAAGTTCTTCACTAATCCACTGATTCGAAGTTTGGATATTGTAAATAAGTAGCATAATAAAACAAATACTAGAACTGTGGATTTTAATGTATGAAAATGAGATGGTAAATATTATATGAATGGATTAAATAAGAACGAGCATGTAGTCATTGTCTTCATGAGAAAAAGAAAGTGCTCTGCATAACTGCACCCTTATCCAGGAGTCCCACTTCTTTGCTGCATCCTAGTTTTCAGACACCGTTGATTGATTACCAACTAAACAGCTTCTAAGTTAACAAAATGTACTTGTTAAAAATCAAGAAAAAGGTTACAATTAGCTATTCTAAAGCACTGCCACAGAGTTTAAAATTGTATTTTCCTGTCACCTTTCTTCCTGGAGCAATATGTTGCTTAGAAATCCTTGCTATTAACATGCATTTCCTGCTATTGAATCTAGTTAGTAATTCTAATTTGTATGTCTTCAAATAACTGGGAAAATACAGAACTTTTGCTGTGTAGTTCTGATTGTCAGTCATGTAACTTTGCAGATGTCCCCATGCTATGAGACTGACCATGCTTGTTTTAAGTATTTATTTTCTTACCCTATTTCCAGCTTTGTGGTTATTTGTATTAGAGTTACCGTAGTAGGAGAATCTTACAAAATTACTTCTGAAGGCAGTGTTAAATTGCCATTACTTTGGCAAGGTTGGGTCTTGCTAATGAAGCTTATCTGAATCCGTTCTTCAGAGAGCAGAAAACATACAGATCTATTGTTCTTAGTTCATGAGAGAATAATCATTAAAAAGCATGTCAATACGCTAGTGGAAAAGATCACATAAAAGATGCAAGATGTTAACAACTTGCCCAGATCTTAGCACATCACCTAATTTAATAAAATTTTTCACTATTCTTGCATAACAGAAACATGGTCAAAAATCTTTCCTCTTTTTGTTTCAAAACAAATCTGAAGTTATTATTTGTTTTAGCTGCAGTCAGATGTAGTTCCTGTTTGCATATGCCAAAGCAGTTAAATAAATCTGAAGAAGTGAGGGAATCACTGAATTTCAAAATTGAACTTTTTCTATGCCATCATGCATTTTCTCAGGCACGGAGCTAGGTAGATGGCTTGAGATATTTTTGACTGAAATGTCATCTAAAATTTGCTGGGAGGTATAATTGAGTGGAATTGAAGCAGATTTAGTTTAGTTTAATTTTTACTATTCTTGTTTGCTTATATGAAATATTGCAAGCAGTATTGAATGTCAACTTGCAGAAGGGGAAAAATTACTAAACAGTAGAAGAACCCGTGCTTCCAGGTTCAGATGACCCACCAAGCTACCCTGAATCCCTGTGTCACTGTTGAAGAATAAAAGTTTGTATTACAGTGAGTCAGTGGGTTTTGTAGTTCTTGATTATTCCCCCCCACCCCCATTATGTGATATTTATTCTCTCCCTTATTTCTGGAAATGATATGATCTCTAGAAAGCAGCATATCTAAGAAAGTGGCATTTGGGGAGTACAGTGTGTTTTCGCAGTGCTATAGCCTTCCTACTGTGCATCCATCCTTCTTGCTAGTTTCAACTACTGCATTAACGCTAATTCATATTACATGTATAATAAATAAAGCAAATAAATCTATCATTCTACCTCTGGGCGCCAGTGGCATTATTTAGTCACTGAAGCTTTGGTGTTGAGCTGTATGTCGTCACCAGCATTCCTTCCTAGAATTGCAGCATGCCTCATACGTTGATTTCCCTATTTAAGCTATACTATTAAATGATAAAATGTAAACTAACTTCTTGGTGGTTACACATAGCCTTTTAGGGAGTTGCACAGTACTAGGTATTTATTATCTATTGGTTTTTTCTAGCAGTACCTATTAGTTAGCAGCACAGTTACTGTCGTGCTTTTTCCAACAATTTTAGCATGTCAGAAAGAGTCCATGGTATATGCTGGAAAGGAGGTAACATTCAAAGAAATGCTGTTACTAATATTAAAAGTGTGAGGTATGTTTTATGTTCCCAGACTGACTGACTGAAGAAAGGACGAATAACACTTAAATTGGTGGGGGGGTGGGGGGAGGGGGGAGAAGCAGAAATGAGGTGTAAGCCGTGATTGTTTTCTAATTTTTTTTATATTCTGCTCATCTTGTACGAAACCATTATTTTAAAATACAGAGAGGAGTGATAACATGTAACAACTCTGATAACTAATAAACTTTTTAGAATCTGCTTCATATGTTTACTTTTCATTAAATTTAGGGATGGTTGCGACTATGTTGTTGTGATTCAGTCAACATTTATTTCTATCTGTTTTTCATATACAAAGGCATCGGGATGCCAGAAAATAAACTGTTAACGGAGAATTAACTTCTTTGGCACGCTTTCATACTTATCTTCCAAATTAAAGAAAATGAAATGGGCAGAAGCAGAGTGTAGATTACCTCCTTTTTGTCAAAAATGGTGGGAATTTGAAAATTAATAATAAAAAAGGGAACAGATGCAGTAACATGCCAGAGGGAGATTAATGTGGAGAGTAAAATCTGTGAGCAACAAAACTGAAGCAAACTGAATCAGTGGGAGGTGGTTGTACAATCAAAATCAGGATAAAAGAGAAATTACAAACAACCCTGCACTTGTCAAAGTAGTAGTAATGAAATCCTGACTCTGCCAGCAGCGAGAACCTGTGTTAGCACTTTGGGGTAAGGCCGGGAGCCGGGTGCCAGGTAGGAGGGCAGCGCGAGGCTGCTGGGCGGCAGCCATCGCGTGTGGAACAGATGGCGGGGAAAGCTGGCCGGGGAGGGGCTCCTTCGCAGAGCTAATCAGACAGTAACGGATAGGGCAGCTGGGAGGACTGACCACCGAGAGGCGAGCGGCGGGGTAGCCGCAGCCTTCCACGATGTGTGCAGTGGTGTGCCCGTCGGCCGGAGAGAAGACCTTGCAACGTCTTTCCGTGCGGCGGGCGCGCAAACTTTGGAGGCGAGCGGCGGGCCTCGCCCCGGGCCCCGGCGGAGGGGAGGTGCGGGAGGGCCGCCAGGCTGCCTCCCTCACGGTGCGGCCTGCTGGGCCCGGGGCACGGCCCGCCCGGGGCACGGCCCGCCCGGGGGGCCGTGCCCCCTCCTGCCTCAGAAACACGCCGGCCTTTGCTCTCGGTCCCGTCACGTAGGAAGGTCGCGCGTTTTCGCCTTTTATCGTAGCCGCGTATTGCAGGCAGAATTCGGCGATCGACAGAAACTCGAAAGCACGTGGGTCTGGGGACTGATCCAGCAGACCGATAGGAAAACTTTGCTCCCGTTGAAGGGGGGAGAGCTGTAGGTCGGCACCTTCCCACAGGGTTGGGCCCCCCCGATGAATGAAGCCGGTTTTCTGATGTTTTATTTTTTTGCTCGGAGGAGGCACTACCCTCTTCGTAAATGAGAGCCTGTGAGGAATGAATGGAGGTCCGAGCCTTCTGATCTTGAGTCACATGAATAATTTGACTCACGTAAGAAGTAAAGATCAATAGGATTTCTTGTGCAAGTAAGAGGTAGTCATGTGCGAGAGGATTACGAGGTCATGCCCCGTGTTGATGACTGTCAGCTTGAAAGAGAAGCGAAAACAAAATTTTATCAAGGAAAGGGGGAAATAAAATCCTGAAGTGTAGCAAGGGAGACCTGACCTATTACTGCCCAGTTTTGTTTGATCGGTGGTACTTCTTCAGACAACCTCAACAAAGAAATCTACATCTCCTGCATCTGCTTTTTGAACTTGTATATCTCTCGTCTGCAGAAGGTTTATAGCTTGGCTCAATTATTCATTTTGAGCAGGGAGGGGAGGAAACATTACAGGGATTTGAAATAGGTGGTATAACATAGCCATATGCTATTTATGCAGCAGTTTCTGCAATAAATCTAATTTGGTGCTGTCAAAAAAAATTAGACTTATTTGGTATAGCAGCACATTAGTAAATGATTGTGGTAGCTTTGAAAGTTGTCATTCACTCTGCTTTACTTGCAATAGAATCTTGCAAAGCTTTTTTTTTTCTCTCCCTTTCCTTTTCCCCCAAGCAACTCTGTGAAAATGTCTCAGTTCTTTGTCCTGCAGCTGTAGAAACTGCAAATATTTCCACAACTGAAAAGAAGGTCTTGCTTTAAGGTAATTGAGGAAGGGGATGGAAGAAAGAATAACCTCTATTGTTAGCAATTATATGAATGTATAGGCGGAAAAATCAATAAAGTAGTGGGGGATAAATTTCTCCCCTGCCTACAGGTTTTCATAGTGCAGCTGAAATTGTTTATCTGATTATATAGCATGTAGATAAATTAGCTGCTCTGCGTTATTATAGAAGGTAAAATATTTTACCTGCCATGATAAGACCATATGCTGCTTTATGAAGACTGATACTGAATGATTTGAAATAAATCGGCTCTGTCGTCTTCTGGCAGTGCCTTGTAGCAATCTTGAAGCTGATATACGTTGTGTCAAGATAATACACAATTAATTAAATATCTTTCTATTTAATCATTTAAACATATTTAAGATTATGTTACAAACTTGTAAGGGCCATTGATGAAGTTTAAAAGGGAAAGAAAAAAAATACAAGTGAAGGAGTAAAGAATAAATAAAAAATCATGTGTTAATTTTGAATAAGAACGTCTATAAATCACTCTTTTTTCATTTTTAAAGAGTTTAAACATGGTTGACAATTTATTGTCCTACAATACAAATTTCTCAAGGAAAAGGCAATAAAACATTTTCAGTTTTTAGTCTTAGCTTCCTCTGAATTTTTCTCCGTGGCACTTAAACTGCAACTGGTCACATCAAATTTCTCTAATGATTTCATCTTTTATACATCGCATCAGGTTGTTGAAGCAGCCAAATTGCTACTGCATGTAGAGTGTGGTTCAGGAGCAGTGACAATACTTAAAGCGCTTTGGAGCGAGCAGTGAGTTCAGATGAAATACAGAAGAGACTAACTGCTGTAGAAAACAAACATCTTTATAAGGTCTTTGTTTTGAGCAGTTATTATTCAGCACTAGCAGTAATAAGTTTATACATGTGTATCAAATATTTACTTTGATCACATTCAAATTAGGTTTTCTATTTGTGTGACTAATGACAGCACGGTAATGATTTATTTTCTTGAACCGCAAAAATTTTTCAGACACGTGTATTCAATGCTGCTGGATTTTTTAGCTGAATTTGCTACTGGGAAAATGGTTCTGATTTTTATCCTTATTTTTTACTTGTTTTAGGGCTTTTCTCTCAAGTACATCTGAAAGCTTGTTTTTACAGTAAGCTAAAATGTACTTTTTCTATCAGCACTTGGTATTTGTGAACTTAAACAATTTTAAAAGCTGCCTTGTGCTTTCAGAACTATATTCAAAGTTGTTTATTTTGTGCAGTCACAGTGCTTGTTGGTTTGGTTTTGATTTTTCTTTTTTTTATTTCGTGCAAGGCTCTGCTCCTGAAATTCTTGCCTAGAAAAAAATTCAACAGAGAACCCAAAGAGTCCTCAGCTGGGGACTTAATCAAACTCGACATTGAAGAGCATCAGCCTGTAGGTTGTCATCTCTGGAGAAGGTAGCTGGTGGATGGAGGGAGGAAGAAAAAATCACCTGAGCACGCCAGCTTTGGCTGCCTGGCTGCTCTCCTCACCCCCTTGCTCAGTGCCCTTGTGCCGGTGATTGGTCAGGGGGAGAGTGTGAGCTGGTAAATGCTTGTCCTGAGTGAGCAGATGAGCACAGCCTCCTCTGTCAGCTACTTGACAGGGCTGACCTCCTTCCCCTGCCTGTGCTGGCAGTGTGGCAAGCTTAATAGCGTGCCACTGCTGGTTGCCCCTGTGTTCCTGGTGGTTCAAGTATCAGACTACTTTTTTTGTAGAAACAGGAGCAACTGTTCTTGATTAGCCTCTCCTCGTTCAGTTGCCTTCTACAGGGCTTAAATCAAACTGCGTAATAAAAGTTTCTCTGTAGTTAGGTGCGACACTGCTGCATATTCTTTTTATTTCAGAGTTCCTCTTCTATTTCCAGAGCTTTTGTTCACCTGCGTGTAGTTTCCTATGGAAGAAGATAATAGCATCAGAAAAAATTCCCTTGCAAATGCAGGGACTAATCCTCATATAAGGGATATATCAGTATTAAGTTATTATTCAGCTAAACTTGTGCAGTATTTGTCAGTGCAATTTTTATTAGAATCGAATTCAGACCTAACATAAGTATAACTGCATTTCTGCTAATGAGATTGGATTACCTCCTGGATTTCCTCCCAGAAAGCTTTACTTTAAATTCATTTTTGGTAAAAGGGTAATAAAATGGGTGGTTTGTTATAATTGCTTACAAAACTTAAAATAAGTATTTTATTTTTTGGTATTGTATTTAATCTTGGTGAAAAATCTTACTTTTTTTTTAAGGATATGCAAGATATGCAGTGAAATTGAAAGGTATTTCTCATTTTAGAAGAATGAAACTGTCGAGGAGGTTAGTTAATAATTCAGGAGCTTGTGGTTATCAGAATGTATTTCTGAAAAGAAATATGGGCACAGGAATTGCTAAAAATAATGTATCCTGTTGACCATATGAATTTAGTCTCAGCCCTGACAAAGAATCTTTAAAATTTGTCTCAATGTGGAAAGCTGTATTTTAACAGAGTTGCATGTGTGCTTTACAAGGCTTGAAAACAGGAAAAAATATTCAGGGGTCGTTATGGGTTTTTTTTCTCCTTAAATAGTGTTGCATTTGAAACATCAGTAGGTAACTTAAAAAAAAAAAAAAAAAAAGATGCTGCAGATGAAATAATTTACAGTGAGTGGTATTGGCCGCTTTAAGGTTTTACTGTAAACTTACTCATTCAGCTGTTCCCATTTTCTCTTTGCATTTTTAGTCAATATCTTTGTTACGTGGTGTTAAAATAAGAGTCAAAAGCTTTCATTTATTATTTTATTTGTAATATTTTTATTAGCCTTTTCCACTTTGCATAGCTCTGCAAGTCTTTATCAGATTCTGCTAGTCTTTGCAAGAAGGTACAGATATACGTATATGAAGAAAAACACATTAGCCGTTGGAGTTAACAAATGATGATTAAAATCTATTCTTTTGCTCCTGTATTATTTCTCCTATACCCCAAACCAATCTTCACAAATACAGGACTGTAAAGAACTTCATCTTCTGCTGGTTAGCAGAAGTGGATTTAAATCCACACCGACAGTTCATTTGACAATGACCTTGAGGGGCTTTGCTTCTTGAAGAAGAAAGCAGAAGCTTGCGGTAAACAAAGTTCACTTCTGACAGATGGATTGAATGACAGAAAGGTTGCGAGTGCCAGAATAGCCCTGGCAGAGGAGGAAATGTTCAGTGGAATCCAACAGGAGAGGAGGTGTGAACAGGTGCAGGGTTGCTGACGGAAGGGGAACCAGATGGAAGGAGCCAGAGCCAGTTTATTTAAAGGAAAAGGCAGAAAACACTGAAAGGCTGTGCGATCAGTGGCTAAAAGTGTGCATGGAAGAAGGTAAAAATTCACAAAGCAAAACTGCACAGTGGGATATCTAGCACTTAACATAATGGTAGTAATTTGTGAGTTTCGTTTTAAAGTTGCTATTGAAATATGTTTCTCCCTTTACTCTTGACAGCATAAAGAAGAGAGATTTATAACCTGAGCAAAAAAAAAAAAACCCAAAACAAAAAAACTCTCAACTGTTATACTGCCTGTCCATTATTTCTAATACTAATGTGCAGACAGCTACAATCAGGATAATACAAAAATTATGCCACAGTTGACCAAAACAATAAAAGGTATATAAGGCTGGATTTTTATTTTTTGACTCACCTGTTCATATCTAGCGCCTCTGATATGCGGGTAGATAAACATGTATTTTATTGGGATGTTTCTGTAATATCTAGAGCAAATCAACAGTCAATTACAATGTAATGTTGGCACAGTATTTCTCATCTTTCTTGCTTTTGGTCACAAGTTTGTCAGTTTGCTGGAATATGTGGTATCTTGCTGTAGGATGGGGGAGAGGTCTAGCTTACTCTAGATCAAATTCCTTCAAAATCAAATATTGTCTTTCAAATTGTCATCCTGAAGAACTCTTTGTTCTGTCAAATTGTTCTGCTTCTTCCCAAGCTGTTCCTGTAAGGCTTGGTCCTTTGGAGGCAGAGGGAACTGTTCCTCCCTTCTCAACTTCAGCAATAGTTGGGTAGAGTTAACAACTTCAAAGTATCAGGCCTATGGTAGCTTAACTGCAGGTTGTGTGCCCAAACCTAATGTCTGTGAAAAATGTAGGTGACTGTTCAGCAGTCATTCATTGTGCATCTGTGATCTACTGGATCATTCAGCTGTGCTGATCTGATCCGGATCAGGTGTGAGCACACAGTCACTTTCCTTTTGAATTAGCTAAAGCATGCAACGCAGTGTTTATGCTGACTTTATGCCAGCAGCAGTAGGACAGATGATACCTGATTCAGCATAAAGCTTGCTGGTACAAAGTTAACGTACCAAAAACATTGGTTTCTTGAACAAATTTAAATTGGCAGAGTGAGTTCATAGCAGATCAGGTCTCTGCATCATTTAGCTGCATCATTTTTTAATTTTTTTTTTACAGTGGTAGGAGCCTGACAGTTGTATTTACTTTATTAACAAGCTGAGCCTTGGAGTACAGAGTCACAATTGTTTGAAGCTGGTCTAAGTCTACGCTGCTGCTGAAAAGGCAAATCCCTAGAGTGGTAATATGTGGCTATGTCTGGCCACATATTGCCAGGCCCTTGCTTGTGCTGACACAGGAAGACAGGCACCTGTATGGTCAGGTGGTTCAGGGAGTTAATCAGATTGAAAAAGAATCATTTGTTCTTGCAGAATAAGTTGCATGAGTGCTGATTATAAGAGGATAAAAAAAAGGACCGCACCTTATTCTGGCAATGTTGCCTTAAATGGTGCTTAAAACTGTCCTGAAGCTGTATCATGAGAGGCTGCTGGTGCCAAATTGAAGAATCACCATAAGTCAAGAAAATGACTCTTTTAAATATAGTGAAAATAATTCAAATAACTTTGTGTATACAGAGTAAATGTCTCTAAATCTTCCATGGAAAGCAAACATTTCACCATTCAGCCATTTGTAAAAGTGGTTTGTGGAACAAAGATAGAAAGAATGTTTCAGAGAAAGGGGCATTGTACTTTGAAGTGCTTAGGGCTACATACTAAGACTTGACAAAAAACAGTTCTCATGTTGCATCTTCCCATGCAACTTCTATTCTGTACTTGACTGTCTGTTTTTATAGGGACTTACTAGCCAAATAGTTCACAATCTGATGGTAATAACCACTGCAGGATGGGCGTTTACTTACAAGGTGCATATCTTGCTAGCAAGGCTTATAGATGTGCCAGAAAAATCAGATTTTGGTTCTAAGTCAGTATATTTGACCTAATACAAGATGTTAGTTACTGTTAGAGACACTTTTTTTCTTCTCTAACAATTAAATAGAGGTCAGTTAGTGATAATATTTAGCTGTGACTTGGTATACAGAGAACTATCGAGATTGAAAAGTAGTTATTGTCTACATTGAGGAACTGGTAGTTTTCTGTATGTATCTTGAAGGCATAACACCAAAAGAATAAAACCATCTTATCGGTGAGGTGTTTGCAAATTCTTTCTTTTATACTGAATTTAGAGTAGGAAACCCAATCCTTTCATTTTGTTAAAAGACCTAGTAGATAAAAGTAGAGATGGAATATACCACCAGTTATGTATATACTCAAGTTAACTATACTGAAGCTTCTTTCAGTCGTATAAACTTTCATATGAGTAACACTCTGTGTGTCTCAGTTCCTGTGCCCTTACAACTTTTGGTCTTTCTCATGCCCATCAATATCTCCAGTTAGTGGTAATTTTGTAGTGGTTTTCAAGTACAGCAAGTACTCAAAAATAGAGTAGGAAACTTTTTCATGCGCAGCCATTAATGTATAATAATTTCTGATGCCTCAGGTAGGGTATAAAGGGCAAAGTGGAAGTTTTAGACTTAGTGTTGTATTGTTTCTGTAGAGCTCCTAATAGTATATAAAGTGCAAATATATATATATATAAAAAAGTGGTTCCAATGGTGTAGCCGCATTCTAAATAGAGAAAGCTGGAAAAAATTTTCAATAGGAACAAGAAAATCAGATGCACTGATCTCCATTTCAGCAAAATTGAAATTCTCAGAAAAAAATAGAATGTAGTACAACAAGTTGAAATTATTTGGATTCTGGGAGTGGGTATAC
Source organism: Haliaeetus leucocephalus (assembly GCF_000737465.1). NCBI lineage: Eukaryota > Metazoa > Chordata > Aves > Accipitriformes > Accipitridae > Haliaeetus > Haliaeetus leucocephalus. Next base: position 1,512,298 of record NW_010972598.1, on the reverse strand, counting down.
AGTTGGGTAATTATTTGCATTGTGGGGAAAATAGTTTTAAGCTAATTTGTCAAATAATTGTAGTCTTGACAAAGTAGTAGTAATTATAGTCTTAACATACTTTAAAGGTATTTCTACTTTAAAGTTATTTCTGTAGCATCTTCTAACTTTCCAGATCCATATTTAAAGAGTTCAGTCAATTTGACAGCTTAATTTTTTACCACTTTTGAACCCTTGACCTCTACATAGCTTTTCTAATTGCTTGTGGTAGCTTCTGCTTCACATGGTTAAGAGAAAAAAACTCTGACATTTTATTATTTTAGGAAACTCTGTATCTCTCAACTAATGTAACTAGGCGCTTTACACTGTAAAAACAAAAACTAAGATTTTTTTTAAATTTTTTTTTTGCCTCAATTCTCACCAATAGGACCACATGCGTCCTTAACAATGACGCAGTCCTCCAGTTCTACCAATTAAATTAATAATTAGGCCTCTGCAAATTTTGACCATGCAAATGTAGATTGTACTGAAGCTCACCAAACACAGTGTGCTGGCTGGGGCAGTTTCCAGAAACTTGAGCTTTCCACTGAGAAGACCTGGCAGCCGGCTCCAGAATCAGCATCCAGTCAGCTCCCAGAAACAGACATAAAGAGCAACTCAGTGGGTAATTCCCACAATGGGATACAGGAAGGGCAATTTTTCAGCTCCTTGGAGAGGTTTAAAGAAATGACTTTATCATGATGCATTTAAAAGGTATTTCTACATAATTCTTGCACAAGCATGCACGTGGGCATCTTTTTTTATTTATTTTTTGACGTAAGAACATTCATTTCATGCCTCTCCTTCTGCCCTGTAAAAGCACCAAGAGCTGTAAAATCCAGCCAGTCCAAATATGCTGCAATGGATTTACACATGCACTGAAGAAATCAAAACTTTTATTTAAAAAAATCTACAGTGTTTTATAAGAGGAAACCAGGAAACACTGTCCAGCTATGTCCTCAGTCATAGCAACCCTAGGTATTAAAAAGGACCTATTAGATGAAAATACATAGGCCCTACAAAGGAAGATAACCAAAACAGTCAATGCTAAACAAAAGGTTCCTAGAAGCCTGACTTAAGGGAAAGGGAGAAATCTTGTGACCCTGAGTCTTATTATTGAGTTGTTCCAAACATATGAACAAGGTACATGCTCTAGAGTTCTTAATTTAGAAGGTGTGGAATTAATAATTTTGAATCATAGCTACATTTAAAACCACCATGTACTTATATAGCTGCAGAATTTGGGGTCTTACTGTGTTGTATTTCCTTACCTAAATGGTTGAAAATACTAAGACGTTGGATAGTATAAGGTAAAACTCTGTAAACATGTTCTCCACTATAAATAGCTGAATAGGATACTGCAGTGCTGTTAAATTGAAAGGTCGGTCTGAAAGCAGTTTTAGGACTTTTCCATTAATATTTAAGACCATTCCTGGGGAGAATGACTTCATGGTAAGTTGTATTTTTTTTTTTTTCATATTTGCAGACCAACCTTTAGGCTTGTCTGCTGACCTGAAAAAAAATGAGCCCTTTTCCTTCTGTGTATGACATACTTATGAAGATACATATGGAGGACAGAGGGAACAAATTTGTGAAGTGTTCTGACCCAACATATGATCTTATTCTATGTAGATTCTTTTATGACCTTTATTATTGCAGTATTTTAATACTTTCTGATAGTAAAGTAAGAGACTGGAAACATTTTTCTCCAATTTCCCCTTACAGAATAGGGTAGGTATTGTGACTTCTTGTTTCAGGTTTTATTCTTTTTTTTTTTTTCCTTCTTTTTTTTTTTTTCCCCGTGAATGTTGCTGTGTGGTGGTTTTTTGGCTTTTTGTATTTGGGTTTTTTTTTCCTGTAGCCTGGAAGAAGAGCAAGGATATACTCTGATTTTCCATTCTTCCCTTGACACTTGTAGCTGAAGTAATAATATGAAGTAACCTATGAGAAGGTGGTTCAGAAAACTGGTTCTAATGGATGGTCCACTAGACCTTTTTTGTGGAAAGCTTGCAAAGCAGACTGCATAAAACATTGCTGAGCCTTTGTGCCCAAAGCTATTGGCTAAAATCTTTAGGGTTCATAATAAAGGTAGGCTTTCAAGTCCTCCTTTCAGAAGTGTTCTAATTGATTGGAGTGTCCTCAAGCCAGATTTTGTCAAAGACACTGGGATTAAGTGCTTGGGTACCTTCTCAAAGCTGTTTTTCAATTTGGTATAGAAAAGCTTGTGCTATACATTGATTTTCAAAAGTACTGGGAGAGAAAGCCCATTTCCTCTGGAAGAGCTGAGGGAGACCTCAGCTGAATGCTTCTCCTCTTCTGAGGTGATTCGTCTTGCAGTTCACGTTGCTGGCCCACTTAGCTACATGTTATCTAGGAAAGAGGTCTGTGCTCGACCACTGAGGCATGTAGTAAAAGCATCAGTGTTAGGCTCGACTGGTCCTCGTGTTGCCCAAGTATGAGTGTTGCTGCTGAGTTCCAGGACTGGTCATTATTTAGGCCAACAGTCTTGTTAGTTCAGATACCTCAAACATTTGGAACACTAAATGCCAGCTACTCCTTAATAATTTATGAAGTCCAGTTTAAAGTAAGTATATATGAAAGCCTAAAATATTTTATAATTACATTTTTAACTATAATTAATAAGAAATGAAGATGTCAAAAATAAGGTTATGATAACCTCTTGTGTGCCACTGAACTGAGATAATTGCTAGAGTATTTTAATTTATCCAATTAAGTTCATAGTCCTTACTAATGGATCCATTAGCTTTTTATAAAATGCCACATGTTGATCTCATGGAAAAATCAAATAGTCAATATAGGAAGCATGGTTGCTTCACATTATAGTTGCTTTGCCAGAAGACTTACTGGCAACCTCCAGAGGCCTAATTCTACATTGAGACTCATCCTGTATTTTTTCATTTTGTACTGTTACCAAAGCAAAATGACTCTTGCTGAAATACCTACTATTGAATTGTGTTGTGAAATTAAAAGTTTTATCAGTCTAGGTTCTGTTCTTTTGCAGTCAAAAATCAATGAGCTGTTATTTATGTCAAATATGACTTTCACATCACTAGTCTTTACATCCTTCCTTTTTCTTTACTGTGAAGCCATTTGGCAGAGAGCAGTCTTCTATTGAAAATGGATCTGTGATCCAGTTTTTATTTGTTAGTCGTGGGAAAGGAGTTTTTTTTATTAAATTTGTTGGCTCCAATTCAGCCAGCATAATTTTATGTTAGCTTTGAGGTAAAAGTGAATTTTCACTTCATTTTCATCAAGGATTTTTTTTAAGGTTTGCAAGTGATGGCAATTTTGTTCTTCTTCCTGTACTATAAGCTACAGTTTACTGTGCCTTTTGTTTTGTCAAGAATATTTAGAAAGCATAGCTTTCAGTCATTGCAAACTGACATCCGGTTCATTGAGATATGTGAACAAGTTAACTAAGAAGGCTGCTCTTGACAGCCGTAACTCAGGCTCAAAACAATCGGTGTTTAGAACTAAAATCACTGTGGAAAACTTGTGCTTCAGAACAGGCCTCAAGGAGAGCTTGAGCTTGCCTCCATCTGAATGGTTGCTTCTGACTTTATGCCACAAAAAATGAAAGTCACCATGTGTTGAATGCTTCTGCTTTAGTAAAACTGATCAACGTTATGGCCAAATCCAGAATTATTATCAGATAGGCATTTATTTAGTGTTGTACAATGGATGCTATGAGAAGGAACTATAATTTTTGCTACTGTCTCCAATTTTGATTCAGTGTTTGCATTCTAGTAGAGAACAGGCTGCCGCAGGTTAACCACTCTGTCCCCTTTTTTGATACCTGTAGATGATGCTTTAAAAAGTTCAGGTACAATTAATCTTTAGCTGTCATTTCCGATTCAGATCTTACCTGTGTCACCCAAATTAGGCTGTTGTTGCTTTGCTTTACATTGTCTCTGTGCTTTTGTAATTGCAAATAAGCAGCCAGTGTCAAACCTTCTAAAACTGCAATATTTGCTGGTTGTAGCAGGAATGTTACCGATAGTTCCTAAAATCTCTTGCGCCGCCTTCTGCCTGTTTTATCCATGGGCTTTTTTTGTTGTGCGTTTGGTTGGGTTTTTTTCCTTTTTTCTCTGTATATGTAAAATGTGTTGGGGAACTCTTCTGCAGGAGAGCAGAGAGATTGAACTTAGAGAGCAGGGAAGGTGTCAGCTCAAGGTATGGGTGAAAGACTTGCCTCTTAGTTTAGACAACTTTGGCTCCAGGAATTTTTTTTGTTCCTCAGCAGCTCTAGGCACCTCAGCTGTTGTTCTTTATGTGGCACTGGTTGTGTCTCAATCTCAAAATTTTCTAGGTGTTAAGATTGAGACTAGTCAGCTACCCTTCCGCATAAGACTTACCTGTGTTTTCCTAGTCTTATAGTTGAGCTTTTATCCACTGTATAAATTCATCTATTTTCACCCACCCCATATACACTTCAGCCACAGGGAACTCACCATGCATCCATGGTTTCTGAGATCCTCCTAGTTTGCTTTATACAGTAAGTAGCACAGGTGAATGGCTTTTTTGGATCAGTCCCCTAACAAGAGTGTGTTTCTGGTGGCAGTAGATTCTCCATTTATTTTTAACTTGCCTGTTAGCATGTGTTCGACAGGAGGGACCCTAGCAATGAGGAATAGACCTTTACAGGCTTGCCTTGGTAGCTTGAGCTGTGCAGCTTGATACATGCTGAAGGCTACCCCCAGCAGAATGCTAGCCAGCCAGCTGTGTGCCAGATGACAGCACAGCACCCAGCTGCACACAGCCATCTCACATAAGACACTATTAAATAAAATACTCTGCTCCTGCCACTTTCTTTAGCTGAAAATGTCTGGGGGATGTGTTAGGTGCTGGTGTGGGTTTTTTTGAGCAGTCCAGTGCTCATGACAACTGTCTGAAGGTAAAAGGATGTTTAGAAGGGGGGAAGGGGTTTAAATAAACTGGTTCCCAGCAAATACGGAAAGATTTTTTTCATAGTAATGCTTTCCGTATTTGGAGCTTACACTTAGGAAATGATGCAAGCATCACTCCTTAGGATAGCCCCAATATGGTTACAAAGTAATTCTGAGAATGATGTGATAAAGTGCAGTTCAGTGTATGATATTTGCTTGAAAAATGTGCTTTGTTTCCTTAACGCTGTAATATTCTTGCTATCTAAATGTATTCTCTGTGTCAAATCATTCTCAGTCTTACCTCAGAAGAAACTGCCTGTGATTTCAAAGGGAGTTTTGCCTAAGGTAGGGCTTGCAACATCAGGACCAGGAATTAGTGTAATGTGACCCACCATTTGTATTGCTTTGGGGTAAATTTAAGAGAGAAGATTTAACATTGTGTGTGTCATGCTGAGATATTGCAATATCTCGGATGGGTTATTAGGCACCAATCCAAAGGTTAAGTGCAGCAACCACATGAGATGTGGCTTTATCCTTACATGATCTATGCCCGTGTTCCATTTTGTAATCCCCCGAAATAGGTATTGTCTGTAGAATAAAACAACACGTTTATAAGACTTTATTGAAACCTATCCCAAGCTATTAAATGTAGTTTCAGTAGAAAAATGTGTGCATATATGTCATTTTGAAATCTAGAAATCAATCCTTGTATACATGAACTCACTGAGATTTTGAATCTGGATCCTAGTGTGCACCAGATAAATATTCACGATCTTTGGGAAAGTCTAGATATGAATTTGCGGTTTAGGACCTTTTCTAATTTATATGCATATATCTTTTCGGGTTTTTATTTTCCATGCTGTTTTTGCTTGGCTTGCTTTAAATAAAATGCTTCAATGGAGTGTGGTAGTCTAGCATTTGTTTTGCCTCAGGAGTACATTGCCCCATCTTGCATATCTGGTCAAGTAAATTGCTCTCTTGCCTGCGTACTTCAGTAATAGTACTGGGCTTTAGACCTTCCCGTACAACCCCCCCCAGTGAGCAGAACCACAAGGGGCTGGGCCTGCGTGGTGCTAACAGTCTTCTCTATTGTAATGGATGCATTCGTCTCCTATTTACATAAATTAATAGTTAAAACTTGTTTGGTTGCTTAAGAAAACTCATTAAGCTTTCAGAGTAGTTGTATTATGAGCACTATGGCAATCGCTCCCATTGACTTATCTCCTGCTGGTTCACTGGGAACCAGTCCATCTCAGGGTCAGGTCCCTAAGCTTCATTGCAAAATTAAATAAATAGCATTTAAAAGAAAATGCAAATAGTCCGTTCAATGCAAAGTGGATGTTTGGGAACTTCCTTATGAAAAAGAAGTCGTGTTTAAAATTTGTAAAAATAAAATCGTATTTTTGTCTGAAAGGCTAATTTTCGCTCAGGAAATAGATCGTATTTTTTATCCATTCTCTACTAGTCACTGGAGAATGTTTGACATTGTAAGAGAAAGGTCAGTTCGTATAACCTGAAGTGGGAGGGGAATGTTTAATGTGAAAAGCTTGGCCAGATTTTTTTGTTGTTGTTGTTATGATTAATTGAATGTTCTGCTTTGCCTTTTTAATTTATCATCTTCAGTATATGATTTTTATTTTTCTTTATTTGCTATTTGTTTTTTTTTATAGATTGGAGAAAGAGAGCATTCAGTACAGCATTAGCAATGAAGCAAAGGCCCGAGCCCTTCAGGCCCAGCAAAGAGAGCAGGAGCTGACACAGAAGATGCAGCAAATGGAGGCCCAGCATGAGAAAACTGGTAGGTGGTAGGGAAAGATTAGAGCCTGGGCACTCACTCACAAGCCAGGCCCACGCCTTACTGTGAAATGACATCAGGAACACCTGTAACCTTTGGCTGGCCGAAGGGAGCAGATGCTAACTACACCGGAGATTCCGAATTACATATTAGTTAGCGTTTAAAAGAGAAAATGGAAAGTATTGCCCACTGTCTGTTGATTTCAGAGTGCTGCTCTCACATCTGTTGCACCATCTGGATTATGAGTTTATTTACCTGTGTTCAAGAAACGTAAAGCTGAGAGAGACCACAACAAAGTAGAAAAACAAAGGGCTTGTTTTTGGCTGGATTTTCAGGCACACATGTTATATAAAGAAAATAGCATCAGAAGCTCTGCGGGAAATGCTCTGAGCTTACAGTTAAAGTCTCCTGAATAGCATTGAACAGTTCCCACAGTACACACATTATAGCTACTCTAAAAGCTTAATGAGTTTGCTTCGGCATCCAAACTGGAGAAAAGCTTTAGCCATTAATCGGTTCTTAATTCACTGTCGCAGCTGGATGTAATTCACTGGCTCCAAATTGATATGTTCCTTTATTTAATCTTTGCAGCCTCAAACATTTTTAGCATTACCATGTGCCCCCCCACACACCCTCAATCTAGAAGAAAGATGTTTAATCCCTTCAATACTTCAGGTTTTCATAATAGGAGACTTCATTGCATTGACTTAGCTGATCAATAACTTCTAACCTTTAATCTGGAAGTAAAATGGGTTTTCCAAACAAACAAAAAAACCCTTTTGTTATTGTGAAGTACTATGCCAACAACATTAATACAGGTGCATATTATAAACAAGAAAAGAAATTTTTAGAGAGGAAATCTCTAACAGCAGACCATAGAAAGGAGGAGGAGCTTCAGCTCCTATGGAACATGGTATATTCATGTTTAATAAATACCATTTTTACCCACCAGTCCTGCAATACCTTTAGAAAAGCAATGTAGCATGTATTAATCTTAAGCAGTGTCAGATAATACCTGAGGTAGCAGGCACATTTACATCTGCCATCTGATTTTCTGCCTTTTTTGCCGCATTATCACAGTACTAGAGGACCTTTCCATGTGTTCAGGGAATGCAAACAGCTATGTTATGGCTGCTGTCTACACAGTAGGAAAAGAAAAGAAGCTCTCAGAATCATTTTTCCCTACTCTAGTCAGCACATCTGTATATGACTAAGTGGAATTTTGCACAAGAGATGTGTAATTTACCCTCCTAGTGCGTAAATTGTCCCAGTATACAAAAATGAAAAATTACGGCTAAGTTTGTTTTTATATATCTGTAGTAGGATTAGGAGTTGAAAATGATAGTCATTTATAATGTACATAAAGAAACCCTTGTGTATTATGACCCTACGCACATACAATGGATTTGGGTAACAGTGGTCTCTCTTTCTCCAATTTTAAAAGCAGAAATCAAGAAACATCATTTTGCAATATCTTCCTTTTGAAAGAATAAAGATGCTTGATTTCTAGGTCACAAGTTTTGGTGCAGCCCAAACTGATAGTAGCTGAAAATTAATTTATAAAATGGTTACACTGCAACTGTCACTGGACAATAAGTCTATATCTTATCATTAAAGAGAAAAAAAAATACATTAATCATAGTAATTTCAGGACCCAGTAAATAAAAGAACTGCTTTTTTAAGGAGAGAATGAAATGAGTCTACAGTGTGAGTGTTTGGGTTGCCAGTGTATCCTCTGCACCAGTTGAGCAAGCAAAAGGCTGCTAAGGCATGGCTTGCCAATTTTACTCCTCTCAGAAATGTCAATGAACTTCCAGCTGAAAAGGAAAACCACCAGATTAGATATGTAGTCTTTATGGTGATTCTTTTCATACAAGACCTGATTCAATGGCAACATCGCTTAAACACTTTAGGTTAGCTTATTCTGACATAGAGCCTTTTTTTGGTGAATTATGATGTCATAATTCCATGTCCAAATAGCTGAAGTTTAAAAAAAATACCAAAACCAGAAAAATCTAGAGGAAAGTAATTAAGAATATATAAAATTGTTTCTAAATTACCTATAAATTTACATCATGTAAAATAAATTTCTAGTTTTTTAATTTTGTAATTTCTAGTGAATGAACTGGATTCCTTGCTGACCTCCCAGAATACATTCATAGCAAAATTAAAGGAAGAATGTTGTATATTGGCAAGGAAGTTGGAACAAATGGCAGAAAAATACAGGTTAGTATATTTTTCTTATCATGTCCCTTTTATTATTAGGACATGCTTCCTTATTTTTTATTTGTATTTTAATATTGATTATTATTCATCTTGTCCCAGGTATTACACATCATCTCAATATAATATATGCCACTTAAGAAACATGGATGGATTTTTATCCAGGGTAATTCTAATTTTCTGCTTTTCAGATTATGTTTCTGGCTATTACTTCAAATTTCTTAAACAATTCCAATGTAAAAATTGCATACTCTTTTCTTCCTGATGTTCATATTCTAAATAGGAAGAGTGGAAAATTGTTAACAGAGCTACAATTTAAGTTTATCTGAAATTATATGAAAAATACTAAATATTTAAAGTTCTCAAAACTGTAGTCTGTTGGTTTAATTATTTACTTAAAGCTTCATTCACAAGACTACACACTGAATAATTATCTCTGAAATTGTCATCAAAATTGCTTGTCATTGAAGCTCTGATTCTGACGCCACTTGTTATGTGGTGCTCTTTTTAAAATCAATAGCAGGTCTAAATACAAATCCATTAAAAACTCAGGAACAGAACAAAACCTGGAAGCAATAACTGGTTTAAATAAATACAGAAGTATGAAGGTATCTATTTAAAAGTTCTATAGGACAGGGCTATCATTAAAAAAAAAAAAAAGAAATTCTTAATTTTGTAGGTCTATAACAGTAAATCATTTGATTTTACATTTTTAAGTGTGAAAATAGTCTCTGTTGAGACTTTCTGCAGGGTTCATATTCAGAGTAGTAAACAGGACTTAAGTGGTGAGTTGGCATTCTGCAACTTCTGTAAATATCATGCAAAGTGAATTTGGTAATTAAGGGTAGAATTCATCTCTCATAGTTTATGTGAAGTAAGGAAAACACTCAGCAAAGATAAAATTGGTTTTCAGGATAGGATTCTTCTGCTGGGCAGATTTAATCATCCTGTTGAGGTAACATAACAGGGGCAACACTCACTTAGGGAGAGAGCTCATTTATCCCAGTATCCTGTTTCCAGGAGTGGTCAAAGGGAAATGATATAAGCAGATGACAGACATATATATATAAAAAAAATATGATGCTTCCCACAGGTACTGCCTCCACTGCCCATCCTACTTTCCACTGAATATAAAGTGTTGACTAGCTGTTAAGTGGCTGAAGTGGGGAGATGAATCCCATCCAGAGTGTTTGGGGAAGAAATGAGAAACTTAGGGAAATGTAAGCGATCTTCCCTTGCAAGTGTTCTGATGGGTACTTGAGAGAGAAACAAACAGAATTTTTCTTCTGAAAAAGCAGAGCTTCTCTGCTGAAGTAATACAAAATCTAAATAGATTCAAATCATATTATTATTCCAGCAATAAAAATGCACACAGACTTTGTTGCTAGAGCTCACAGTCACAGACTAGTAACTGTAAAAGGATGAAGGAAAGACAGAAAACATACTGTGAAAACACATTATTCTCTGAAAATAAATACCAGAGATTGCCAAGTGTTTCTCCACCTAGCAGCATTAGCTGACTATGTCAAGAACCTGCAAAAGGGAAAAGGAGCCCTCTTGGATCTCCAGAAAGTGGTATATTTTGCACAAGAAACAGTATAGAAGAATGTATGAAAGCAGTTCTGAGAAGTTGCCCTAAAATAGCTTGAGCTTGCTTTCATTGGACTAGGAGCTGTTGCAGTCAGTAACAAGAAAGGAGAAGTAGGTAGGGACCAAGAAAGTCTGTGAAAATAAAAAGGTGGAACTGGAGATGGTGGAAAATGGTAAACTGATAGATGGCTTCAAAAAGTGATGTGATCAGGAGATCAGATGCAAAAAATGACTTTGGCAAGGTTTCAAATGCGTGATCAGTATATATCTTTCACCAGCATCTCTCCAAAAGGCAATCTTCATGCTCATTGTCACCGAATATAGTGTAAAACCACAATTCTGGGACAGAATGCTGTAGCTTTGTCTTCTGAAAAAAAGTAATTATTTTTGGAAGATTTTATAACTTAGTTCTCATGTACATTAATAAAAGCAGATCCTGAAGCAGCAGTGTGCCCGATTTGCATAGAAAAGACATTTTCCATTTTTTCCATGGTTTTGGCCTTATCATAAACTTAATTTTGGACCTGGATGTGTATTTTCTTGCTATGCTTCTAGAATCTTTGTGCCTTAATTTCCATGGGGTTAATAACTGTATACTCGCAGTACCATTATTTAATTGGTAAAACATTCCAGCTTTTTTAATAACAGATGCAAGAATAAGTTTATATAAAATTTTGGTGTTTTGATAGGAAGTAAAGGTCCCGTTTGTAGTAAGAGGCATTTCAAATTTATCTGACAGCTACATATTCGCACAATTTTAGTGGGACGCCTCTGAATTGCACGTATATTTTTATATTTAATACAGGTTTTCTGAGAAATCTAAACTGAAGTTTTCTTGTTTATATGTAAGCTAGAACCATTTTTGTGAGCTAGCCCCTACACAGGATTAGAAAAGCTTCAGAAAGACAATGTCAGACAAATTATAAACCCCTCAAGCTGTGCAGAAAGAAGATAGTGTCTGTGAAGGTTTTTGTATGCATAGGCATGTTTAAAAATATAGTCCTTTGTTGATTTCTTCTCTGTTATTTTGTTCTTTTTTTTTTTTTTCTCTGATTGTCACTGTCTGAGTTTCTAGGTTGTAGATTAATGCTTAACACTACCCACTGTGTATTTGTGATTTGCGTTTTGTAATTAAGGGGAACAATGGGAGTCCATTGGGTCTCATTATATATAATGGTTGGTTTAATTTGTTTCACTTCTATCTTGTTAATTGTAAATTGATCATTAAGATTTGAATTCTAATCTGTCACCAGGGTTGTGAGTATTGAAGCTAGAGCAATGATCCTGGTTTTAATCACTGATGATGAGAAACAAATTTTATAATTTTGGTACATATTGCAGTTCATATATTTTAACACTGTATTTTATGGTGTTATAAATATTGTTAAATGACTTTTAGTGTAGTTTTACTGTTTGGACTATAATGTATAAATTATATTACTGGTTTGGCAACGGTAGGCATCCAACTGTGTGAGTTTAATTGAAGTAAAGAACGCACACCCGGCTGAACTATTTTTCTGCATGTTTGGTTGACTGCAGTCATTGCACTCAATACCAGGAGTGTGAAGGTAGCCGTATGAAGATGTGAAACAGTCTGTCTGAAGGCTCAGTCATTAAAATTATATGCAACAATACTGTGTCAGCAGAAAATATTTTAGAGCGTGTATTTAATTGCTGTACAAGTAAACAATTGGTTTTAAGAGTAGGAAAAGACAGTGCTTAAAAAGCGCTGCAATGCAAAAGGTACTTCAGAGGAGTAAAGGCAGCATTGCTACCTTAGGCTTCAAAAATCAGCTCATCCTAAAAATATCCTAAGACTGACTTTGAATTGTGACTATTTAACATTTGCTGGTTCTTTGCCTCCAGTATTTGAAAGTTTTGGAGGAACCTGTTTTTTTATCCAAGACTCTTCCAGCAAGGATGGTAGATAAAAACTTAAATTTGTTTTTAAGCAGAAGTTGAGGCTTTCTTGGTAGTCGAATGGATCCAGAAGTATAGAGCGTTTTTTAGTTGTCCCTGTCTTCCCCCCAGTCATCATCAATGATTTTTAATATAGTGACAAGTAAATGCGGTTGGGCAAAATCTATTACCCATCTACTTAACAAGCATGCATTTTACATTTTCATTTTCATGTGACACTGTAGCTTTCCTCTGTGCAGTTTCAAAATAATATTGATTTCATACAGGTCTCGTGAGTCTATCAGATCTCAGAAGCACATACAGATACATCAACATGACTGTATGACTTGTGGGGCCAGCCTGAGCCTGCAGAAGTACAACTCCATGCAGAGTTCAGCTCAGACGGCAGCCCTCCAAATGTCTGCACACTTCAGTTTCTTCTAAGTCCATCATGGCTTACTACTTGGTCTGTTGGATCCAGAGTAGCTCTTGTGGAACAACATCAGCATGTCCTTTAGCTGTTCTGGATCCATCAGACATAGTGCTTAGTGCATAGATTTTTCTAATTTACCTCTGTCCCTGGCATTACGTGTGGGCTGTCCCTGAAGCTCAGGACTGTGTACTTTGGCACCTCTCTCTCCCATCCTGCTGTGACAGCTTGGGAGCAGGGTGACTCAAACATTTACGCAGACCCAGCCCTGCCCCTGGCTGGGTGGAGTTGCTACTCCTAGTATAGATGTGCTATCACGTTCGGTACGGTTGTTCAGGCTTATTACAATTATGGTTGGTTTTGTAGGGTTTTTTAACCTAACAATTTTGAAGTTATTTCAATACCACATAGAATTAACTGTTCTATCTTAATCTTTGGAAACTGAGGTGGATGAGTGGTGTATTTAAAGATGCAGAGGGAATCTTTATCAGGTGATAATGAAGACTCTTGGTATACAGTCTTGTATTGGGACCTGTGTTCTCTCTAATGCTGACACACGTGAACCTTTAAACATTGTCCTTAATAGGCATTCTGCCCTTCTTGTGTACTGCCTTCCAAAATTTCAGTGTAATGAAATACTTGAATCTGGGTGGACAGACTCTTGGGTATTTACTTGGAAGAGACATTGTGTAAATAATATTTTAGCTAGGATGTATTTTTTTGTTGTTGAGTTCAACTGTAATTACAAAAGATGTTTTAGGAGAAGAAAACACAAGTAACATGGTTCAAAGCATCAGGCATTTAGAGCTGTATTTTAGAGATTAGAGATCATGCTACTCATGTTTTCAATGAATTCGGTACTTTCATTTCATTAATTGTCATTTATAGTAGCATTTTGGTTTTGGTTGATTTGAGTGCCTTGATCTTTCCAGAAAGACTTCAGGCACCTTCAGATGTGCTGGAGATGAATAAGGCCTTCTAAAACTTTGAGGTTTTTATCACCTTGAAAGTTGCTTCTGCTGTTTCTGTGAATGAGACAGCCACATATAAATACAGAAAAAGAAGCAGGATCCACCAGTTGGGAAACTCTACAAACATGATCATTTACAGTATTCCCACATGGCAAATGCTGTTGTCGCATTTAGCTGGCAAAAAAGGAATGCAGTCTGAGTTTAGTCCCTGTTACCGCTTGGTTGGGCTTCATTACGTCAGGTCTCTGTTGAGCTGCTCTGCAGTGGACCTTGGCTTTTATCCACTGATTTTCTTTCTTACAGTATCAGTATCAAATACAGATTGTATTCATACTGTGTGATAACAATTGGTCCAACTGATAATGCATTGTTAATGCTGACCTTTAAGTTACTAATATATCTGTTAAATGATCAGTGTAAAAATTCGACTTCAGTTCTTTCCTATAACATCCTGCCCACTGTTATGTACCCGTCCAGGAAACTCTTGTGCATTTAAGTCTGATGTACAAATACATCAGCATGATTCTGATGTATTTGTCAGTGATGCTCCTTAATAGAGCTGTAACTCTCTATCTAAATTCAATTACATACAGTCATCTTCCAAAGTTTCCCTTGCTAAGTTCTTTCAGATTCACAGATGATATCATGTATTGTTCTCTATTTAAACATGAAAAGATTATGTTGTCATTTCCAGATTTGACTTGTCAGTGTAACAACATGTTTTTGAGGGAGGAGTATTCCTTCCCCCCTGCACTTTGTTGTATTTTTCAGAATGTCAGTTGTTGTTGCATTCTGTAACAGCCAGGAAGGTAAAGTATCTTTCTGCTCTAACTGCAGCATATTTAAGTTTATGATTTAAAGATATATCTGAAGCTTTTTAACCTCAAGATCTGGAGTGGCAGATGCCATAAAACAAATTTGCTTGCTTTTGATTCTTACTTTCTGATGGTATAGCAGATTCTGACATGTTCTCATTAACCTTTTCCAAAGAGTTAAACCGTACAAGTGCATAATGTATATTTTATCACAATTTAATCTGAGATCTTTTCCTGATATTAAGAAACAGCTCATGCCTGTTTCTCCATGGGCTGATGGTTAGAGATGTAGCAAGTAGCAGTCCCAGGTCATTCATGGATCTGGTGTCTCTGCTCACCCGTGAAGAATAAGAATTGCTAGAAGTGACTAATTTTCTTAAAGGCTGTGCCGAGTTTTATGTGGATTAGGGTGCGCCTGTATGATTTGTCCCTTGTTTCTTAAGGTTTTATTTATTTTCCTCTTAATGTGGGGTTTGGTTTTTTTAATCTGTGTAATGGTATTTTGGGCATATTAGGTTAATAAAGTTTCTAAAACAGTACCACTATTGAGAGTTCAACCTGTACAGTGCAGTAAGGGTTGAACAAGTTTTTAGTAGCCATTTTTTAAACTAGATGTTAGCTTTTACTAATAACGAACTTGAAGTGTGTTTTCAAAATGCTGGCCAAATTCTTGCTTAACAAGTATGAATTTACATTTATTGATCTTATTTAACATCAATGCATAATGCCAAAAGACATGCCTGTTTAAATTATGCAGAAATTAGCATAGCCAACCTATGACTGAGTGATTGCCATTGGCATATTTACCAGATACCCTCCAGCATCATGTTCTTTTGTTTTAAGATTATTTGAAACAGTGTTTTGTTTCTGTAAGTTCTAGTAATAGCCTGTTTATGCATTACATATACATGTATGAAATTTTATAAATGCTGAAGCCACATATTGATGGCACGCTGCAGGATGAAATCTGACAACATCCATCATCACTGTGTTTTACTTCTGTAGATCTGAAGTCAACCAGCTTAGTCAGGAAAAAGAGTATCTTCATGGCAGATTGGAGAAGATGCAGAAACGGAATGATGAATTGGACCAACAATGTATCCAGCATGGGAGAATGCATGAGAGGATGAAGTCGAGGTAGGAGGTCCTGTTAATCTGTCAGTATGTGGTATGCTCTGCTGTACCTGTTGTGTTGTGTAAATATAAAAATGACACTAGGTTGTTTGAAAGTAATATTCTTTCCTTATGAAAATGACCACCCCTTCTCCCTCCCCAAGCGTTCTGTCAAGTTTTTTTTATAACATCTTTTGCTTGTGCCATTTTGGATAAATAAAAGGAAAGCTTGAACAACATAGTCTTCCAAAGAATTTCAGCCTAGTACATATGTGTGTGGGCTGCTTCGGCTGTTCTCTGCTCTAACTTGGATGGATTGTCTTATCATATTAAAAAAAAAAGGGGGGGCATGTGGGGAGGAGGGATAGTGGAGGTTACTGAGTAATATGAATGTAGGGTACAGATGTGGATTCCATTATGCCATGTAATAGATGTATTTTTTTGTTTTACCATCTTAGCTTTCTCAGTAATATTTAACTTGCATAAACAAATCTTACTGAAGATCTTAGTAACTGGAGAACTATCAACAGCTTCCAGGCACCACTAGCCTTTTCCGAGAGCCAGCTCTTCCTCAAGAAGAGCTGGGACCAGCTACAGCAAGACTAGTATGGAATACTTCCACCAATACCAATTGGCTGTTCTGGCCAGAGTGTCCAGACTGGTAACACCTCGTGCTGTGATTTGGATTAGATGTCCTTAAAGATCACTGTGGAGACTTTTCTTTTTATACCAGAAAGTTCATCTATGCTCTCTTGTTCTGTTTTCTAGTCCGTGTTCAGTGTAACAGGCACTGGAAAGAGCTTAGGCATGGTTGGGGAGGTAGAGGATAAAGCAGGGAGATGGCTGAGAGGCAAACCCAATCGGCCAGGCTATCTCTTGTCAGTAGTGAAAGACAAAATTAAGTTTAACTTCATTTTGACTAGATAGTCCTGGCTGGGAAAAATTCTGTTTGTTTTTTTTGACCACTGACCACCTGATAGGAACAGAGCTTGCATGTACTGAAGCAGCCAGTCTTGTATGCTCTCTCCCCCTCCCCCCCCAACTATTGATTTTTTTAATTATTTTTTTTTTGCTGCCATCTCTTTGTCCTCTGTCCATATCAGCTTGTTTCTTGCAAGCTCTCCATGCATTCTTTTCAGTCGTCCAGACCCCCTTCTTTCCTCTTCCTTTTCAGATTTCTGTCTGTACCTCATCCTGTTCTTCTGTAACCCAGGATTGTTATCATCTTTTATAGCTCAAAGAACAAAGAAATTTAAAATGCTACAACTGTGTCCCTAATCTATGTGACCACATAATCTTTCTGTTTATCTCACCTTCCTTTTGGTTTCTTTACTTGTGGATTCTCAGCATATGGGGGACATGCACTGAGGGCTCAGGGTTACTTTCAGGAGGAAGAAAAAAATTAAATCTTTTTTTTTTTTTCCTCCTAGATGTTCTTCTGTAGCATTATTAGTATCTAGCTGAATTTAAGACTGCTTCGTAAGTTTTTAGGATGACCTTTCCTCTGTCAGAATCAAATAAAATAGATCTACTGGAAAATGTTGCTCATTCTCTGCTGCAGCAGCAATGATTATACACTAGAAAAGATTGAAAGCATTAATCCAGAACAGAAAAGTGGTTTGAGTGGTTTGAAAGCAGAGTGGTCATGCTGCAGGCAGTGCCTTACCTTCTGCTGCTGTTTTGCTGACAACAAGGAGAGAAAACAGGACAGTGATAGCATTTGTCTTATTTAATATTTTAGAATATGTAAATATGGCAGAGATTATCAGGTATTTGAATCAAGAACAGTATACTTTACCAGCATTTTAAGAGGAGAATCTTTTAACATATTTTTAATTGTGATCTTGCAGTACATTCGTTTAAAATCCAGGTAATAAGTGACAAGGCTGATATAATAAACTGCTTCAAAAATTCAGTGTAATCTAATTCTAGTTTCCATGTGAAAACTGTAATAGATTTTCAGTATCAGTTCCCAAATGCTATAAATTAACTATGAAGTATTCAGATCTAGGTGAAGAAAAGCAGCAAGTATAACTACTACAACAAATAAATCTCCCAGTCCCTCAACATTTGTGTTGAAGGACTTCCACCAAATAAAAGTAGTGATTTTTCTCTTCAGATTTCAAAAAGAGAGATCTGACTACACTATTTAGTAAAGGCAGAAGAACAAATAACAATAATAATAATGTGTTTTGCTTCAGATTTTCATCCATTACTCAGATACTAATAATCACAGCATGATAATATTAAAGATGATTACTTCTTAACACAGTATGTTTCCCCTTTGTATGCAGCTACAAATAGCACTCGTCTTTTTGCAACACAATCCTGTCAAGTGGGTTCCTACCTAGTTTTCTAGCTGTTGTTATTCTGGCTCTCTTTAGAAAGTTTCCTGTATCAAAATGATTTTGACTTAACTTGGGACCTAGCATTTGCATTTGAATAATAAGGAATTGTGGTATTTGTTTAACAAGAAATCTCTGTCACTACTTGTGTTCTCCTAGGAGAATATGACAGGCCCTGATATAACTATTTTGTGGAAGGAGCAAGTTCTAACTGATCAGTCAGAATTTCTTTTGGAGCAACAATGTTTTGGCGATTGTGATAGTTGCATTCCTGAAAGTGAACAAGATAACTCTTTTTCTACCATTCCTATCTTAATGTCTGAATATGTGCTGCAAATAAATATAGTCCAAAATTATAAAAGCAGGTTTTAAAGAAAGAGATTACTTTAAATGGCAGTCATTAAAGATGATTTTGAATCAGCCTTTTCAATGTAATGCAAATATCCATCCCTTTCAGTGTGTTTTTGCTCAGTGAAATACGGCATTAAGTAGATGTCTGTCTTAAATGATACAGTTGATGCATGCTGTTGGGGCAAACTTGAATTGAAAGATGTGTGGTTTGCAGGGCTAGGGTGACACATTAAAACTGCAGTGGAGCTTATGAAGAGATGTTTATTTAATGTTCTTAATCTACCAACACTGGATCTTTGCTTCAGAAACATGTATGATTTTTTTTTACATTAGTTATTGGTTTGATAATTTTTGCAGCTGTGTACTTTTCATTCTAGACAGTGATTTGTTTAGCTAAGTAGATTATCTCAAAAGTATTAATTAGTGACATAGGGTCACTGATGTGCCACTTGAAGTGAGCTGGTCAGCATGTGTGACTTTATGGATCTGAATCTTGGAGAAATAAATTCTTGTCTGTTATGTGGCAAAGAGCACATTGGTATAAATTTTCAACCTCAAAGCAAATTTTATTACTACATTCTTCAAATTCCCATTCTGTAGATACGTATTCGTAGTAGAAATTAGCAGGTACAGAATTTCTTATAAAGCAGCTATAAAGATAGGAAACTAGCCAAGAATAAAAAGAATATGTAGCAAAAATAAAAGGTTGCACTGCCTTTCTGTTTACCTTCTGTGCTCCACTCCACAAAAAATAAATAGATTCCAGAGGAAGGGAGATCCAAAATCAAATTAATTGGGTAACTGTACACATAATGTTGGTTCATCCTCTCCTTTATCTGTTTTCAAACTGAATTCCAAGGCATGCGTTTTCACCTCTGTAGTTAGACCAGTTCTGTAAATGCAGATTCACTTTCTCACAAGCTCTATTCTCTTCCGATTTGGGGAACAAGAAGAAAAAGACAATCTGCCTAGATCTATTATTGATGGAACATATTTATGAATAAGTAGTATTTTCCCAAGCTGCCACGGGTCAGGATTTCATCAGGCTATTTAAGCTTTCACTGAACTTAGCTCTTGTACAGCTCTTGTAGGTACAAGGTTCAATTACAGCTTTGCTTTTCTGCATCTATTCTTCTTGTCATAAAGCAAGCATTTGATTGTAAGTCATCTGTTTAGAGAATTTATTCTGTGGACAGCCAGTGTCTAAAATGGGAAGCATTTAATTTGGTATAGTTAGCTCTTTTCTATGTACGTTTTCTGTTAAAACCCAGATGACGTGTGGGAATACAGCAAATATGAAGTGGTGTCTTCAAGTAGGAGAAGAAAATCCTAGGCAATTGCTTTCCTTTTTTCAAGATGCCAGCCATGCCTTTACTTTTTATCAAGCAGCAAAAAAAAAAAAGCATATGGACAGTAGTTTGTATGAGGCTCTTTTGAAATTTTTTTAATAAAACATAAATTTAGAATCCTCTAATGAGTTTTTTCCAAACTAAGTTCAGTATATGGCATCTGGGGCTATGAGTTTTCTCTAAAACTTCAGTTTTGGTGATTAGAGTTGGTATTACTGTTATTTTTGCTGTAATGTGTGTGATCACTGTCGAATCTGTGTAACATTAACAATAATAATAAATTTTGTGCAAATTTGTATGGGGCTTTTTGTTGTGGTAGCTTTTTGGGGGTGACAGCATTACATGTGTTTCGACTGTATTTTTGGTAGCTAAAGTCAAAAAGAAGAGCCTACAGGACTGGCAGTTTGGGGCAGATGTGTGTCTATTCCTCAGGCATCAGTGGTTGTAAGTTAACTATAAAAATGTTACAACCATCTGTGTAACAAGACGGCAGAGATCTGCTCTTGCCTGTTACTATAAATAAGAAGGAGATTTGTTTGACTTCATAGACATTGGATTTATAAAGACTATATGTGTCAAATTGTAACTATGTGCCATGTTGCTGAGATGTGTCTGCAGCCAACTACCTGGGGTGTCTTCCCCTTCAGACATTCTAGTGTAGTGCAGCAACTGTGCAGAAATGTCTGTATAACACAACATGTGACAAATTATGTTTGTTTCCTACCTATGGGGAAATGTATGATTCTTATGGATAAGCTTATCTGGAAAAGTAGCTAAAATGGATTCTTAAATGGACCACTCAAGGAGTTAGAGTGAAAATGTGACATGCAGTTTGGCAATGATTTTAAAGGTTTTTCCCACCATTAAATTTACTTTTTGTTGTTGTTAGTAAGTGATAGTGTATGTGAGATCATGTATGCATGAGAGAACACTATATATATGAGAATTGAGACATATATATGTGGATAATATAGCAGCAGTTTCAAGCTACTGATACAGAAAATCACAATAGCTGGTTTGTTGTCAGTTACATGTCTGAATAGAGATTTTGGATTTCTCTGGTGAATCTTCAGTAGAACAATTGATTAAAATTATTTCTTGATAACTGGAGCAATCAAGTTGCATTTAAAATTTTACATTTGCTGCCTAAAGCTCTTGTAGATTTGTGTGTGTGTGTGTGTTTTCAAGAAATAATGATGGGCGGAAGAACGCCGTTTTGATTGTTGCCTGAAAGACCTTTTTTTTTTTTCCAGTCCAGTTCATTCTTTGTTGAATATATTAACTTCCTTATTTTTATTTTACTGATAGTTCGTTATATTTTTAAGTAACAGTGAGGCAATTGTTACTATCTTTTTACTAGACCAATCATCTGGTTTGAAAAGCAATTATAGAATAAAAATGCACTACATTGTTTCTTCTTAGTTTAAAATGCATTAATTTTTATATTGAAAAGAGAGATTAACATACGTAGTCTCCGTAACATCTTTGGTATTAAAGTTGCCTCAGTGTTTAAAGAACAGCATGCTCTACTTTTTCCTGAGCATCATTATTCATACCCACATATATTTGGTGTGGTTTCACTGTAACGGGATTGCTGTAACAATTGGAGACAGACTTGTTTGTGTAGCCTTTTACGCAAGGAGTTTGTAAAAAGCTTTGTGGTCACTGTGTCCAGCATTGCGGTGCAGCCAGATAAAACTCTCAGCTCTATCCAGAATTTGGGTTTATCACTATGAAGTAATTTTTTATTACTATTAAATAGACTCACATTTTTGTTTGAGAAATGTATACTCCAGAGAAGTACTATTAGGAAATAACCAACAGATGATGTATATACACATACACATATATATGTTTCAAATCCCGTCAGAGTCTGAAAGTGTATTTGGCTTTTGTTTAATATTTGGGTGTTTGCACACAGTGCACATACTCTGGAATATAAACTGGATGTTCAAAATCTCTCCCTCCCTCTTCCTCTCCAGTTCACTGTTTGTCTACTTACTATATATATGTTTGTCTGTTTCCCCCATCTCCCTTCTTTAAGTAGATGTCTATATATAGTGTGTGTATAAATGCGTATATTATTTCTGCTTTTATATGTATAATACTCCCATTCTAAGTAGTTAGTAAGTTATATAAGATTATATAAGTCCCCAAATACTGTTTTTGAAGATTTATTCCCCAACTACTTGAACAGTAGACACATAAGCAAAAATTATCTCAATTGTTAGAAAACCTGAAAATGTATACCAAGAGTGAAATACAGGGTCTTCAAAAAATGCTGTAAAATAGTATGCAAATAAGTTGTTAGCCTTCTTAAGAAGCAAATGACAAGCAGAGGGAAGTATCACACCCAATTTTCAGATAGATGTTTAGAGAAGTTAATAATGTTCTGTAAGATGTATTCTAGGTCACTGAATACTGTGTTCCTCTACTGCAGCTATCACATACACACAGTGTGTGTGTGTATATAAAATATATATATATACTTGTACATAGAGTTTTTATATATATATATTCTTCTGAGAATGTATTGAGCTCCTTTGTAAAAGTCATTAGGCCTTGCTGCTCCAATTTTGAACAACTGTTTCCAGCACCACTGATCTTCTGTATCCTTCTTATTTTTGATCTGAATTAATATTTGTGTTCAGCTTGTACCTACTTGTCTTTGAGCCAAAATTGGGGTAAGTAGTTCTTTAATTCTGCTGTTATTTTATCTGCACTGATAATGCAGATAATTATAAACAGTGGTTGTATCTATTCAGTCCTATTTGTGATTAATAAGTAAAGCCTTCCTCTTTTGTTCTTTTTGTAGTAAGCTCTCCATCATCCTCAGTTTTCTGATTGTTGATCTTTTTTGAATATGGGCATTCAGATGATGGAATTAATGTATTTACTGGAAATTCCTTGACTGATAGATCCTGTGATCACGTTTGCCTTTTTGACAGCTGCATAATATTGGCAGCTGATAATCCTTCTCTATCCAAGAAGTGCATCCAGGACTTCTTCCTCCCAAGTAAATTCAAATTGTTAGCAGAGACTTTTGCCATGAACTGAGAATGCATTAAGTCCCTAGTGTAAGACTTTGTTCTCTAAGGTTTCATCCCATGTCTGCTTTTCCAATCTTTTGAGACATCTGTTACTTTCTGTGCAGTATCCCAGTCCTTCTCTAAGCTGATGACATCTCTTAAATTTATCAGCCCACTCCCACTTTTTGTGCTGAGTCATAATTCAAAATATTCAAAAATCTGTTTAAACTTGACGAAATCCACTTATAATTCTTCCTCACCTTCAATTGTTCCTGTTGGCTGTGCTCTTTATTTTAGTCAGTTACTTATCAACAATAGCTTAGTTAAGGTTTGCTGATGGGGCATGATGTTTATTGTTTTGCTGAAGTTAATGTAGGTAAGATTTACTGCATTTCCTTTATCAAAAAATCAGCTGTCAAAGAATTTAGGATTGATGTGACAGAACCTGCTTGGTCTAACTTATGTTTCAGTTTCTCATGTTTTCCATTTACCTTCGTGTCCTTATATATTCTTTTTCCTTCAGAATTTATTGCACACTTTTCATGCATTTGAGGTCATGTTAACGGGCTGGTAATTATCTGAATTACCTTCTTTAAGGATTAGTTCATGCTGTATCTTTTAATTGCATAACAATATAGTCAGTGTGAGGAAGAAGGTGTAGAGGGGAAAGTGACAGTGTCTGTTCACTTTGCACATCAAGACAGCTGGCAATTTTATTGTTTTAGAAACTGGAGAATAATATCTGGGAAAGTGATACCATAAACTGGGGAACAGTCGACGCCTCAAAGAAAAGCTAGGTGGAAAAATAGCCAGGTTTGCTTGCTTCTGTGTTGAACAGCTATCAACACTCTGACTAACACCCCGTCTGCTAAGAGTCTGGTAATTGTCCACTCCTGAGAGTATCTTCTACTCCACTGCTTTGATGTACTCTGCCTTCTCCAAAACAGACATGGGGATAGTTCTTATTCATGCCATCAACTTCTGGGAGTCAAAGCTTTCAGCTCACTAATAGTAAGCTTGCGTTCTTGTCTACCAGGAATGTAAAAAGCCCTGAAATATGTGTGACATAAAACAGCACAACATAAGGTTCCAGGCTGTTCTTGTTACTTTCTGTTGTCAGCACAGTTGTTGGTTTTCAAATTTAAATGTTAATTTAGCATTAACGAAGAATTCTTGATTCTCTCCTCTAAAATGGAGGTGGATAAAGGTGATGTCTTTGACAGCTCAGCCTAGACTCTCCTTGATATGGCAAGATCTAGAAATGCTTGGCCCTATGCAGATCATAACACTGATGCTGAAAAAGATGTACATCATTAGACAGAAATGTGCCCATGGTTTTCCAGTGAAACCCCATTTTATTCTCCTATGTTTGCTACAAACCTGCAACTGTTTTAATTTTGGTTGGGGGTTGCTTCTGGTGGTGAAATATGATCCTCTTTGTGTTAATCCACCAATTACGCCTTCACCATCGCTGTGTCTTCTTTGAAACACTTTGCCTTTGGTGCTTAGTAGGAGCACCTCTGGTCCATGGTAGTAGTCATAGACCAGTCTTCCTCACCACTTTCCCCAGGGATGTGAAATAAAAACTGAGCAGGCTAGATCAAAGTGCTCCTTTGCTGGCCTGTTCATAAAAAGATAGCTGTTTAATGGCAAGAAATAGCACCAAAAAGCATGTCATGGTTCATTTAAGTTACCTGCTAAGAGGTATCCAGAGCTACAGAATAAAGGTTTCTCCCCACGATAATAGCCTTTCCAATGTAGTATAAACTCTGGAGGACAACCGTCCCCATGTTCCTCCTAGAAGTATACACCATTTAACAATCTTTAGCAAGTCTTGATTGTTTAGACCATCTAAAGAATTAAATTGTTGAAATCCCTGACTGTTATATTCTCCTTGTTTTCTTTCTTCCATATTGTGTTGCATCTGCATTTTTAAAGTTCATTTTTCTGTACTGTATTTCTGTAATATCCTTGTGATATGTCAGAACATTAAAAAAAAAAAATGTTTTCAAATAACCACTGTGAGACTAACACTATGCAGTAGTTTAGCAGCAAATATCTAGTTGGGATATTTAACAGTAATTGGGATCTTCCTATTGGGCCTTAAGTGAACTCACAGTAATAGTAAAATTTGACTATTAACCCATTTGGCAAACTGCTTTAAGCAGTAGCAGATTTCCTTCCGGTTTTGATCTCTGAGTATAACTCTGAGATTTTCAGACTAAGGCTATTTAAACCCCTCCGTTCCCATATAGCAGGGAACTGAAAATGAAGACAGATGAATAACATTTAAACAGCTTTGCAAGTATGTCATGAAAATTTACCAGCTCTGTAACAAAATCTATGCACCTGCCTGCTTTCAAGGTTATTGTTGTAAGAGAAGGAGACCCAAAACTAATGACGATTTATGTTTTTAATATAATAAGTGAGTAGATTTTTGCAAGGCTGTTGGAAGGCTGCTTTTTCCCCAATAACTTTAGTGTTTTGATTGCTTCCACAGGGTCCAGTCCTGCTCCTGTGGAAGTTGATATAACTGTGGATGCTCTCATTTTCCATATAAAAATCTAACCTGCTTTCAAATCTTTGAGTGTTTAGCCTTGATGTGTCTTGTGCCAGTAGTTCTAACTAATGTAGCACTTAAAGGTGGGGGTTTTTTTACCTTCATGCTTTTTGTTTTCCATCTTTCAAACTAATTGAAAGTGCTGTTGTTTATGCATTATGAGACTGAAGACTTGTTTTTCCACTGGTTTTGTTCTCTAAAACACAGATAGAATCTTCTTTTGCCTGTTTCTGGTCTAACTTAAACTATCATTCTTTTCTGGAGCTCCAGTCATATTCATTATCAGTTTCTGAGTGCACTCTAAAAAAAATGCCATCCTAAAAAATTAAATACTAAAAAGTAGTTGTGTTTATTGTGCCCTGCTATAGTGCTAATTGATAGTAGTCTAATAGTAACATGCATTGTGCTAGTTTCTGGAAATGCTATCTTAAATGTTACCCCTCAACTGCTAATTGCAGAAGTTGTTGTGAAATAGAGATTATGGAAGTGGCTATAAGGAAGGACAGTATGATAAGACCTACTCAGCATCTACATTTCTAGTGTACTCAAGACAGCATTATGTGTGCTTAGGCCTTCTCGGTTTGGTCCCGAAATGAAGGAGTGATGATGGAAAATACAAAAGAAATGGAAAAGGGTAACAGATTATTCTGTGTTTGTTTAACTTGTTCTTTGTGAACAGTAAATTCATATATGGAGGGAAAGAAAGGAAAAATGAGATTATTTTTTTTTTTAAAGTTCTTCTTAACTTCAGAGCGCCAGATTCCACCTTTAATTATACATATGGAAATACATCCTTGTCCCAAATACGATACCTCATTATTTGGGACTTGATCCTGAATGGTCTTTAGAATTCTGATTTGATCCAAGTCAGGGTTGCTAAATACTTCCAGGGATCCATTTTCAAAAGGTTGTCTCAGTGGCATGGCTGAAATTACAGTAATCTTTTCTGCACTTATGTAAAGCAGTGTAATCTTTTTGAGTGCTACACTAGCACTTCCCACACTGCCAGGGATTAAGCCTTAGTTTTAGCTGTGTGACTTGCGTGTAGTCAGAAACAACTTCCAGGTTTTTGGGTTGGGTTTTTTTCCCCTTTGCTTGGATCACTTGAGTGGCTGACCTTTTTTATATATATTAAAAAAAAAAAAAGTGTGTGTATGTATGCATATATATATATACACACACACACAGAGTTTCAGAATTAAAAAAAAGTTTGTCTGTACATTGACACCAAGCACGGACAATTGCACAGAGTAAATGTTTGGAAGCATGTGACTTAAAAGCACTTTTAACTTTTATCATCATGAAGGCTGTTGTATTCTGCTGTGCCTTATCACACATGTGTTAGAAGATGCAAATACTTGTGCTTCCCAAATCATTTTTATGAATAAAATGCACAAACAAGCTGAGCAGAGACATATGTATCCTTCAGAAAGGCCTTTCATAGGCTGGGCAGAAATGGAGTTTCTTCATTGACTTTCTGTAATGTTAACCCCATGTCAATAAAATCCACAGGAAATGTGTCTAACATTTTGTCCTTTTTAAATTTTCATTTTTAATAGCAAGAAGACACTCCAGGCAGTGCATTTCTGGGGGATTATTACATTTCTCGGGTGGCTGAAGTCACTCACCCTTCAGCCTTGTGCCTCACAACACACCCGAGGCGAGCAATAATCCCCAGCAAGGCACTGCCTGTCTTATTTTATTGCTTAATTATTATACCTATTTAATGCTGCTTAGAACATTGTCAGCTGTTGAGAAAAGGTAATTATCACTAGTCAAATGAAAAACACTTTTTTGGCTGCCTTACGGATACACATTTTACTGGTACCTTGATACATAATGAAGCCTGATAGCAAAACTTTTGCTTGTCTCTTCTTCAAGCCACAGCTGTTTCCCTGCTAAATTCATCCCATCTGTCTCCCCTTCCGTAAGGCTGTAGGCAGTATAGCATAAGTACAGAAGCAGTTCAGTGCTATTTTGGATAAACATAGCTGAAATTTGAATCTTTGCCATTTGCAATGCACACATTTTGTTTTACTGCTGTAAAGAGAGCTGTCAAAATAAAAACTACATGGATAATTTACTGAAATACAGTCAAATAAAGGGATGATCAAAGGGGGAAAATGAAGATATAATATAGGGTCACTCTTACTTTCATGGTGTGTTCTGAATAGTGTAATTGTTGACCTCTTGACATTGCTGGGTTCAGAGAAATTGGTAGTGAATAACAAAAGTAGAAGCTGCTGAATTAGAATATAGCATGAAGTCGTCCAGACTTCATGCCAAAAAGGTTAATTGTAGCAGGCAGTTATTTGTGATAGTGCCCTGTTGAGATATCTGACCAAGGTATAGTTCTTTGCTAGTTTTATAAGGAGTATATAATTGTGTAAGATAATACAGCTTGGAAACTAAAACCAACGTTTCCATATGTGACGCTTTGCCTCTGAAAATGGAAGGTCACCATAATGATCACTGTAGGGCAGCGGGTCGTCTACACCATCCTTTACTCTTTGCAGTTTTAGTTGACATGGAAAAATATCTACTAAAGCTGAATACAGTTGTCGTCTTTTGAGTTTGTTGTTCTAAATTGGATTGATGGTTCGTTACCCGAGGCTTGTGTTTGAAATTCCAGACTTTCTGAAACAAAAGATCCAAATCCCAGTCCGATCTGCTTGAGAGTTCACCTTTGACTTGAATAAACTGAGCACTGTGCAATATACAATATTTGAGAGTCTTTTGGACAAAGCCCTTTTTTTTAAAAAGTCCTCTATTCTGCTGAAGTGTTAGAAATCCTATGGCACCTCTAGTAAGAGAAGTGCTTTGACCACTGTATCTTGGATATATTTTCCTTTCACTGCGTTATTGTGTTCTGTGTGGCCCATCTCAGAGAAGACTGTATTTCATCAGCACTCTGTTTGTATGCCTGGTAAATGCTTATGAGTCTTTTGTAGGAGAACCTTGGAAGCTGTTTCTAGGTTAACCCTGATGTGTATCTGGGATAGTTCCATGTTCTGTGAAAGTTATTTCTTGAAAACTAGTGCTTCCAAATTCATATTGTGTTAGGTAAAGGTGAACAAAGCCATGTTTGTCCTAACCTAGAAGATGCTCTCATTGGCAAAGAAAGAAATAGATGAAGTTAATGTTAGTGGACAATGAAATGATCTCAACATAAAATTAATTAAATGTTACAAGCAGGTTGTTCCTTTGGGGAAAAAGCACTTTGTGGAGTTCACTACTACTGAAATACTGATTTCGGTGTTCTGTATTGAGGTAGAGAAGGGGGGAGAAGGATGTTAAGTCATTAGCATCTTCAGTATCTACAGGATTGTTTTCAAGCTGTATCAAAAGAAATAAATCCTTTCATAATATTACTAAGGAAGGTACTGCTACATGAAAAGCTTACACAGTGATTTTCATGTAAATATAAGTAAAAACAGTACTCTGGCAAGAACCAAGACTGCATTACTCCTTCACGTTTACAGGAATGTTAGAATTTCTCTCTCTTTATGGACACTAAATTGAAATATATTCAAAGGTTATGAATTATTATTTTTAGTTTGGTTCAGTAACATGAATATAAATAAGGATGTTATAATCTGCGAGACTGAATGTTGGTATTTAGTCCTCCTATAACTAATCCAGGAGCTGGTAACACAGCTACTGCACGAGAACTAGTACCCTCATGTATCAGTTTACTTCGACTCCATCATTTTTAAAGGAAGCCCAGTTCTTCAAGGACCCCACCATATGTAAAGGCATCTCCCCCTCTGCCTCCCTTCGGGCTTGACTGAAAGAGTAGTTGTATAGACTTGTCTGAACACTTACTAAGTCACCAAAGTATTGCAGTAGACATCCAGGTACTAGGACCATCTTGGAACAATTGCTTTTATGGTAAATACATTGTAGTGCTCTTTGGAGGTCCTACTATGTCTGAGGTAACCTTTTAAAAATAGCGCCTATGTGTTGGTCATCCACTTTTGCATACAACTGTGTAAATCGCTTGCAGTAGAAGGAGAATGTTTAACATCTGGTGGAACATCTGCATGTACCAACTTAATGTTTCAAGAAGCTTAATAAGCTTTTTTTTTTTCCTTCTCCAAAAGGAGAGATTTACTTTTGTGCTGTGTTACATATTGGAAATGGTTAGCCTCTGTTAGAATCATTTAGGTAGCTGCTGTAAGTTCATGTGGGAGGCCTGTACCTTCACGTGTAACATATTTGACAGTTCCACTGCATTTTTTGCAAACGTGATTCCAAAGCCACAAATATCTAAAGAAAACTCAATTTTTACAAAGGGTTTTACCCTCTCACAGGGTTGGTGCAAATAAGAATTAGGGATGGAGGAGTGGACAAGATCAAGAGCAAAACAAGTTACAGTGGTTGTCTTTTCCATGTGCAAAGTATTAAGAAAGCTGTCGATCTTAGGCTTTTCACATATTTGTTACACTTTATTTTTGCAGTCCAGAATGTGTTACCATACGTACACGCATTTGTTGATGATGTGATCAAAAATCCAAGATCATGTGAATTCCAGGTGATCCTTCACATACCGTGTTGAGTATGCTCCCACTTTTGGGACTGTTTATGGTGATCTGGATCTAATAAGGAGATCTCTTGTCAAATCTAGCACATCAAATACTCATTTGGTTTTTTCCGGCCATCATCTTTTTACTTATGTCCAGGATTTTTTTTTCTGCCTATGTGTTTTTAGATCAGACAGAAGGTCCTGTATTTCCACTCTTTCCTTCTGCAGGTTAGTGTAAAGACAAAAGGAAAAGAAGTAATGGGTCAGAGGGGATCACACACTATCAGACAAAAAATCCATTAAGTAATATGGAATAAGAAAAACACTTCTTTAGGTACTCGATCTCTACATGTGGAAGGAGTGTTTCCTGATAAAAATGTTCTGAAGATTCCTGGATCTTCTGAAAAAAAAAAAATAATTTTTTTTCAATGTACACAGTGAACAAAAACCTCTGCTTGTTCAAAATTTTTCATGTAACTTACCTGTTTGCTCAGTTCCCTTGTGAGTTATATGATCAAAACCAAAAGCCAATACAATCTTTACAGTATATTATTACGTTTCACTTTATCTTAGCTGTTTGTGCTCCCACTTTCAACTGCCTCTATTTTGGCAAATTCTAGACTTACTTGTTGTTGTTATTATTAATGCTCAGACATTCTGATTAGGTATAATTTGCAAGCTCCACTATTTGAAAGTAATTTTTTTTAATAGCAACATGACATAAACCTAACAATACATTCCACCTATATGATACATAAATGTTTTTCTTCTTTTTGCCTAGGTTCTCCCAAGGTTCTCCTAAACAGAGAAATTGTAGCAACTTTTGTAAGTGCTTGCAGGACATCTATAACACAAAATTTCATTCAGCAATAGTACAGGTTGTTGGGTTTTTTTCTATTAACAGTGCATGTGCAAAGCTTACCTTATATTGTTGTGTTAAAATGTTTCCCTCTGAACTGTTCTTCTCCGAATTGTCTCTGGACCCAGCACTGCTCTGTTCCATTTGAGCCCCACCTGATGTACAGAAGCTACCCCAAACAAAGAGGTAAAATTAATTTTGGTAAAAAGCAGAACTGATTGGAGTCCTGATACTTAAATTTATTAGCAGAGCCCCCAGTTCCACTTCTGTTAAAGCAGTGTTGCAAGATAAATGAGTGATCTTTCCCATGCTGCTTTCCTTCCTTTTAATAATCAGTGGAACTTTGGTTGCTGGAAATGTCTGAATTCGTTCAGTCCCTTAAACACAACAGATAACTGTAGAACAGAATTGAAAATGAGGGTTACGTGAGACATTAGTGTTATTTGTGTGAAAATATCATCTTAAAAATTCTGTTCCACTAAAATTTATTCTCTCCTATTAAGCTAATTTCTATTCATATTTTCAAATAGCACATTTGGGGATTCTTTCCTTCGTAATCTTTATGGGAAGAAATTTTTTCCTAATACTTCAGTGGCCTTCTGCATCAGATTGGAGGGTTATGTTACAGTCAGTAATGTTTACATCAACAAATGTAAATTCAAATTAAATCTATTATTTAAATAGCATAATGGAAACACATGGTGCTTTGTAGTCATGTAATTAAAGAAGATCTGTGCCTCCAGGAGTTTATGATCTAAAGATCAAAACCAGTTCCACATGCAACAGACCTCTTCTAAATATCGATGTACAATTTGGGGATTTTGTCTTGCATCTACTTTACTCCTGAGCAGAGATTTTACCCAGGCCAGGCAGAGTTTGAGATGTAATGCATAAGTATTGTACTTGACACTTTGTGCAGGGGCAGTTAATTCTTAGCACAGAAAAGCTTGGTGTTTTGATGTCAAGATTTATACCTCGATTGTTTAACAATTACACTGTGAACTGAACTTTGTGGATGGTACTAGTTTAGTTAGGGGGAAAAAAATCAAATTCTCATCTTTAACAAGGAGTCTGACTAGCCATGCTTTTTTTTTTTTTTTTTCCAGTTGTGAAAGTAATTTTGTGCAAAATTGCATTTGAGTTAAATTATTCACTCATCCTGGGGCAATAGGCTGTATTCACTTTCCAGCTGAGCCAACTAAAAATATGGGAAACAGACCAGCCTAGTATTCCATTGTTGCCTTATATAATGTGGTGTTTTGGAAATGATGATGAAGGCAACCTGGATATTTCATGGATGAAATAGTAGATTCATAAACTGAAAGCTTTGCTTGCTATTTGTAATGGTGTTTTCTCCCTTCCTTTCAAAACTCTGTGCTCACAAATCAGAGATGTTGCTTTTATTTAAAAAGAAAAGAGGAGGACAAAGAAAAAGAAAAAAAAAATCCAGCCTCTTTATCCTTTGAAGAAATCTTTGCCTGAATTGCTGGCTGAGTTCCCTCAAAAGGCCTGGACTCCTTCAAAACTTGGAACCAAGTTCAGACCCCAACTAGGTAAGGTAGAGTACTTTGTTTAGTGTACTTTAAGTCTTAGTTTTCTCCCCACAATATGCTACAAAAGAGTCTGGGTGTAAACACGTAGGTTGTTATAGTTAAGTGTGATGGTTTGGGATTTCTTCCAATTATCATCCTAATTAGGACCCTGAATTAAAAAGAATTTTTCATTTCTTTTGGGCATGGGGAGCTAAATGAAGACCTGTCTGTGAACCCTGTGACTCATAGGTAGCTGCAAACCATTAAGGCCCTTTGTCACTGTAATGACTTAGCTGCAAAATAATTTAGCAGCTCTAAGAGGCAACTTTTGCCTTCAACCTCCTTTCCTGAGGATTTTCCCGAAGTTAAGGTAAGCTTGGACAACACCTCGCATGGTTGCAAGTTTTGTTCCTTATTCCAGTGCTTTTTTTTTCTCAGTTGATGCTGTTGCTTAGGATTGCACAGCTTGGAGGTGCTACTGTGTTTGGTTTTCCTCAGTTATTTAAATCCATAAAACACGAGTTCTGGTCATTTCCTGATGCTCTGAATGCTTTGAGTTCTGGAAGCTATCAGAGACTTCTGAGCATTTGAACTATGGCAGTTCTTCTCAAAGTGTTGTGTTTCAGTTTTACCCATGCTGTGGTACAGATCCTGACGTTGCTGGTTTCAGGTCATCTGTGTGCTGTGTGGAAATAATGCTGTACTGATCTCTTCTAAGATAAATCTTCTAACATCTTCTAAGATAAAGCTGTGACATGGTTGCATGTTACAAGTGGTAGGCATTAATGAATGTTGGCGCTTTTCTTCCAGGCCTCTCTGAGCAAAATTTTTGTACTTCAGATATTGGCTATACACTAATCAGGGTAAAGTAATAGATTTTCCCACAGTGAGCAATAGTACAGGTCCTACCTTCTGCATGTTTGCAGCTGGATTTCCTTTCTACTGCACTTCTTTTTTTAACGAAGCTGTAGCTTTCTGAGCAAAATAAGCCTTTGGGTCATATGGTACGTGGCTTCACACAAACTTTTTCTACGTGACAGGCTAACTTAGCAACCAAGATTTGTTTTCCACTTCGTCCTACTCATTGCTTTTGTCTTGTGCTGACATATTGGATTCTGTGCTGTACAAAAGGAAGCCCTAAATGCCAACTAGTGTAGCATTGTGCCTGAGACCTAGGTATTTGGATCTAGACTCAAATGAAGGACTTGTGCTCAAAAACATTCAGTACTTGGCAATCCCAAACACCAAATTTCTTTTGTAACAGTTGAATCAGTGGTAATCTCATGGTTCTAATGCAACACTGCAAGAAAAAAAATCCTTTATCAGCTGGGGTACCTTAATAATTTCAGTGTGCTTTGGGTGGAAGAATAAACAAGAAGAATAAGATTTCCTAAGAGGGTGTAGCATTGGTAGTCTTAAACAAACAACCCACCCCCCAAAAAACCCAAAACAACAACAAAACAAAAAAACCCAAACTACAGAGGTCCTATGAAAAGAGACAATAATTCTGACATCAGGCAGTTAAATAACGGACTCTGATGCGGGAAACTGTCCCAGATTCCAGCATTCCTTTCAGCTGACATTAGAAAACAAGGTAGACTTAGCATGAGAAATAGTGTCTTTATATGAAGAGATTGCTCTTGTTAGGCCCATATGTGAACCATATATCCAGATTCTCTCTACATCCGCTCACATGTCTCCCTGTCAGCATCTGAAGAGAGATCCCCAAATGTTCAAATGTACCTTTCAGATCAGAGTTTAATTTTAGAAGACTATCTTGGCTTATTAATTTTTATTATAACAGTGCTGTGATGGAGGAGATATCAGATTGCAAGTCAAATTTCAGAAGTCAAAATACTGCAAAGCTGTAGAAATAAATGCAAGCGCAGCTTGCAGTAGTAGGTCACAATACTTGTATATGTAACATATATGTCATTATTGAATAAGTAATAATTCATCGGGGAGTGTATTGCTCATGTGCACTTTGTATGTTACAAACTGCAACATGGAGGCTGAATATTTCCATGCTCTATGTGTGTTGGATGAAGAAGGCAAAGTTTAAAAGCCCAAATAAGCTGACACTTGTAGAAATTTGGAACTTAAGTACTGCAGAACATCTTGGACGTTTTTGCAATTTCTGTGTTTTCTCATATTTAATCTGTAAATGTTCTTTTCAATTTAATGACAAGCTTTAGAATATACAAGCAAAAGCCAAACTTGTTGCGCTGCTTAAAAAAAAAAAAAAAAAAAAGGCAAAAAGCTTACTACTTGGGATCATTTAATGTACGTAAGCAAAGTAAGCTCTTAGGCAATTCAGAAGTATCACCCTGATTATTAAAATACGATTGAGTAATATGTAAGAGTTAGAATAATAAAAACTGATTACATAAGAATAGTTTGAATACCATGAAACTTGTAGAAGTGTTAATTAAAATCTTTCAGATACCTTATTGATTACTTAATTTCTCTGTAAGGTATATTTTCTTATCGTATCCTTAAAATTAAGTACATGAAGTAACCATCCAGAACTAGAAATGATACTAAAACAGGAGCTGCAAAATTAAAAATGCCAGCGTGAAGTATAGTAATTTTTCAGTGTAGTGGTTCTATGCTTTCTCTTTTGATAAAGGATATCTAAGGGCATTCGTGTGGTTATGAAGGAAGAAATTAATTCTCTTGCTAATATCCCCACTTTCCCATGTAGTCCTTTTCAAATTGAAGGGGTTTTGCTTTCAATTCCCCATTTCTCTTTGTCCCAAAAGAGTAAAAGCATTCAGTTATTTCTACAAATCACTGTAGAAATTCTATTGTTTCTACAAGTTACAAATGAAGTGCCCAATAAAACTGGGTAGATGATTTACAATTATTATATCAGACATTTCAGGTATACCTAGAATATGAATACGACAAGCTTTAATTTTTATAATCTTGATTATTCCATATAAGAAGACCTGTCTTTTCTTTAAAAGCTTTAAAAAACCTCACCCTATCCCTCCCAACCCCCCCCGCCCCCCCCCCCCCAAAAAAAACCAAAAAACACTTGGTTTGCATTCGTAGCTATGACCAAGATACGATAGTGGATTCTTCATCAGACCCAATCTTTTTCTTAAGTGGTCCAAACTGCAATCCAGTGAACTTTCAATCAGAAATCCTTAAGGGTGAGCATGTATAAGAAGCAGTGCAATTACACTCTGCAGTCAAGGGAGAAGCTCTTGATGTACATCGCACGTTCATAATTTTCCATTCCTTGCCAAGAGAATAAAGTATATTATTTTTTTCTCAGCCTGCAAGCAATAAGAAAGCATGGAGCTTTTACATTATTTCTATAGTAGTCAGTTTGCAGTGGGTCTTGGCCAAGACTTCACACATGGTTTCTTTTCATTCACCTGTTCTGGGACAAGAAGATATAGCACATACACAAAGTTCATTTTCTCTCTCATACCTAAGTCTAGGGCCATACTTTTTGCCTAAACAGTAAATTTAAATTCTGAAATGCTTAATCCAATGCATGTTTCACATATGCAAAGGACCTCTGTTGGCAGCCTGTCTGTTTCTGAAATTCTGTTTCTGATGTTTGTATGGGGTTTTACTGAAGGGAAGGCAGTACTGGAACTTGCTGGTGAGGGACTGGGATGGGGCGAGAAAGCCTGTGTGACAGGTCTCCAAGCACGTCTTCTTCTGGAACTTCAGTCACAGCTGATGTTCAGAGACATGCCCAATGTGGTTATAGACGATCAGTTTTGACCTGATCAGTTCAGAAGACATCCTGCTCAGTTGATTATTGCTTTGCTACTCAAAGCAACCCAGTGGATAAAATAGGTATTTTTAGACCCATTAAGTGCTATTGAGCTTATTGAGAATCTTTCAGGAAAATGCAAAGACCCCTCCGTCTAGGAAAATAAAGGAAGTTAATGTGTACAATCAGGTGATCGAAAAAATTTTCTCTTATCTCCCGGAGTCCTCTAAGAAGATTGGGGCAGGTGGGCCAAGCCTGGGCATTAACACCTGAAATGAAAATTGATTAATGATCAGAAACATGTGCTAAACAAACAAGGGCTGAAAGAGATCCATCCAAGAGGTTGGGGAGGTTTTTTGTTGTTTGTTTGGGTTTTTTTTCTTTTTAACATAATTTCATCATTGTTAAGTTTTAAAGAGTATGCATAGAACTAATGGAAATCTTAATCAGTAGTTATTTATAAACATTTCTTGTTACTGTAAACACCCTCTATACAGTTCTTTATTTATTATAGCTGGTAAATCAAGCCCTATCAAATTTAAGCCGAGATAAATTGCTACATCATTGAATACATTGCCACATTTTACATTTTGGAATTCAAGTGTGTTTTGAACTTGTCATCTTCTTCTTAAGGAAAAGAGGGAAAAAATGGAATTATGGGAGGATAATTATGGGAGGAGAAAGTGGCTTTTTAATTTTGTTTTTATATAAAACTATCCAAAGCAATGTTGATGAAATCTTAAATAGCCTTGAGACAGAGAGGAGGGGAAAGGAAAGTACTAGCCATAAACAAACAGCTTAGAAACCTGGTGTTGTGTCCTCAAAAGTGCTGGTTTGAACCAAAGCCTCAACACTAGTCTGCTCGTTCTGTTAGGCTAGGACACAGTCTCCTCATCATTTGTTTAGGAACTCTGCTAAATAGCTGAGGGAAAAACCACTTTGTACATTATCTAGTCAAACACAACCATTCCCATATCGTAAGGAAAGCTGTTTTTGTGAAGGCAGAGGAAGGTTCTGTGCTCATTGCAATGGAGAGTTGATGTGGGGAGACTATTTGGAGCAAATGCATGTCTAGTTTCTATTCTTCTTGAAAAATGCTAGAGCATACACATGTGCTTCACGGTCCTTATGCTACATACTGCTTCTCTCTGCACAGATAATCACACGAACAATACATGTGAGCAGCATTTGAGGTAGAGCTGTTATCTTTTATCTCTTTGATGTCTTATTTTACTGATGCATGGAAAGTTGAACGAGGAAATAGTGTTTTTGAACAAAAGGTGCTACAAATCCTCAGCAGACAGAATTGCAAAATTGTGCCGTCTGTCCTTACACATTTCCCTCTCTGCCTGTCCTTCGTTAACCGAGATGGTTATTCATCACAGAGCGGTCGATGAGAGTTTTATAGGAGCATTTATTTGTAATTTCTATGTTCTAGGTCTTTTTTTTTTTTTTTTTTAATTTCAGGCTCCAAAGTGTATATTTTCTTTTCTGTTATAGTCAATTATGTCATAAATGGTCAAATGATAACTCATCACAAACAAAATTATTTTTGCAGCCTGTCTTCCTAGCGTCTGGATTCTAAAGAGACAACCTGGATGCCTGCATGCCAGTGCAACCAGGATTTCAACAGTGTCAATAATCTTTGCTCATGACACCAAAAAAATCAGTGTGTCAGTGTATTCCTGCAGAGTCATTAGCATACAGACTCACTCTGCTTGCTTAACAAAGCATGGTTTGGTGTATTATAGTTTCCTAGTCTGCTTGTCTGTTTCACCTCTGACAAAAGCAGAGAGAAAATTCAGTCCCTTCTTCAGTGGCACACTAATGCAGGAAATAAATCTTCGGGCATAAGGTCTGAAATGGCAGTCATTTAAATAATTCAGATGCAGCAATCATTTTGCCCACGTGCCTTTCATTTCTTTGTTTTGTTTCTCTGTATTTCTCAAATCACTGAGAGACAAACGATCTTCAGTGACAATCTATATTTTTAAAATATCTAGAGCTAAATAATCCCTGTCCTCTTTAAATGCAGTTTAACTGGTTACATGTTAAATAATTATTTGCTCTCTCTTTTGTGGTGTGGAGGGGGGAGTTGGAGGGGAGAAGTAACATACAAGCAGATGTGCTGCTAGATCTACAGGCTTCTGCCAACCATATGGCATCTTAAAGAAAGATGGTTGGAGCGTCTGGATTAGCAAAGAGTCGGGATGGAAAGCCATGTGTCGTGTTGGTACAGGCAGTTGTTTTAGCTCTCTGTAAAAGGCTTCAGGAGATTGTGTAATGGAACAAATGGTACTGCAAGCCTAGTAACAGCCTTACCGCTGCTGGAGAGGCAATTGGCCCCCAGGCGGGTACTGCTTCATCCTTGCTTGTTGGTTTTTTGTGAAGGATTTTTAGATCGTTATTCTGTGTTCTTCTTTCAAAATATGGGAAACTTGGGAGATCTAATTTTGAACTTTATACTTGAAAGAGAGCTATTGTGTGGTTAGGATTTTTTCACACTCTCATTTTTTATAGTGAAAACATACAGTTTCCCTGTCTTTGAAATGAGAAGCTCGTGCCCTTCTGCAAATTTCCTGCATCCTTCGTGAACAGTTTGAGACACCAATTCATTGAATTTGTAGCCGATGCCCAGATTTTGGGGGAAAACTGCTCTCTCTGGGATTTGCTTAGTTAAAAACAGGATTGGGGCTATTGTGCTTGTGGCTATAATGTACCAGCTTGGCATTCGTATTCTGTTTGACAAGTTGCTCTTTATGCAAACAAGGGGCCTGCTCCTATTAAAGGCAAAATTCCTTTTGTTTTTAGCAACACAGGATTGGGCTCTTGGTGGGGTTTTGTGTGCTTTACAGGAGTCTCTGTAGTTCATATTACAGCTCATGGGAGTTATTCTGGATCAGGATGAAAGCTTTTGTGTCCAGATCTGTAACAGAAATAGGTTTTAGTCGTTTCTGTACTGTCACACAATAGAACTCTAGATTCCTCTGTATGTCTCAACAAAATCAGGCCTCTTGGTACACCTGTAAATGCAGTTTTATCTCCCTGATACTATTTGTTTCAAAGGAAATAAAAAACCTGATGTTGCAGTAAAGGAGTTCAATAAAATTAGGATTATTTTATTTGAAGAGACTTTAAGTACATTATGATCCCATATCACAATTTTTATGTAAGGAGATAACATGAGGGATGCCCAAATATTCATTCATAGGTAAATACTTGCTGAGCAGCTAACGTTATGGTTTCAGAGACATTAGAAACAAGCCATTAACTGCAGAACCATCTTCCTTATTGCAGATCTTTGCTGAAAAATAGACTATCTTAAACTGAGACAAATGCTGCTCTAATATAGCCTAAATTCACAGTAATTTAAAAGTAAAAGTACAATTACTGCTCTTTTTAGTTTTTTTTCTTACTCTCCAGAAGGCTCCTTATCTGGAGCTTAGGAAACAGCGGTCCTCAGCTTAATCTGCAGTTTAGTTACAGCAGCGCACGCTTTTTCCTGAGCTGCCTGCACGCCCCCCTGCTCAAGCCTGCATATGTTGCTCAACACTGATCAAAAGTAGCCCCCCTGGGAGGGAGGCTTGGGTTTGTTTTGTCGGCCTGTTCATTACCTCGCCTGAGCCGAGGCTGAGCCAGGTGTGAGGTGGACAGTTGTCCACCAGGAGCGGTGCCAAGACCACCAGCATCTCTCTGGAAGGCTCTTGCGGTGGCTGTTGAGGAGGAGTGGAGTCAGACCAGTGAGCCCCAGTGGGGACCTCGGGCTCTCTCAGGACGTGTGCTGAGCTTTCACAGTCTTTCAGAAACCCAGGCCGTTTTCCGCGCCGTGTTAGCGAGTGAGTTCACCAACATTGTGGCGCACATTATCAAAAGTGTGTGTTTCATTCAGAAATGTGCATTTCTCTGTGCAGGTGTTCCTATAGTGCATTTTGAGTAATGGTGGATTTGTGCTGCAGCAGCAGTATCAGAGGTTACGAAGTCTATAGAGATAAGTAATTGATTGATAGTAGGTGGATCTCTAGCTTCTGATTCTGCATATGTGTTTGTCTTCTGTATCCCTACTTAGAAGAACAAAAACCATGGTTGTATTTTTAAACAAAGAGACACAGCTTTGTTTTCTTAATTTACTACTAGTGATTTCAGGCACTTAATTTTAATTGTCCAACTACTTATGTGAGTGAGAATGTTCAGCTGCCAAAAGCACATCAAGACTTCTGAGCTTTCTTGTTTAAACATTTGTTTCATAAAACTGTTACCGTTGCTTACCACTGAAAGACTAGAACATGGGGAAGTAATAGAGAAAAGCCCTATTTACCTAACAAAACTAAGCAAGGCGTTTTGATGTAATCTAGGGGAGAAAGTACTCTTCTTTTCTTGTAGTCACATTGAAGATGTGTCAAGAAAATGAGTAACATATTTATTTCAACTGGTAGCAAAGAAAAGACTGATAGTTTTGCTTGAATTTTTTACAATAATTAAAATATGGTGGAAACAGAAGAGTCTGTGCATGCACATGCACAGTTGTGGACAGAATGAATTCTTCTGCTGTAAAGTGCCGATAGCCTTACCATGGTGGGATGCCTGTGCTGGGTCCAGTGACTGGTATGCTGACTGGCATGCTGAGCCGTGATATGGGAGAGCCAAGCTGGAGCCACCTTTGTGCTCATTTTGCATGGTACTCCCAACAGCCCTGGGCTGCTATTCCAGAGACACTAGAGCAGCTATTCTCATCCACAAGCTAAGCTGCTGCGACCAGAAAGGCATAATTGACCCTTCCCACTGGCTGTGATCTGGGTGTGTTGATACTCATCTCCAAACTGCCTTGTTGCAGTTGTACTCCTTATTGTGGAGGGGTTAATAGTTATTCTGAAGATAACTGTAATGATATTTGCCTCTAAAGCAGGAATAAAATTCCTCTATTTCATCGCAATGATTGAGTTCAGCCTTTAGGCTCGATGCAGTAAATTCAGAGCACAATTGGACTAATATATATACATCATGAAATAGCAACTCTCTTACAGAGAGTGTAATACTGTCTATAATGTACTAATACATTTTTAAGATGTATTTTCTGTGAAATGCTTCCCTGCTTTCCTTCAGTGCTTCTAAGCAACTGCAGTTTTCGCTAACTTTGCATGCAAATTCACTGTTTTTAATGTAGTCCAAAACAAAACACCCAAGTGGCCTCTGTATTCACAACAGCTGAGCTCCATGAAGGTGGGCTCACAATACCGCTCAGTTCCTCTAGCTTTATTCATTTTCTGGAAAACTTCTGGTTTCTCAGGATGAAACTCCATTCCTCTCAGCCTTTCTCAATGCAAAAATCTTTCTCTGTAACCCTCACCCCCGCCCCTACATTTGGTCTTCCATGTTACATTCCCCCCAGCTGGTGTTTCCTTGATGCTGTGACCCTCCCTTCAGCCTCTGCAGAACTGGTTTATGCCATACCGAGGGACCTGGGAAGATTGGGGCTGGTCCCAAGTGGGTACAGCCCTGGTCCGAAGTGCTTTGTTGCGTGACAGCAGCAGCTCCCTGTGAGGTGGGAGCATGCTTGCTTGGGCCGACCAGCACTAAACAGAGAAAGAGAGGCTGAAGCCCCCTCAGGCCCCTTGGGTATATCCACGCGTATCTGAGCACAGCTCTTCCCTACGTCTCATGCGCATCCTAGGCTCCTCTGCCCCCCTTCACCTGCTTCCCAGCCATTTCTCTAGATCCTCACTCAATATGTCCCCCCCATTCTCATTTTTATTCCTTAGGCAGAGTAAGTTTGGAAAATAGATGTGGTAGAGCTGTATTTGAAGGGGAGTACGCTAGGCTTGAGGTAAGTTCACAAATGGAAGCAGTCTGGTCTGTGTGGAGAGAGCAATGGGGCCTTGTATGGAAAACATCTATCCGAATATGCTGCACAGAAAAATTATCTCTGTCGCCAGTTTAAAGTCACATTCCTCCTTTTGTGTGTCACAAGCATAAAACTACACTCCATACAAATCCTACATCTATCATTACTTTCACTGTGATTTATGAAAACCACAATAACCCTGTGTGAACCCTGAAAATAAGCAAATGTGTATCACCTGCCAGAGCTTACAGGCAAAATCACTTGTTTGAAATGAACTGGAAAGAGGGGCATATTTGCACCTCTGGTGTGGAAAATAAGGGTGATGGGGTTTAAGCAAAGGAACTAATGAGTGATGCCTACGTAGACATTTAACACTTTGTATTTGATATTTTTATAGCTTATTTTCATAGTGGTCGAACTATACGGTATAGCTGCCTTGTTGTTTATGCTGAAGAACGTTTTGAAGGACTATGGTGTATAGTTATTAAACTGGGAAGGCTCCCTTGCAGATAACCAGATCAGGATTGTACCCGGCACTATTGAGCTCCCATTTGCAAGGTCACTAGTGAGAAATATTTTACCTTTCAAACACAGGTGCTAATAGCTATAAACAGAAGCTTTATGCTCTG
Organism: Haliaeetus leucocephalus; assembly: GCF_000737465.1. NCBI lineage: Eukaryota > Metazoa > Chordata > Aves > Accipitriformes > Accipitridae > Haliaeetus > Haliaeetus leucocephalus. The sequence goes on along the minus strand of NW_010972598.1, from coordinate 1,469,783 downwards.
TAATACAGAGCCTCCAGTCCTTGCTTGGTTGCAGCTAGAGTCTGGGCTTAGTGAGGACAGCAGGCCTGAACTCAAAGCTGTTCTGTTAGTCTGTAATTGCAACTGCCTGAAACAACTGAAGCAGTTGTAGCTCAGCTGCACTACCCTTTCTAGCGGTAGTATTTTTTTAATTAAGACAATGTCTGACAAAGTAAATTAACAGAAGCTGATGCTTTTAGCAGGTTTTTTTTGCTTCAAATGCCTGATGTCAGCTTGGGCCACATGTACATTCTGCACATGCCATGGGATAGAAAAAGTGAAGCCTTCTTTTTCAATTCTCTGCTGCCTGCCCAAACACCACATGTACTGTCTGTTACATGTCGCTTCTGATGAGGTTCATGCTGGGAATTTCTTTTTAAAGGCAAAGTGTTTCTGAAGGAAAGAGTTCAGATTGGGCAGATTGCATTAAAAAATTCTCAGTGTCTCTGACTTGAATATAGCGATTGTTTTGTGTGGACACCAACTAGCAGTCTGTAAAGGTTCAAGTTTGTCTGGTAGTGAAAGAAATAAGAAGAATCAGAGTAAGCAGTGGGGAAAATGGAGCCCACATTTATAAAAAGTAAGCCAATGACAAAAACTGTTGTTACTAGTAAAACAAGTTCAGGAAGAAATATTTAAGTAATGCACATGTGTACCTTGTGGAATGATCCTTATAAACATGAGGGGGGCACTTTTGAAATCTTGATAAGATGAACATCTCTTAACATTATCAAGACTCTGTTTCCTGATGGAGAAATTTTGCAAAATCTGTTCTGTCCAGCATATAACAAAATCAGAGGTGAATATATTAAAAAAAGAAAAAAGAATTGGAGTCTGACTATAATGTTACAGGATTATAATGATTTTACATCTGCTGCGAGCCCTGCCTCCTTTTTTTTCCCCCAAGGTATTTTACAGCACTCAATTAATAGTCAGCCTAAACGGTTTTGAGAATTGTTTTATTAAACATTTTTCAGCAATAGGCAGAAAATAGCAACCAGAACTATTTTTGTCTAGAGCAAACCTGATCCAGAGTTCTTATTCTTATTATAGATTGTATTATTTTGAATTCCTTCAAAGGAGGAAAAGCCTCTCTTCAGCCTAGGGATTCAGACAGAAATAGACATTAGTGAAGCTTTCACCCGTATCTTTTCCGGCCTGCCATCCATTATCTTTCATTGTTTCCTTCCTGTCCAAACCCAGGAGGGCTAAAAGTGGCCATCATATTGGCTAAGCCCAGCTGCTACACCCCCTTACTAAAGAGCAGGCTGATAATGTTCTCTCTTCAGCACGTTAGACATGAGCTATTAGAAGCCCAGGAATAGATCCAGGCTCAGGTTTCCTACATGATCGATTTGTTTAACTTGTTGGGCCAGCTGTAGAAGTGAAGATATACTCTAATAGTCAGTAATGACATCTGAAACAAAGGGGAAGCTACTGTTCCTAAGTAAACTTTTAATTAAACCCTATTTGTAATTGTTATCATGGCATGTGAAGATTGTTATCTTCTTGGAGAAGATGTAATATAGGCACTTCTTTAAAATATGTTGAAAAATCAAAAGTGCCTTTAGTAAAAGGGAATTTAGAGGTTACCTATACACATTTTTAAAAAAAACAACCAAGATTACATCATAGAGAACCACCTGGGTCAAGGGTTTCGTGGTGAAATGTGGGCATTTTCTTCTTCAGTGTCCAATTCCAAACTGTGCAAGGGATATTAACCTCTAGTTCCCATCTGTTAACATAAGTTGGATAAGTTTGTTCTGCCTGTAGTGCAGGCAAGTGCTTACCTTACTAAGCTAGAAGTGGTATAGATTGCACTCTTTCTCTGCCTGAACGAATGATAATCTGGGCCTTTCCTGTGGCAACAGAATTTTGATAGGGATTTCAGAGAGTGGGAAATGCCACAGAAACTTGTTTTAATGTGCCCTAACTTGTCTCCTTGTGTCCTATTAGAATTCAGGACTTCCAGTGCAGCGTGACAGAGGTAAGGAGGCTCTTTCACTGTCCTTAGCAACTACTCGCTTAGGCTTTTTTTTTTTTGCCTTTTTTTTTCTTTTTTGTGGGTTTTTTTTTCTCTTATGCTTTTTTATCTTTCATTAACATAGGAAAGGTGGATCATAGTGGTTTGCTTTTGAAGCTAAAAGGGAGAATGGAGTTCAGTTAAAGGATGGGTAGTATAGATGCTCCCTTTATTTTGGGAGCTTATGGGGACTTCTCCGAGATGCTCATCAATCAAGGTTGTCTCAAGGTCCTTATCTGTGGCTCAAGATTTTAAGTAAATAGCAATTTAGGACACTAGTGAAACTTTGTTGAGTAATTTGCTCTTTGTCTGCATTTCCAAATTTATAGACTCTTATTTAGTTACCTCAAAATTTACTGTGTGAATTTGTCGATGCTGCAAACCACAATGAAGATGCAGGTTGCTCATACGAAAACTAATTTTACTACTGGTTTCAATGTCCTAGTTGTCTACAGAGCCGATTCAAGATATAAAGAGGTGGTGAATATAATTTTTTCTGCCCTAACGAAAAAGGCAACATCACTTCTGCTATGAAAAGGGGAGACAGAAAAGTAGCAGGGTTGAGGTGGAAAGCAGAGGCGACTGGTGCTGCCGTCCCTGCAAGCGGGGTGGGGAGTGACAGCAGCTGGGGCAGTTGTGGCTGCAGAAACAAGCTCACCAGTAAGCACCGGCCGCACAGCTTAAGTCTTTGCACGGCAGCAAGTCTGGCTTTCCAAGACCTTCACGTAGGCAAAGCAAGCCCGATCATTAATTTGTATATAGCAGGACGTTACCTGAGGTGGTGCCTGCTCTATCTGTGTCAGGAACTAGCTGTGGTCGCCAGGGTTTGTATTTAAGGTTGTGTGATGCTTCTTTGTTTTAAGGTGCTGCTGCAAGTCTTTGTGATTTCATTAGGCTTGCCAAGAACTGTGGTTTGGGCTGGAACTGCTCAGCAGGGTCGTGGCGAGTAATTGCCTCGGGAAGAGCTCGGCGGGGCCGACGAGGGGGGCGGCAGTGGAGGCGCGAAGGAGTTGCACAGAAAACCTTCGCCCTGGCATTTCCTAACTCTCGGCTAGTTGAGTGCACAAACTGAACGTCCTTCAGTGGGCTGTAATACAACTATCCGTTAAGTACCACCACTTAAACGCTTCCTCTCACGAGGGCGAATTTGTAGGATGTCGTGAAAAAACTGGTAAAAGCAGGTAGAAGCTTACTGAGGGAAAGGTTGCCGGGTTTTGCTCTTTTCTAACCGGCTCGCTCCCTGTTTTTGTAACAAGCTTGTTCTTAAACCTGCGTTTGCTTTGAAAATTCAGCGCGTTAAAAACATCCGAGATTTGCAAACGGCCGATTACCGAACGTGGCGCTGCCTCCGCCTTGGGGCAGAGCCCCCTCCGGCTGCGTCCCCGCGGCCTGGCGGGGGTCTGCAACGTCGCCCTCGACCTTCCTTCCCCCCTGTGACCAGACCAGCAGCAGCCTCCGATGGCTGCGCCCGCCGGCAGGCAAAAGAACGATGCGAGGGGAAC